>NC_141015.1:10279606-10369606 GCF_052327205.1 Somniosus microcephalus
GGAAGAGAGAGAGCGACTGGGGGGAAGAGAGAGAGCGACTGGGGGGAAGAGAGAGAGCGACTGGGGGGAAGGAGAGAGAGAGAGAGACTTGGGGGAAGGAGAGAGCGACTGGCGGGAAGAGAGAGAGCTACTGGGGGGGAAGAGAGAGAGCGACTGGGGGAAGAGAGAGAGCGACTGGGGGGAAGAGAGAGAGCGACTGGGGGGGAAGAGAGAGAGCGACTGGGGGGGAAGAGAGAGAGCGACTGGGGGGGAAGAGAGAGAGCGACTGGGGGGAAGAGAGAGAGCGACTGGGGGAAGAGAGAGAGCGACTGGGGGGAAGAGAGAGAGCGACGGGGGGGAAGAGAGAGAGCGACTGGGGGGGAAGAGAGAGAGCGACTGGGGGGAAGGAGAGAGAGAGAGAGAGACTTGGGGGAAGGAGAGAGCGAGAGACTGGGGGAAGGAGAGAGAGAGGGGGGGGAAGGAGAGAAAGAGAGAGAGGGAAGGAGAGACAGAGAGGGGGAAGGTGAGAGTGAGGGAAGGGGCTGGACTCAGAGCCCGGTGGGTGAAGGGCGGCTGCCATTTTGTGAGGTCGGCGGGACGGTCGAGACCGCGGGGAAGAACTTGGACTTAGAGCCCAGCCGCGGTGACCGTGGGTTATATTGCGATGACTGTTATAGGACAATGAAGCCAGCTACCCTCTGACCGGAGGAATCAGGAGTCACTTTCTTAAGGCTTTTAATCTGCGATTTAACAATTTCAAAATACTGTTACTTGTTCCACATTTAAATTTTATGTAGTTTAAAACACTTCTAACATTGAATATAATTCTGGTTAATATTTGGGATCCAGGGTGTAGTTAGTACTGCTTGAAGTCTTACGTTGCAGCTTCTGACCGCCTGTGTGAAGCAGAAACTCAGACATAGTTTGATGCTGAATCTTTGCTGGTTGTTCGAATGATGCCAATAAATCTGTATCCGTTTCTGTGACTTTTTTCTTAATTAGGAAATGCCCCTAATTGATGAAATGCCGACTCCCTCCTACCTCTTCCCCCCCTCCCCCTCCTACCTCTTCCCCCCTCCTACCTCTTCCCCCCTCCCCCCTCTTCCCCCCCCTCTTCCCCCCCTCCCACCTCTTCCCCCCCTCCCACCTCTTCCCCCCTCCCTCCCCCTCCTACCTCTTCCCACCTCTTCCCCCCCACCTCTTCCCCCCCTCCCCCTCCTACCTCTTCCCCCCACCTCTTCCCCCTCCTCCCTCTTCCCCCCTCCCCCTCTTCCCCCCCTCCCCCTCTCCTCCCTCCCCCTCTTCCCCCCCTCCCCTCTTCCCCCCCTCCCCCTCTCCTCCCTCCCCCCTCTCCCCCTCTCCCCCTCCTCCCCCTCCCCTGCCCGAGCCCTCATCCCCCGCTCCAATCCCTCTTTCCGCCCCGGGGCCCGGGCCTCGGCACCTGGATGAACGCGTTCCCTTGGACGCTTTTGGCGGCCTCGGCCATCACCCTGATGCCGTTGGCCGAGGCGAACACCCGCAAAGACATGGCCCAGCCGAGTCCAGCGCCCCGGTCAGCTCGAGGTCCGCAGCCGCTGTTCGGCCGCAGGCCACAAAGCACCCGAGCCCAGCGCCGGCGATGGCTCCACGGAGCTCCGTGCCGCCCCACGCACTGAGATGGCCCCGCCCTCCCGAGCTGGCTTGAAGAGCGCCGATTGCGGCTGAGAGAGACGGCCGGCGGGCCCGGTTGCCGGGGTAACCCTTCCCGCTCTCCAAGCCCCGCCGAGATCAGCACTCCAGAGAGCCCCGCCCCGCCCAAGCCGAGCGGGGAACAGAGAGAGACGCCGCGTCTCAGCTGCTCCTGCTGCACGCGCACCCTTTACTAAGGTAGCGGCGCTCGGCTGAGGCCCGCCCCTCCAGCCTTCACAAAGATGGCGGCGATCGGGGGCCGCTTGTTGACTGGGGCCGGGAGGTGCCTAGCTCGGGCGTGGGTGCGGAGGAGAGGCCGAGGCTTCGAGGCCTACCTGGAAAAACGGGGAAAGGTAGGAAAATTAATGAGATTAGATAAAAGATTTAGAAAGTAATTAACTTTTTTAAAAACAATATGTGTTTTAAAAGCAACGTTTTTTGAAAGACGCAGAAAGCGGGAAAAAGAAAGGAAAAGTTGGAATCAAGATGGCGGCGACTCACCTCGGTTCAGAACGATAAGGCCCGCTCACACACGCACCGATTGGTCGACCGTCAGGTCACCAAAGCATAGGCTTGGTCAATCGTCCCATCACTCGACTGTAGGAGGGCCCGGCCGCACGCGCCAGGAACCCGGCGTACGATTGGTCGACCTCGAGGTCACTCTGTCGCTAATGAGCGGATAATGAGATGCTAATGAGCGGAATTTTGAACGTTTTTCGGATACCGCGGGCGCGATTTTTGTCCGGCCCGAAACGTAAATACGCTTACGACTGTTTCGGAAAGGTAAGCTTTCTTTCGACGTAACGCAGTTAGTTAGGTACGCTCTATAACTTTCGAGCGGATAGCCGGACAGACGCACACGTGAGGACAGACAGAAGGACAGACAGACAGAAGGACAGACAGACAGATAGACAGAACGATCCGTTTATATATATAGATTTAATGATTGGGATGTTTTTTAAATTTTTATTTAAAGTTTAAATAGTGTTTTGGGCCCCCGTAGTTTTCATGAGTTTGAAAGTTCTTACTCTCAAACTGGTCGAAGCTCATCTCGGGGTCAAACACAATAACAAGGTTGCGAACGGTCCGACCCAGCTTCAGACAGTTGCCAGGGATGGAAACGGTGGCCAGGGAAAGGAGTTTGTGGTGGGGACCAAAGGCAATGGCTTCCAGTCTTCCCAATATTTAGTTGGAGGAAATTTCTGCTCATTCGGACAAGCAGTCTGGCAAATCAGAGTCAGTGGAGGGGTCCAGAGAGGTGGTGTTGAGATAGAGTTGAGTGCCGTCAGCATACATGTGGAACCTGATGTATTTTCGGATGATGTCCCCAAGGAGTAGCATGTCGATGAGAAATAGAATGGGGCCAAGGATAGAGCCTTGGGGGATTCCAGAGGTTACTGAACATGAAAGTAACTCTGAAACTTTTTGTCAATACCAAAGGAAACAGAAAACTCAAAAAACACACAGCAGACTTCACAGAAAGGCTGCAAAATGTCAGAAAAAATCAGAGGCAATTCCAACCCAAACTGGATATGAACAAAACAATGAATGGTGAATGTCGAGCTATTTCTGGTGTGCAAGGAACACAACTAATGATAATTGAACTCAGCTAGTGTTCTGCTTATTGCCCCCCTTCCCCGTATCAATTTTCCTGATGTACTGCGACTCAGCTGCACATGTACTCCCAGCCTCTGATACCTCGTGTGAGGGAATGTCAGCGGGCTATTTGACCATGGGACAGTACAGCCCAGCTTGATCATATCCTTATCTGGCAGCGATACATGTGTACTTTCAACAGGAGTGTCAGGAGAATGAGCAGGAATCCAGCATGGTTTCCCAAGTCAAGTGAAGCTCACAGCTTTGCTCCTTGTAGGCTACCAACGCATTAATAATGGGATATAAATCATACCCCCATGGCCCTTCAGCATGAATCATCTACATCTGCAAGATTACATTCCCTTCATTATGAGTTTTACGATCTTCAAGGTGAAGGATGTCAGTGCTGGGGAACGGAGCACTCCATCTTTAAACATCTGTATATCTACACCCTAGATCACTGTTCCTCCACTCTGCGACGGACCTTACCACTTAGGGTATACTTTCTTTAACTGTTCTTTTCCCCAAAATGTACATCATCACATTTATCTGCACTGAACTATATCTGCACCTATCTGTTCACAACACTAACCTGTATAAGTGCTCCTACAATTTTTCCTCACGGTTTTCCATGCTCCAGATCATTCCTCTTGTGCCTATGTCCAAATCATTTGTGTCAATGGAAAATAGAATCCTAGTCCACAGCTATCTACATCCCACCAATCCAAAAACATCCATTCAGCTCCGCTCTTTGCTTTCTGTCCCCTAGCCATCCCTCTATCCACGTGCCTACATACCCTTTAATACCACATGCCTTAATTTTTGTAACAAGTCTCTTATGTGGCGCTTTAACAATCCATGTATACAACATACAGCACATTCCCTTTAGCTATAAATTGGCCCAGATTTTGCGGTGGTAATGACAGCGAAACTGTCAGCGTTCGCCATCATCACCCCTCTGAAACTAACCACAACTTCAGGATTTAGCGCCTGCACAGATAAACGCGGAAATCCTGAAGGAGCAGTCAGTCAATCCCTGCTCCGCCACAGGTTGCGCTGTGGAACTCCTCAGAGCTGACAATCAGTGAAATCACATATAAGGATGAAAACTTCTCCTTTTATGATGGAACATCGCCGTTTAAAACCCCCTGAAATGTTAAGCCTTGTTGAAAGAGGCGTAACTGGGTTTTTAACAGCGTACTGACTGCTGAACAACCATTCTTGCCCTGAAAAACAAATTTTATATTTGTGGAATGTCAAATTTTTCCATTAATATGATTTTTTTTAAATAACATATTTTTCTAAAGTTTGTTTATGGTATTTCAGCTTCTACCTTAATTATATTTAATATGTCCCAATCTTTATTTCTAATTCTCTGTAAGATTTATAAAAGGTAAATTAGAAACTACATTTTACTTCCTGGTTTGCTGTCCATGAGAATTCTTCAACGTGATTGGTTGCTTAGCCAGCTTGATGACATCACTGTTGCTGGACGCTTAGAATTCGCTTGATTTGGCGCCAGATTCAAACAAAGGTCGGGAGAGCTGAAATTTACGTGACAGAGATCGCAAGATCTTTCTGGGCAACTTTCTTTGCGGTCAGTGGCCAGCCTCGTCACTTCACCACTGACCGTAAATTCCGGGCCAATGACTTCAACGGAGAGTAAATTTGGGAGGGGTGTAAAACAGGCAGCCAACTCAAACTGATCCATTTCTCGGCGGGCGAATTAGATTAAAATTATTCCCCGAGTTTCCGTCATGGTTACAACATTGTGTTCCTCCATTTAGTGCCTCAAGTTCCTCGAATTTAACTTCTAATACTTTACACATTCACATGTAGCACACATCCTTCTCCTCAATTACCATTTCCCTTTCTTTTCCTTATTCGTCTTTGCACAATCCTTCTCCTTAACCTGTCTCCTAAGGTAGGTCTCTCTATATCCCATTTAGTATCGTGGGCCCAAGTCCACGAGCAACTGGATTGGGACAGTTCAATCTCAGTTCAATTGGGAGACCCTCACAGTCAACAGACAGATAAATAGAACATTCACAAAGCCTCTCCACAAGACACAAGTAAAGAGTGTAATGGAATACTCTTCTCTGGCACTATCCAGGACAAGAAGCTTGACACTATCCAGGACAAAGCAGTTCACTTGATCAGCACCTATTCCACCAACTTAAACATTCACCCCCTCCACCACTGGCGCACCATGTCTACAGTGTGTACCATCTACAAGATGCACTGCAGCAACTCTCGAAGGCTTCTTTGGCAGCACCTCCCAAACCCGCCACCTCTTCCACCTAGAAGGAAAAGGGCAGCAGGCGCATGGGAACACCACCAACTCCAAGTTCCCCTCCAAGTCACACACCATCCTGACTTGGGAATGTATCACAGTTCCTTCGTCACTGGGTCAAAATCCTGGAACTCCCTCCCTAACAGCACTGTGGGGGCACCTTCACCACACGGACTGCAATGGTTCAAGAAGATGGCTCACCCTCAAGGGCAACTCGGAATGGGCGATAAATGCCGGCCTTGCCAGCAACGGCCACATCCCGAAAATAAAGTTTTTTAAAGTTGTGCAAATAAGTACTCTGATTCTGAAATGCAATCAAATCAAAATCTGGAAGGCTTGCAGTTGACTGTAAATCAACCATATTCGATTTTTACAATTTCCCTTTCCTTGAGTTAGAGGTAAATATAGTGGCAGTCAGGTACAGCCAGTGCTGTACCTCGTCAGTGAGTGCACTGCTATCTTGTGTAAGCAAATCAGAATATATGGCAAAGTTCAAGGCACAAGAGGTGCCAACCTGGGGAAGCTGCAACACAGGACTACATGCATGCTAAAAAGTGGAAGCAGCATGCTATAGACAGGGCTAAACGATCCCACAATCAACGGATCAGATCAAAGCTCTGCAGTCCTGCCACATCCAGTCGTGAATGGTGGAGGACCATTAAACAACTAACGGGAGGAGGAGGCTCCATGAATATCCCCATCCTCAATGATAGTGGAGCCCAGCATGTGAGTGCAAAAGACAAGGCTGAAGCTTTTGCAACCATCTTCAGACAGAAGTGTCAAGTGGATGATCCATATCGGCCTCCTCCTGAGGTCCCCACTGTCACAGTGCACTGGATACAGCAAAGGCTATGGGCCCCAACAACATCCCGGCTATCGTGCTGAAGACTTGTGCTCCAGAACTAGCCGCGCCTCTAGCCAAGCTGGTCCAGTACAGCTGCAACACAGGCATCTATCCGACAATGTAGAAAACTGCCCAGGTATGTCCTGTCCACAAAAAGGACAAATCCAATTCGGCCAATTACCGCCCCATCAGTCTACTCTCAATCATCAGCAAAGTGATGGAAGGTGTCATCGACAGTGCTATCAAGCAGCACTTACTCACCTATAACCTGCTCACTGATGCCCAGTTTGGGTTCTGCCAAGACCACTCGGCTCACGAACTCATTACAGCCTTGGTCCAAACATGGACGAAGGAGCTGAATTCCAGAGGTGAGGTGAGAGCGACTGCCCTTGACATCAAGGCAGCATTTGACCCAGTGTGGCATCAAGGAGCCCTAGTAAAACTGAAGTGAATGGGAATCAGGGGGAAAACTCTCCACTGGCTGGAGTCATACCTAGCAGAAAGGAAGATGGTTGTGGTATATGAAGGTCAATCATCACAGCCCCAGGACATCGCTGCAGGAGTTCCTCAGGGCAGTGTCCTAGGCCCAACCATCTTCAGCTGCTTCATCAATGACCTGCCCTCCAACATAAGGTCAGAAATGGGGATGTTCGCTGATGACTGCACAGTGTTCAGTGCCATTCACAACTCCTCAGATAATGAAGCAGTCCATGCCCGCATGCAACAAGACCTGGACAACGTTCAGGCTTGGGCTGATAAGTGGCAGGTAACATTCGCGCCACAGAAGTGCCAAGCAATGACTATCTCCAACAAGCGAGCGTCTAACCACCGCCCCTTGACATTCAACAGCATTACCATCGCCGAATCCCCCACCATCAACATCCTGGGGGTCACCATTGACCAGAAACTTAACTGGACCAGCCACATAAGTACTGTGGCAACAAGAGCAGGTCAGAGGCTGGGAATTCTATAGCGAGTGTCTCACCTCCTGACTCCCCAAAGCCTTTCTACCATCTACAAGGCACAAGTAAGGAGTGTGATGGAATACTGTCCACCTGCCTGGATGAGTGCAGCTCCAACAACACTCAAGAAGCTCGACACCATCCAGGACAAAGCAGCCCGCTTGATTGGCACCCCATCTACCATATTAAACATTCACTCCCTCCACCACCGGCGCACCGTGGCTGCAGTGTGTACCATCTACAAGATGCACTGCAGCAACTCACCAAGGCTTTTTCGGCAGCACCTCCCAAACCCGCGACCTCTTCCACCTAGAAGGACAAGGGCAGCAGGCGCATGGGAACACCACCACCTCCAAGTTCCCCTCCAAGTCATACACCATCCCGACCTGGAAATATATTGCTGATCCTTCATTGTCACTGGGTCAAATTCCTGGAACTCCCTCCCTAACAGCACTGTGGGAGTACCTTCACCACACGGACTGCAGCAGTTCAAGACGGCGGCTCACCACCACCTTCTCAAGGGCAACTAGGGATGGGCAATAAATGCTGGCCTTGCCCGCGACACCCACTTCCCATAAATGAATAAAAAAAAGCTCACGTTGTTTCATCCAATTTTCCCCATCCTGGAGATTTGATTCCACTGATGCCGGCAGAACCTCAGCCATGGTCTTGGCCCCTCACACACATTGCTATAGTTTCAAGATGATGTGAACTGAATACATTTAAAGGGACACAACAACGTAAAAACTGTGTAGTCCATAAATGGAGCTAGATTTAAGAAAACAAGATGTATGAATAATCTGAATATTAATTACACTGGACACTGTAAATGGGCATTGTTTGAAATGGGTTAAATCCTATAGAAACTCCAAAACACTTTCAGAATCTGTTTGCCGTGGCAGTTCCCCATTTTTGAAACTAATGCATCTATAAACCAAAGCTCTCTATCTTTCACTTTCCCATCATTACCAACTTTCCCATCATTACAATCCTCCGCACTACTTATGTCCCAGGCATTTAGAATCCTCATTCTCCATCGCCCAGCCAAGTACCACACCAAATTTCTCACTGAGATATCTTCTCTGCTTTCCTCCCTCGGCCTCTGCACCAAGTAACTTCTCATCCTCGGTGATTCCAACCCCCCATCTCAATTTATGGGCTCTCTCCTCTGAGTTCACTGCCCTCCTCTCCTCCCTTAATCTCTCCCTCCACAGAAACTCCCCAACACATATTTACAGCCACCCCCTTGACCTTGCCATCTCATGTGGCCTCGCTACTCCCATCTTGCCAATCACAGATAAAGCCATCTCTGATCATTTCCTTGTATCGCTCTCCACCCACATCCCCTTCCCCCTCCCAACCCCATGACCTTTTGTGCCCGCCCCTGGAAAAATCTCTGTCCCAACTCTCTTACAACTGCACTTTCAAATTCTCAACTCTCTAGCCTTTGGCTCTCCATACACCACGACATTTCTGCTGCTACCGATCTGCTCAGCCACACTCTCACCTCCACCATTGATACCCTAGTCCCCATTGAAACCATTACTCTCTCTCACCCTGGTCGTTCCCCCCCGGTACGGCCTTCATCTCCACTCCCTATGTCCAAGGGATGCAGCCTTGAACGTATATGACAGAAAACTGGTTTAGCCATTTGCCCCCAGATCTGGCTGGACCACATAATGCACTATCGGGTCCCGCTCTCCTCGGCCAAAACTGCTCACTGTTCCAGGATCATCCTGGAATGCAAAGCTTCTTTTCTCTCCCGCTAACCGTCTTCTTAATCCCCTTTCTCTGCCTCCTCCACCCTCACCTCCAACAACAAGTGCGAGGAGCTCATGGACTTCTTTCTCACTAAGATTGAGACCATCCGATCAGCTGCCTCTGCCGCGTCCCTCCCTTCCCCTAGGCCACCAGAACAAACTTTCTCTAAGGGTCCCCCCTGCTCTAGCCCTGAACTCGCATCTTTCTCTAGTTTCTCTCCTATCTCCCCTCATGCTCTCTCCGAGCTCACCTTGTCCATGAGACCCATCTCCTGGTCCCTCGACCCTATTCCCACTAAATTGCTGACCACCCAATATCCCTTCCTGGCTCCCATCTTAGCTGATATTGTTAATGGTTCTCTCTCCTCAGGTACTGTCCTCCTCCCCTTCAAATCTGCCATCATCACCCCTTTCCTCAAAAAACCCCTCTGTCCTTGTCAACTACCGCCCCATCTCCAACGTCCCTTTCCTATCCAAAATCCTTGACCATGCGGTTGCTTCCCTAATCCATGCCCATCTTTCCCAGAACTCCATGTCTGAATCCCTTCAATCAGGTTTCCGCCCCTGCCACAGTCCTTATCAAAGTCACAAATAACATCCTATGAGACTGTGACCGCGGTAAACTATTCCTCCTCGTCGTTCTCGACCTGTCTGTAGCCTTTGACATGGTTGACCACTCTATCTTTCTCCACCATCGTCCAGCTGGGTGGGACTGCACTCGCCTGGTTCCATTCTTATCTGTCCAGTCATAGCCAGGGAATCACCTGCAATGGCTTCTCTTCCCGCTCCCGCATCGTTACCTCTGGAGTCCCCCAAGGATCTATCATTGGCCCCCTCCTATTTCTCATCCACATGCTGCTCCTCGACAACATCATCCGAAAACACGTCAGGTTTCAGATGTACGCTGCTCTACCTCACCACCACCTCTCTCGACCCCTCCACTGTCTCTCAATTGTCAGGCTGCTTCTCCGATATCCAGTTCTGGATGAGCAGAAATTTCTTTCAACTAAATATTGGGAAGACCAAAGCCATTGTCTTCGGTCCCCGCAACAAACTCCGTTCCCCAGCCACCGACTCCATCCCTTTCCCTGGCAACTGGCTGAGGCTGAACCAGACTCTTTGCAACCTTGGTGTCGTATTTAACCGAGATGTGCTTCTGCCCACATATCCGCACCATCACCAAGACCTCCTACTTCCACCTTTGTAACATCGCTCATCTCCGCCCTGCGCCTCAGCTCGTCTGCTGCTGAAACCCTCATCCATGCCTTTGTTACCTCTAGACTTGACTATTCCAACGCACTCTTGGCCGGCATCCCATCTTCCACCATCGATAAACTGAAGCTCATCCAAAACTCTGCTGCCCATGTCCTAAATCACACCAGGTCCCGTTCACCCATCACCCGTGTTCGCTGACCTACATTGGCTCCCGGAAAAACAACGCCTTGATTTTAAAATTCTCATCGTTGTTTTCAAATCCCTCCATGGCCTCGCCCCTCCTCATCCCTGTAACCTCCTCCAGCCCTACAACCCTCTGAGATATCTGCGCTCCTCCAATTTTGGCCTCTTAAAATCAGAGATGCGTAATCGCTCCACCATTGGTGGCCGTGCCTTCAGCTGCCAAGGCCCTAAGCTCTGGAATTCTCTCCCTAACCCTCTCCACCTCTCTCTCCTTTAAGATGCTCCTTAAAACCTACCTCTTTGACCAAGCTTTTGGTCACCTGCCTTAATATCTCCTTATGTGGCTCGGTGTCAAATTTTGGTTGATAACGCTCCAGTGAAGCGCTTTGGAACATTTTACCATGTTAAGGACGCTATATAAATGCAATTTGCTGCTGTTGTTGTTTGCTGGGGGACTGAGTGATGCAGTGAGTTACAAACTGGCCTTTCACTCTGACACTTGGGTTTAAATCCAGTTCCTCATGGACCCATGACACAAAACTATATCTAATTTGGCACTACGGGGCAAACTGACTCGGAGAGGCGACTGAAAGTCTCGTGTGGGAGACAGTCGGACTGGTGCAGTAGGATGTGGACCTTTGAGGTCGTGGCTGAGGTCCATTGCTGGAGGAGGAGCAGAGAGAGTTTCACTCTACATGTAACTGTGCTGTAACTTGCACTGACCCGAAATGGAAGCTTTTCTATTCCCAATATCAACATTCCTCACCTTAATGAGCTGAAGACTTGTAGCTTCCTCCACATGTAGTTTTTTACTCTCTGATCTTAACAAAACACAATTGCCTTTCCCCTTAATTACACTGTGAGAAAATCAGCTTGAGCCAAGCATCTAAAGGATTCCACCTCACCCCATAGAGTACCTGAGTTCCAGCCTCGAAGCTCATGCCCAATTAAAGCACCGTCCAATATAGGGTATGACTGTACCACTATAAATGTGGTGGTGTCAACAGTAAGAGACACCCAATATACATCTTAATTCAATTTGGCATAATGAAGCAATATTTTATACACCTCAATGATGTCCTAGGTCCAACCATCTTCAGCTGCTTCATCAATGACCTTCCCTCCAACATAAGGTCAGAAATGGAGATGTTCGCTGATGATTGCAGTTTTCAGCGCCATTCACAACTCCTCAGATAATGAAGCAGTCCATGCCCGCATGCAACAAGACCTGGACAACGTTCAGGTTTGGGCTGATAAGTGGCAGGTAACATTCGCGCCACAGGAGTGCCAGACAATGACTATCCCCAACAAGCGAGAGTCTAACCACCTCCCCGTGACATTCAACGGCATTACCATCGCTGAATCCCCCACCATCAACATCCTGGGGAATCACCCTTGACCAGAAACTTAACTGGACCAGCCACATAAATACTGTGGCAACAAGAGCAGGTCAGAGGCTGGGTATTCTGCGGCGAGTGTCTCACCTTCTGACTCCCCAAAGCCTTTCCACCATCTACAAGGCACAAGTAAGGAGTGTGATGGAATACTCTCCACCTGCCTGGATGAGTGCAGCTACAACAACACTTAAGAAGCTCGACACCATCCAGGACAAAGCAGCCCGTTTGATTGGCACCCCATCCACCACCTTAAACATTCACTCCCTCCACCACTGGCGCACCGTGGCTGCAGTGTGCACCATCTACAAGATGCACTGCAGCAACTCGCCAAGGCTTCTTCGGCAGCACCTCCCAAACCCACGACCTCTTCCACCTAGAAGGACAAGGGCAACAGGCGCATGGGAACACCACCACCTCCAAGTTCCCCTCCAAGTCGCACACCACCCTGACTTAGAAGTATATCGCCGATCCTTCATCGTCACTGGGTCAAAATCCTGGAACTCCCTCCCTAACAGCACTGTGGGAGCACCTTCACCACATGGACTGCAGCGGTTCAAGAAGGCAGCTCACCACCACCTTCTCAAGGGCAATTAGGGATGGGCAATAAATGCTGGTCTTGCCAGTGACACCCAGATCCCATAAGCGAGTAAAAAAAAATGATGGTAAGCTGTGAGGAAGAAAGTCGGAGATGAGAGGAGAGGTTAGCAGGATCAGCAGAGAGCGATAGAGGCAGTTCAATGCACAGAAGTGTGATGCATTTGGGGATGAACAGTGAAAGGAAATATATTGTAAGTGCTAAGATTCTTAATAGAGTGGAGGACAGACCGATTTCGGGAGGCAGATATATAAATCGATAAAAGTGGGAGCGTGGGTAGAACAGGGCACAAGACTTACTGCTTAGGCTACAGTTGGAATATTGCAGTTCTGGTCCTAGATTGCAGGATAAATATTGGAGCCATGGAAAGGGTGCTGCAGAGATTCACTAAAATGGTACCATCAATGAAAGGCTTTACTGATGAATAACTGGAGCTTTTTCACTTGAACGAAGAAAGAAAGACTTGCACATTTATATAGCGCCTTTCACAACCTCAGGATATCCCAAAGTACTTTACAGCCAATGAAGAACTTTTGAAGTGAAGCCACTGTTGTCTTCTTCTTCTTAGGCAGTCCCTCGGAGCCGAGGATGACTTGCTTTCACATTAAAAATGAGTTCTCAGGTGACTGATGAGTCCAATGCGGGATCTACAGTCTCTGTCACAGGTGGGGCAGACGCTGGTTGAAGGAGCGGGTGGGTGGGGTGCTTAGGTTGACGTGCGCTCCTTCCGCTGTTTCCGCTTGCTCCCGGCGAAGAGACTCAAGGTGTTCGTCGCCTTCCCGGATGCTTCTCCTCCACTTTGTGCGGTCCTGGGCCAGGGATTTCCAGGTGTCGGTGGGGATGTTGCACTTTTTCAAGGAGGCTTTGAGGGTGTCCTCGAAGCATTTCCTCTGCCCACCTGGGCTCTCTTGCCGTGTCAGAGCTCCGAGTAGAGCGCTTGTTTTGGGAGTCTCGTATCGGGCATGTGGACAATGTGACCGGTCCATCGGTGCTGATCGAGCGTGGTCAAAGCTTCGATGTTGGGGATGTTGTAATGTAGGGAACGCAGCAGCCAATTTACACACAGCAAGATCCCACAAACAGCAAATCCATCTGTTTTAGGTGTTGGTTGAGGGATAGATATTCGCCAGGACATCGGGAAGAACTCACCTGCTCTTCTTCAAAATAGTGCTAAGGGATCTTTTACGTCCACCTGAGAGAGTAGACGGGGCCTCAGTTTAACGTCTCATCTGAAAGACGGCACCTCGACAGTGCTGCCATCCCTCAGCACTGCATTGAAGTGTCAGCCTAGATTACCTGCTCGAGCCTCTGGAGTGGGACTTGAACCCATGACCTTCTGACTCCGAGGCGAGAGTGCTACCCACTGAGCCACGGCTGACAGGTTAAGGGGGAAGGGACCTACCAAGAGGTTTTCAAAAGATGGTAAGCAGTGAAAGGTTATTTCCATTAGTTGGTAAATCAGTAAATTAACACGAGAAGAACAAAGGGGGACATTAGAAAAATGATTTTCACACAGGGTTATTAGAACATGAAATAAAAGCAAGTCAGTCAGCCTACGTAAAAGGAAACGACAGGTTATGACATTCCAGGTGTGTACCCTTTGTACGAAAGGCTGATATTTAGACATATTTAGTAGACGAGAATCATATATGTATAAAATCAAGTGTAGCCATTGACCAAATAATGGCCCAGAAATTCGGGTTTCCACGGGTGAGTACGCACGGTGTACTCACCCGTAGGCCCAATGGAAGTGCCGGTTTCCTGCATGCACTGCGCATGCGCGGGAAACCGGCACTTCCGTTCCCCTGAGAGCAGGGGTTCAGAGGTCGAACGCGTGCGCGGGGGAGGCTGCGCGTGCGCATCGAACTTCGTTTTTTTTTTTTTTTAAAAACAGGTTTCCCCGCGAGGGTAAGCCTGCAGAATTTAGAAATATATAAAGCAGGCATAAGGCCTGCTTTTTACAAGGTAAGTGGTGAATTAATTAAAATTAAAACATTTTTTCCACAGGTTTATTATTTTTAAATACTTTAAAGCAAGGTAAGTTTAGTTTTAGCCCCGTTAGAATAAAAAATTATTTTTTTCAAAAATTTAAATTATTGTTTAAAATAGCTATTTCATGTAATTTAGAGTTTATTTAAAAAATGTGATTTAAAAAAAAATTATTTGAAGATTAGTGCTATTTTGGGGCCCATACTTCCTGTCAGACTTATGAATGGAGCATTCCGTGCTCCGATTGGCTGCCCATGGCCCACGTGATCCCAGGGGACGCATCGAACTAACTGCGCCCCTGGGATACGCAAGCACTGCGCGCCGGCAGTTGGAGGAGGCCCAGGATCGGAATCCCACGGGGGCCCACAGCTCAACGGCCGGCATGCAAGGTAAGTGCAGGTCGGGGGCTTGCACTCGCGGGAAGCCCCCGACCCGAATTTCTGGGCCAATATTACCCATAATTACTCCTGGGTAACTAAAAAGCTAAGACTTCAGTTACCCAGAATGCAGCTGTGAAGGACAGTCAAAAGCAGTTTTGACTAAGTTTTGATAACAAACAGCCACAGGCTGCGAGTGAAGGTTAAATTGCTAAAAAAAAAAATATGATGATGCTAAGTAGAAATTAGAATTCGCTTACCAAAACTAATTGCAATGATATTTAAAAAATAATTAGTATAAGGACATAAAATGAGAGAGATCATGGAGATAAGGTATTTATCTGGTAGATTAAAGTGAGATAGTCTGGATATCTCAAGACAAGTGAAACAGCGCTGATATGGGCCCTTGGCATAAAGGCCTTGTACCAGGGAAGCTAGAAATGAAAGAGATAAAGTAAATTCCAATGGGGTGAAAAACTATAAACAAGATAGCACTGAACAAGGCAAAGTTGGTGGAAAAATACTGGAAAGGCGGGATGCTACCTTAGTCTGAGTGACAATGGTATTTTGACCATTAGAACCAATTAAAGAAGGTGATTTTGTTAAAGACTCTAGATGGACGCTGGCCAAACCAACTTTTGATGAGAAAAGGGTTAAAACCTCGATACTCAAAGAACAACATCACACATACGTACTGCGAGAACAAAGGAACAGACTTAAGACGATATCATCTGTGTCCGAGAGGTTCCAGAGACCAAGGGCTGCGAGCCACTCATTAAAACTATCGCCTAATATTAAGTATTAATTACGCTGTAAGCTTAATAAATCTTGATCTATTGCTCAAACATACTGGCTGCTGCCTATTGGTGTCTTAGAACATAAGAACATAAGAAATAGGAGCAGGAGTAGGCCAATCGGCCCCTCGAGCCTGCTCCGCCATTCAATAAGATCATGGCTGATCTGATCCTAACTGCCAATCTACTATCACAGAACCATCTCCTGAATCTAACAGAATTAGACACACGAAATAGGAGCAGGATCAGGCTACACGGCCCCTGGGCCTGCTCCACTACCCACAGGGCCATGTCCGATCCGAACCTAGACTCATGTCCAAATTCCTGCCCGCTCCCCGTAACCCTTAATTCCCTTTACTTCTAGGAAACTGTCTATTTCTGTTTTAAATTTATGTAATGATGTAGCTTCTACAGCTTTTTGGGGCAGCATATTCCATGGACCTACCACTCTCTGAGTGAAGTAGTTCCTCCTCATCTCAGTTTTGAAAGAACAGCCCCTTATTCTAAGACTATGCCCCCTAGTTCTAGTTTCACCCATCATCTGGAACATCCTCCCCGCATCCGCCCGATCCAACCCATTCACAATCTTATATGTTTCAATAAGATCGCCTCTCATTCTTCTGAACTCCAATGAGTAGAGTCCCAATCTACTCAACCTCTCCTCATATGTCCATCCCCTCATCCCCGGGATTAACCGAGTGAACCTTCTTTGTACTGACTCGAGAGCAAGTATGTCTTTTCTAAAGTATGGACACCAAAACTGTATGCAGTATTCCAGGTGCGGTCTCACCAATACCTTGTACAACTGAAGCAATACCTCCCTATTTTTATATTCTAACCCCCTAGCAATGAAAGCCAACATTCCATTGGCCTTCTTAATCACTTGCTGCACCTGCATACTAACCTTTTGAGTTTCGTGCACCAGGACCCCCTGATCCCTTTGTACTTCAGTACTTTCCAGTTTTTTGCCATTAAGATAATAACTTGCTCTACGATTTTTCCTGCCAAAGTGCATAACCTCACACTTTCCAGTATTGTATTCCATCTGCCAAATCTCTGCCCACTTACTTAGCCTGTCTATGTCCCCCTTGCAGGTTTTTTATGTCCTCCTCACTCACTACTTTCCCCCCCATCTTAGTATCATCTGCAAACTTTGATATGTTACACTCGGTCCCCTCCTCCAAATCGTTAATATAGATTGTAAAGAGTTGGGGACCCAGCACTGACCCCTGCGGAACACCACTAGTTACTGATTGCCAGTCTGAGAATGAACCATTTATCCCAACTCTCTGCCTTCTGTTAGATAGCCAATCCTCTATCCATGCCAGAATATTACCCCCAATCCCGTGATTTTTTATCTTAAGCAATAATCTTTTGCGTGGCACCTTGTCAAATGCCTTTTGGAAGTCTAAATACACTATGTCCACTGGTTCCCCTTTATCCACCCTATATGTTACTTCCTCAAAGAACTCCAGCAAATTTGTCAAACATGACTTCCCCTTCATAAAACCATGCTGACTTTGTCCTATTAAATTATGATTATCCAAATGTCCTGTTACTGTCTCCTTAATAATGGACTCCAAAATTTTACCTACCACAGATGTTAGGCTAACCGGTCTATATTTTCCAGCCTTCGGTCTACTGCCCTTTTTAAATAAGGGTGTTGCATTAGTAGTTTTCCAGTCTGCCGGGACCTTTGCTGAGACCAGGGAGTTTTGGAAAATTATTACCAATGCATCCACAATCCCTACCGCCACTTCCCTCAAGACCCTAGGATGTAAGCCATCAGGTCCAGGTGATTTATCCGCCTTGAGTCCCATTATTTTACCGAGTACCACTTCCTTAGTGATTTTGATCGTGATTAGCTCCTCCCCCCCTATAGCCCCCTGTTTGTCCAGTGTTGGGATATTCTTAGTGTCCTCTACTGTAAAGACTGATACAAAATATTCATTCAGTGTTTTTGCCATCTCCATATTTCCCACCATTAATTTCCCAGTCTCATCCTCTAAGGGACCAACATTTACTTTAGCCACCCTTTTTCTTTTTATATAACTATAAAAACCTCTTACTATCTGTTTTTATATTTTTTGCTAATTTACTTTCATAATCTATCTTCCCTTTCTTAATCAATCTTTTTGTTATTTTTTGCTGTCTTTTAAAGTTTTCCCAATCCTCTATCCTCCCACTAGGTTTGGCTACCTTATATGCCCTTGTTTTTAGTCGAATACTATCCTTAATTTCTTTACTTAGCCACGGGTGGCTGTCTTTTCTTTTACACCCTTTTCTTCTCAGTGGAATATATATTTTTTGGAAGTTGTAAAATAACTCCTTAAATGTACACCACTGATCATGTATCGTCTTACCCTTTAATCTATTTTCCCAATCCACTCTACTCAATTCCGCTCTCATACCTTCATAGTCTCCTTTATTCAAGCTTAGCACGCTTGTTTGAGATCCAACCTTCTCACCCTCTAATTGAATATGGAATTCAACCATGTTATGGTCACTCATTCCAAGGGGATCCTTTACTAGGACATTTTTAATTAATCCTGTCTCGTTACACAGGACCAGATCTAAGGTTGCTTGCCCCCTGGTCGGTTCAGTTACATACTGCTCAAGAAACCCATCCCTAATACACTCAATGAACTCATCCTCAAGGCAGCCCTGCCCAATTTGATTTGTCCAATTCATATGATAGTTAAAATCCCCCATAATTATAGATGTTCCCTTATTACAAGCCTCAACTATTTCCTGATTGATACTCCGTCCAACAGAGTTGCAACTGTTCGGAGGCCGATAGACTATGCCCACTAGTGTTTTTTTCCCCTTATTATTCCTTACCTCCACCCAAACTGTTTCATTATCCTGATCTTTTGACCCAATATCATTTCTCTGTATTACAGTGATTCCTTCCTTTATTAACATAGCCACCCCACCTCCCCTTCCTTCCTGCCTGTCCTTCCTGATCGTTAAATAACCTGGTATGTTTAATTCCCAGGCATTGTGACCCTGCAGCCATGTTTCTGTAATGGCCACAAGATCATACCCATATGTAGTTATTTGTGCCATTAACTCGTCTATTTTGTTACGAATGCTACGTGCATTCAGATAGAGAACTTTCAAATATGTTTTGTGACACTTAGGGGGAGAAATTGGGTGAGTAGCGCCACCTGTTAGCGCCTAAAGAGGCAGTCAGTGGCTGTAGCGCCACTGGCTGCGTCTCCCGCGATATTCAGTAGGGGCGCTAATGGTGGCGTTAGGTATTTGCGCTGCGCCGCCACCAATGACGTCATCGGTGTGCGCAGCGCCCCATTCGTGCCCCGTTCGCGATATTTGGTAGCGAACGCCGCAGTTGCATCGTTCGCTACCCGCGCCCGGTTCACGGGGCCTTACTGTGCCGGCAGCGGCACAAGTTAAGGTGGAGGTGCAGGGCGGCCGCTTGCCAGCACCTCCGTCCCCGGCCTCCCAACCCCCCCCTCCCCCGCGGCATTGCCGGATGTTTCCAGAGAGCTCGGCACTTCTCCTTGGTGCCGGGCTCATTTGCCGGCACTCGCGAGCGGGGATTGCGCTGTTGCAGGCACCTCCCTCTTAACAGTGGGAGGAAGGCCTGCAGTACCGCAGCGTGCCGTGCCGCAGCGTGTGGCGCTGTGGCACGTTGCGCTGCGATAATCAGTTTCAGCGCCCTAAGAGGGACGCAGAGCGCCTCGAGCCTCGCCCCGTGTCCCTCGAGCGGCACTGAAACTGAATTTCTGGCGATCGGTATCACTCCGATCGCTGCGCTAAATCCTGCGCTCAGGCGACTTTTGCACCACTTTGGCGCCCCAACCCAATTTCTAGGCCTTAGTTCCTGCTTTTGCCCTTTTTATTACTTTACCTTTTACTCCATGCCTTCTGCCCCTTCCTGACACGCTCTGGTTTTTAATTTCCCCACTGCTACCTAAGTCTATGATCTTCTCTGTTGTCATTTTTATTATTTGCTCTCTAGGAACCTCCCCCCCACTAGTTAGTTTAAGGCCCTCTCTACAGCCCTAGTTATATGATCCGCCAGGGCTCTAGTCCCAGCACTGGCTAAGTGAAGCCCGTCCCAACGGAACAGATCCCTCCTGCCCCAGTACTGGTGCCAGTGTCCCAGGAAGCAAAACCCATTTCTCCCACACCAGTCTTTGAGCCACGCATTTAACTCTCTAATTTTATTTGTCCTAGCCAAATTCGCTCGTGGCTCAGGTAATAATCCAGAGATTATTACCCTTGAGGTTCTGTTTTTTAATTTGACCCCTAGCTGCTCATACTCCTTTAACAGAACCGGCTTCCTAGTCATATCTACGCCGTTTGTACCAACATGGACCATGACAACTGGATCCACCCCCTCCCACTGCAAGTTTCTTTCCAGCCCAGAGGAGATGTCCTTAACCCAAGAACTCAGAGATCATTAAGACCTTACACCTTCATCTGAACTGAGGCAGAGATGAACATGTGGGCACGGGACTCAAAACCGTTAGAGGAGATGCACTGCCTGTGTTGGGACAGTGCCACCGAGGCAGGCCATGGTGGAGGCTAGGATGGTCAACTGCATCAACGCCTATACAGAGCTCAAGGACAAGGAGGGCAAGGGACTGTGAGCAGAGTCAGCAAACTGGTGTTGGTGACTTTCACCAGGGAGGTCTTGGTGCTTTGGATGGGATGAAAACCAGATTGGAGGGACCTGAACAGGAACTGGTAGACCTAGAGTTGTCTGAAACCCATTTGAGGGGTTCAGAGTGGAAAGGGAAGTCATTTTGGAGGACAGATGGGCAAAGATAAATCGCAAAAGGTTACTATGCAGGTACAGCAAGTAATTAGGAAAGCTAATAGAATGTTATTGTTTATTGCGAGGGGAATTGAATACAAAAGTAGGGAGATTATGCTTCGGTTATACAGGGCATTGGTGAGACCACATCTGGAGCACTGTGTACAGTATTGGTCTCCTTATTTAAGGAAGAATGTAAATGCGTTGGAAGCAGTTCAGAGAAGGTTTACTAGACTAATACCTGGGATGGGCGGGTTGTCTTATGAGGAAAGGTTGGACAGGCTAGGCTTGTATCCGCTGGAGTTTAGAAGAGTAAGAGGTGACTTGATTGAAACATATAAGATCCTGAGGGGTCTGGACAGGGTGGACGTGGAGAGGATGTTTCCTCTTGTGGGAGAATCTAGAACTAGGGGTCACTGCTTAAAAATAAGGGGTCGCCCATTTAAGACAGAGATGAGGGGAAATTTTTTCTCAGAGGGTCGTGAGTCTTTGGACCTCTCTTCCTCAGAGGGCAGTGGAAGCAGAGTATTTGAATATTTTTAGGGCAGAGGTAGGTGGATTCTTGATAATCAAGGGGGTGAAAGGTTATCGGGGGTAGGTGGGAATGTGGAGTAATCGGATCAGCCATGATATTACTGAATGGGGGAGCAGTCTCAGGGGCCGAGTGGCCTACTCCTGCTCCTAATTTGTATGTTTGTATGTAAGATAGGATTTTAAGAAAGGGGTGATGACAACAGTTTTGGGGGTAGGAGGAAATAATGTCTGAGGAAAGGGAGAGGGTGATGATATCAATGAGCATTAAGCAGGGGATTGGTAGTTGAGTGGCAAGGAGCTGGGTTGGGAGAAAGTCAAAGGTGCCAAGGAGCAACAATAACAACAACTTGCATTTATATTGCGCCTTTAACGTAGTCTAAAGGCCCAAGCCACTTCACAGGAGCGTTATCAAATAAAATTTGACATAGAGCCACATAAGGAGAATTTGGACAGGTGACCAAAAGCTTGGTCAAAGAGGTAGGTTTTAAGGAACGTCTTAAAGGAGGAGAGAGAGGTAGCGAGGCGGAGAGGTTTAGGGAGAGAATTTAAGAGTTTAGGGCCTAGGCAGCTGAAAGCACAGCCACCAACGGTGGAGGGTTAAAATCAGGGATGCGCAAGAGGCTAGAATTGGAGGAGCATAGATAACTCGGGGGAGTTGTGGGGCTGGAGGAGATTACAGTGATAAGGAGGGGGGAGAGGCCATGGAGGGATTTGAAAACAAGGATGGGAATTTTAAAATTGAGGCATTGCCGGACCGGGAGCCAGTGTAGGTCAGTGAGCACAGGGGGTGATGGGTGAACGGGACTGGGAGTGAGTTAAGACACGGGGCAGTGAGCACAGGAGGTGATGGGTGAACGGGGCTGGGTGTGAGTTAGGACACGGGGCAGTGAGCACAGGGGGTGATGGGTGAACGGGACTGGGTGTGAGTTAGGACACGGGGCAGTGAGCACAGGGGGTGATGGGTGAACGGGACTGGGTGTGAGTTAGGACACGGGGCAGTGAGCACAGGGGGTGATGGGTGAACGGGACTGGGTGTGAGTTAGGACACGGGGCAGTGAGCACAGGGGGTGATGGGTGAACGGGACTGGGTGTGAGTTAGGACACGGGGCAGTGAGCACAGGGGGTGATGGGTGAACGGGACTGTTTGCGAGTTAGGACACGGGGCAGTGAGCGCGGGGTGATGGGTGAACGGGACTGGGTGTGAGTTAGGACACGGGGCAGTGAGCACAGGGGGTGATGGGTGAACGGGACTCGGTGTGAGTTAGGATACGGGGCAGTGAGCACGGGGTGATGGGTGAACGGGGCTGGGTGTGAGTTAGGGCACGGGGCAGTGAGCACAGGGGGTGATGGGTGAACGGGACTGGGTGTGAGTTAGGACACGGGGCAGTGAGCACAGGGGGTGATGGGTGAACGGGACTGGGTGCGAGTTAGGACACGGGGCAGCGAGCACGGGGGGTGATGGGTGAACGGGACTGGGTGCGAGTTAGGACAAGGGGCAGCGAGCACAGGGGGTGATGGGTGAACGGGGCTCGGTGTGAGTTAGGACACGGGGCAGTGAGCACAGGGGGTGATGGGTGAACGGGACTGGGTGTGAGTTAGGTCACGGGGCAGTGAGCACGGGGTGGTGGGTGAACGGGACTGGGTGTGAGTTAGGACACGGGGCAGTGAGCACAGGGGGTGATGGGTGAACGGGACTGGGTGTGAGTTAGGACACGGGGCAGTGAGCACAGGGGGTGATGGGTGAACGGGACTGGGTGTGAGTTAGGACACGGGGCAGCGAGCACAGGGGTGATGGATGAACGGGACTGGGTGTGAGTTAGGACATGGGGCAGTGAGCACAGGATGTGATGGGCGAACGGGACTGGGTGTGAGTTAGGACACGGGGCAGTGAACACAGGGGGTGATGGGTGAACGGAACTGGGTGCGAGTTAGGACACGGGACCGCGAGCACAGGGGGTGATGGGTGAACGGGACTAGGTGTGAGTTAGGACACGGGGCAGTGAGCACAGGGGGTGATGGGTGAACGGGACTGGGTGTGAGTTAGGTCACGGGGCAGTGAGCACAGGGGGTGATGGGTGAACGGGACTGGGTGTGAGTTAGGACACGGGGCAGTGAGCACGGGGGTGATGGGTGAACGGGACTGGGTGCGAGTTAGGACACGGGGCAGTGAGCACAGGGGGTGATGGGTGAACGGGACTGGGTGTGAGTTAGGACACGGGGCAGTGAGCACAGGGGGTGATGGGTGATCGGGACTCGGTGTGAGTTAGGACACGGGGCAGCGAGCACAGGGGTGATGGGTGAATGGGACTCGGTGTGAGTTAGGACACGGGGCAGCGAGCACAGGGGTGATGGGTGAACGGGACTGGGTGTGAGTTAGGACACGGGGCAGTGAGCACAGGGGGTGATGGGTGAATGGGACTGGGTGTGAGTTAGGACACGGGGCAGTGAGCACAGGGGGTGATGGGTGAACGGGGCTGGGTGTGAGTGAGGACACGGGGCAGTGAGCACAGGGGGTGATGGGTGAACGGGACTGGGTGCGAGTTAGGACACGGGGCAGTGAGCACAGGGGGTGATGGGTGAACGGGACTGGGTGCGAGTTAGGACACGGGGCAGTGAGCACAGGGGGTGATGGGTGAACGGGACTGGGTGCGAGTTAGGACACGGGGCAGTGAGCACAGGGGGTGATGGGTGAACGGGACTGGGTGCGAGTTAGGACACGGGGCAGTGAGCACAGGGGGTGAGGGGTGAACGGGACTGGGTGCGAGTTAGGACACGGGGCAGTGAGCACAGGGGGTGATGGGTGAACGGGACTGGGTGCGAGTTAGGACACGGGGCAGTGAGCACAGGGGGTGATGGGTGAACGGGACTGGGTGCGAGTTTGGACACGGGGCAGTGAGCACAGGGGGTGATGGGTGAACGGGACTGGGTGCGAGTTAGGACACGGGGCAGTGAGCACAGGGGGTGATGGGTGAACGGGACTGGGTGCGAGTTAGGACACGGGGCAGTGAGCACAGGGGGTGATGGGCGAACGGGACTGGGTGCAAGTTAGGACACGGGGCAGTGAGCACAGGGGGTGATGGGTGAACGGGACTGGGTGTGAGTTAGGACACGGGGCAGTGAGCACAGGGGGTGATGGGTGAACGGGACTGGGTGTGAGTTAGGACACGGGGCAGTGAGCACAGGGGGTGATGGGTGAACGGGACTGGGTGCGAGTTAGGACACGGGGCAGCAGAGTTTTGGATGAGCTCAAGTTTATGGAGGTTAGAAGATGGGAGGCCGGCCAGGGTAGCGGTAGAATAGGCGAGTCTAGAGATAGAGTTTTTAACAGTTTTCACTTACTTTCTCTTGCCTGGCTAGTGAGGTCCTTCTCTCCCTCAGTCTATCTTCTTCCTACAATCCACAGACTTTTAAAACCTAGGCTTGTGCCAATCAATCACTCCTTCCAGCTTTACCTGGTATGGCAACTGCACCGCCACAGACCGCAAGTCTCTACAGATGGTGGTGAAAGCTGCACAACATACTATAGGAATTAAACTACCTGCTGTCCAGGATATCTACCCCGAGAGGTGCCGGGGGAAGGCCCCGAGAATCATCGAAGACGCGAGCCACCCCAGCCACAACCTCGTCGCCCTGCTCCCATCCAGTAAGAGATACCAAAGCATACGGTCTCGTACCAACAGGTTTCGAAACAGCTTCTACCCCCAGGCCATAAGACTCATGAACGAATAATTTATTATTATTTATTACTGTTGTTTTATTTATTATTACAGTATTTCTATTAGTAATTTTATCATTGCTATGCCATATTTATTCCAATGTTGGGAGGACTCGTAAAAATCAACATTTCATTATGCAGTACACACGTATGCTGCATATATGACAAATAAAATTGAATTGATACCTCATGTTCTCTCCTACTATCTGGTGTCTGGCACAATGCACCACACGCCTTTTACCTGAGATAACACAACAGATTCTTTTTAAACCTGGACTTTATTATGGCCACATCTGTTTGGATCAATTCGAATGAAACCAACACACAGCGAGATCGGTTTCACATATATTGGTTTCTCTTTGTGACATTGCAGTCATTGGAAAATGGAATGAGTTACATTATATAAGAGCTCTACTCTACTGGAGGTCTGCACACTCAATGGCTTCATCCCCTACGCACCTTTTAAGGTTCGGGTTAAATGGAGTGATTATCCACATTTATAACCCACCTACAAATCGTCCAAGTCACCCTCGTTACTGAGCAATCGCCTGCACATAAAAATGTTCCAATGACATTGCTTGAAACCCAGTGATCTCTCTGAAAAGGGAAGTCAAATTTGTCATTGCTTTGGAAAGCAATCTGTATGATCCTATGCATACGTCACAATGCAGGCACACACACACATGCATAAACACCCATGCACACGTAAATGTACAAATGCCCTGAATTTCCTGGAAAGTTTCGGCCTAACTATGAAGTAAGAGCGGAATGGTGCCGTTTCCCAACCACAACACCACCCCCCCCCCCCCCCACCCCGAGGAAATTTGCATGTAACTGATTTACGCCGGTTTAATATCAAAACATTGTTATGCAAGGATCTTCATGATCTCCTGAGTTACGTTCGCTGAAACCCCACTTAGCTCATTAACATAGCTCCGCCTCCATGCAAAAGACCTGGGAACGCGAGTTTCCTGCATTGACGCCGGTTCCGAACGGGCATTCATTTATCCGCAAAATTTTAGCTGCAACAGGCCCTGAAGTCACTATTTCTGGTGTTTCATACCGATTTTCTTTAGCGGTTTGCTATTTCTCCTTACTGAGACCCGCACTATATTTAGTATTTTTCATGGCATCAGAATCTGTTACCTTAAAAAGAAAAACATTTCCACAATTATTTGAAACACGCTGTGCTTAATGTGCATAACTGATGGTTTGATGGCTTCAAATTTTAATTTTCATAACATCAATAAGGTAAAGAGGGACTTAACGAGGGAAGACAATGTATGTTTTGTGCTTTCCTGGGCCCCGATTGTTTACACTGGTTTACACGTTTGGGCATATGCTGATGAAATTTTCAGGAAATTTCAGCATAAGTTGTCATTGGCAAGATCGGTGTAGAAACTAGTGCAAATTTTGGTGTAATTACTGCGTAAGTCAATCCAGGGAAATTGGACCCATTATACAGGAAACTTTCGTTTAACCGGAGGTTAAATGTCCGGAAAGCTCTATCAGCAAAATTCAGGAGCCGTTTCCTGTAAGTTTTTTTCACTTCTCGTTGCTTTTTTTTCCAGTCAGGCTCTGCAAGGTCTAGCTGAAGCTGTTGCTTAGCTACAGAGACACTTTTAAGCTGCGGCCGACTGTTTTGAAGCTGTTGCTGGGTTTGTTGATTCACATGGAGCTCAAAAGCTCCGTATGTTTTAACATTAGCGCTGGTTTCTACAGCAGTTTTGATGGTACGGCACCAGCTCGGTCCCGTCAGTGCCGGATACCAGAAAGTTTCCTGTACATAAAAATATACACACACACTCCTACACTCACACAGATATACTTACAAACACACACACACACACACAAAAATATTGGCCCAAAACTTTCTGGAGCGGGGCATCTCATGGTGTGCCCTGTTAGTTAAAATTGTTACTGCACCCTTCAGCTCCAAAGTTGCTGGAAGTGCAAGCTGGTAACCGAGCCAGCAAGGGCAACAGGGCATCTGGGACCGTAGTGAACAATGGGGCCAACAGACTATCTCCTTAACCAACGAGATTTAAGGATTGAGAAATAAACGGAGGAAGGACTGAGAAGGAGGGTGAATTAGAGTCAAATTAAATACAGAAAAGAGAAATAAAGAGAAGGAAATAAAAAAAATGTAATTTAAAATTTGACATTTTTAAAATCTCTAACAACAATTCACAATCTGAAGGAATGAGACTCCACACTCGTAATTGTCATTTTCTGGGCCAAAGAGGTTGATTGGCAGTCATTTACAAGTATCACGTCGTTAACAGGGTACTTCCGCTGTTAGTTACTAGACTTAATACTCTGACGAGTTTAATGGGAATTAATGTGTAAATGCAGCAACTTCATGAAACTCAAGGTGAGGTTAAGCCCGAGATGCCATATTCGCGAAGCTAACGGCGGAGCAACTTGTCCAACAACTTGTGGAAATTCGTAATTCACGGGGTTGCTGGCCGACTTGCATGTCAAATTCCGCCCCATTAGACATACATACACACACACTTCTCTTTACTTAGTTTGCTGGTATATTTTGTATCAAACCAACTAAATGAAGTGTTTCAAATTTCACAATTTTTTCCTCTCTCGCTCTGTTCCAGTAAAGGATAAGGCGCCACTGAATACCCATATGATAAACGCGCCTTCATAACAGTGCAGACAGTCGCTTCACCAGTTAACACGTCAGAAGGAATGTGGAAGTTCAGATAAATTAGGCTGACAAGGCCAGACTACTGCACACACAGAGAAAGGGGAGAGGATGCATCTCGGAATCCCAAATATACCTCAGAGGGTGTCTGAGATTGCCGAGAACCCAAAGCTTCTGACAGCCTACAGTTGCCATGTTTCCTCTTTCACTGGTCTCCCATCAATGTTACAGTGGGACTCTTGGTGAATCTCCTTGGAATTTCAAGGCCATCATTCCCTGAAAGCTATAAAAAAAAGGACAACAGATTTTGGGGGTTTTACAAATAGGGACACAGAATACAGTAAAGAAGTAATGATGAATTTCAACAAAACATTAGTTAGACCACCGTTAGAGGCTGTGTACAGTTTACAGTGCTCCATTATAGAAAGGACACTAAGGCCAAAGAGAGAATACAGCGTAGATTCACCAGGATGATGCCAGGGATGGGAAACTATAGTTATGAGGAGAGACTCGAGATACTAGGACTATTCCCGCTGGAGCAGAGAAGGCCAAGAGAAGATGTACAGGAAACTTTCGGTTAACCGGCCCCTAAATAACCGGGAATGTCGGTTAACCGGCAAAATTCAGGAGTAGGTTCAGGTAACTTTTATTACTTTTTTTACTCCATTTGTTGCTGTGCAAGGGTGTAGCTGCAGCTGTTGCTAAGCTACAGAGACGCTTGCAACTTGTGCCAATTGTTCTGAAGCTGTTGCTCTCAGCTCCGTAGCTTTTACTATAGCGTTCGGTTATCTGGAATTTTTGATGAACCGGCACCACGTCGGTCCCGTCCGTGCTGGATAAAAGAAAGTTTCCTGTACTAGAGGTTTTTAAAATTATGAAGAGCTTTGATAGAGTGAATAGGGAAAGGCGATTTCCTCTGGTTGAGGAGTCAGTGACATGGGTTCATCAATTTTAAATTGTCACTAAATAAGTGAGGAGAGAGATTAGAAGAAATTTATTTACACAGAGAGTCATTGGAGCATGGAATGCATTGCCACAGAAAGCGGCTGAGGTGGGGACCAGTGCAACTTTTAAGGGAAAATTGGATAAATATTTGAAACAGAGGAGGATACCGAAGAGACAGGGGCAGTGGGATTAGTTTTGGATTACTCCAGAAAATTAGCTGAATGGCCTCTTTCTCTGCTGTAAACCTCTATCATTCAATTCGTCTCATGTCCGTTGTGGCCAAACTCCTAGAATCCATTATTTGAGATCAGATTAGTAAATATTTGGCACTGTGTGAGCTAATCAAAGGCAGTCACCATGAATCTGTTAAAAACATTTGTCAAACGGGATTTGCCTCTAAATTTTTTTTTGAAGTAGTGATCAATTGGATAGATTTAAGGGAATGCAGTGGATGCAGGGTATATGGATTGTCAGGTGGTGTTTGATAAGGTGCCTCACAGGAGGCTTGTTACAAAAATTCAGGCATATGGTATGAGGAAATGCAGCGGCATGGATAGAAAGTTGGCTGATGGGCATAAATAAAAGGTGAAGATAAATGGGGGTTGCTGGGATTCAGGAAGGGTTGGCACTGGTCTACCCAGGAGTCACTGCAGTCAACTTTTGTGCTCTCTCTCTCTCTTTTTTGGGCATAGCATGCTACACTCAACACACGTCATGTCTCTAATCGCTCAGATACTGTATCCCACAATGTTATTTTCTGAAAGAAACATAAGCACCAAGGGATTTTCTGCACCTATTTCTTTTTTGGGCTGCCTACTATTTTTATTGCTTTCTAACAGTTCTGCAATAGTGTCCCAGTGCAACAGGTACATCCTCCAACTCACCAGGAGCAATGCCATGGGAGATCCACTAGCTTTCATTAATCATTTGCAACAAGTAAATTAGACAGAAATCTAGCTCATGAGGCCTATGATGTCCAGTAATAAAGCCTGGTGGGCTGAATTTGCTCCTTGTACCAGCTCTCTGAAACAGCTAGCCACCTAGTAATCCCCTGGCCTCTCTCCATCCTTATGGTTCTGCTGCAGTAATCCTATGCTTAATACTCATGGGCCTAGAAATTCACTTGGGCGCGGGCAGCTCGCTCGCGCCCAAAAGTTAGCGCTGGGCGGGGAGGCATTAGCGCACGCCGTATATTCGTCTTCTGCGCCCCAATTCGGAAGCGGGCGCTATACCAGGGTGTGCCCGCCTCCGTTTGGGGCGCTGCAACTGAATATCGGCGCGCTAGTTGCCGCAGCGCCACCCGATGCGGTGCGGCAGGCTGCGGTACTGCAGGCCTCCCCCTTCTCTTAAGGGGGAGGTGCCTGCAACGGCCGGAGCCCCGATCGCGAGTGCCGGCAAAAGAGCCCGGCACAACGGAGAAGTGCCGGGCTCCACGGAAACCAGCCGGCAATGCCGCGGGGGGGGGGGGGGTGGAGGAGGCCGGGGAAGGAGGTGCGGGCAGGCGGCCGCCGAAAAAGCGGCCGGCCGCACCTTCAGCTTTAAAGCGTCCCACTATGGCAGCAGGACGGCCCCGTTTTCTGTTCGCTGTTTGCGCCCGCTTCGGAGGAGGCGGGCGCAAATAAATATGGGGATCGGCGCGGTTTCGGGGCGTTACGGGCCACCGCGCACACCGATGACGTCATCGGTCCCGGCGCAGCGCTAACGGCTACCGCCGCCAATACCGCTGCACTCAATTTCCGCGCTACCACCCCGCTGGCGCAAAAGACCTCTTTAGGCGCTAAGTGGGCGCAAGGCCCACTGAGTTTCTAGGCCATGGTGTTTGGCAGGAAATTATGGGGCACGGCTTTGGGAGAAGGAGATTGACGTTTGTGATCATGTGGCATTGCTGAATTCCACAGAGCTGCCAATATCTGACCGATCCTAGGTGAGATTTCCTGCCATTTTAGCCATAGTTGTGTGTCTGGTTTGAGCAGCAGTCCCAGGTATACAGCTCGAGGCTGAACACTCAGTGATATTGATGTTAGCCGTGGCTCGGTGGTAGCTCTCCTACCTCTGAGTCAGAGGTTCGTGGGTTCAAGTCCCACTCCAGAGACATGAGCACATAATCTAGGCGGACACGCCAGTGCAGTACTGAGGGAGTGCTGCACTGTTGGAGGTGCCGTCTTTTGGATGAGACGTTAAACCGAGGCCCCGTCTGCCCTCTCAGGTGGTTGCAAAAGATCCCGTGGCACTATTCGAAGAGGAGCAGGGGAGTTCTCCCTGGGGCCTGGCCAATATTTATCCCTCAACAACATCAGTAAGATAGATTATCTGGTCATTATCACAACTGTTTGTGGGAGCTTGCTGTGTGCAAATTGGCTGCCACGTTTCCTACATTACAACAGTGACTACACTTCAAAAGTATTTCATTGCCTGTAAAACACTTTGAGACATTCTGAGATCATGAAAGGCATTACATAAATGCAAGGCTTATAAGGTACCTTATCAAAGGCCTTATGAAAATCCAAATATATTACATCTACTACATTACCCTTATCTATTCTTTCTGTTACTTCTTCAAAGAATTCAATAAGGGTGGTCAAGCATGACCTTCCCTTTTGAAATCCGGGCTGACTACTCTTTATTATATTTTCAGTTTCTAGATGTTTTTCTATTACATCTTTGATTAAGGATTCCATTACCTTTCATTCCACCAACATTAAGTTAATTGGTCTATAGTTCCCTGGGCTTGTTCTAGCTCCCTTTTCTATATATGGGAAGCACACTAGCTGTAAACTAGTTCTCTGGCAATAATCCCTTTTCTAATGAATTGTTTTATATATATATATTATGTATATATAATAGTGGCTCTGCTATCTCTTCCCTAACTGTTAATATGTGCAGATGCAATCCATTCAAACCAGGGGGTTTATCCTCTCTGAGTTTGATCAGTTTATCAATTATCTCCCTCTTTCCATCTTAAATGACTATATCTTTTTGATCTCTTCTTCCAGTGTCATGTCCACCTCGTTAGTCTCCCTGGTAAATATTTAATAATTTATCTTGTGCACCCCTTAGTTGCCAATATGTCGAGGAACCAACTAGAGATCAGGCCATCTTAGACTGGGTATTATGTAATGAGAAAGGATTAATTAGCAATGTTGTTGTGCGAGGCCCCTTGGAGAAGAGCGATCATAATATGATACAATTCTTCATTAAGATGAAGAGTGAAGTAGTTGACTCAGAGACTAGGGTCCTGAGTTTAAATAAAGGAAACTATGATGGTATGAGGCGCGAGTTGGCTAGGCTGGATTGGGGAACATTACTTAACGGGTTGATGGTGGATAGGCAATTGCAAACATTCAAAGATCACATGGATGAACTACAGAATTTGTTCATCCCTGTTTGGCATAAAAATAAAACAAAAAAGGTGACTCAACCGTGGCTAACAAGGGAAATTAGGGATAGCATAAGATCCAAGGAGAGGACATATAAATTGGCCAGAAAAAGCAGCAAACCTGAGGATTGGGAGCAGTTTAGGATTCAGCAAAGGGGGGCAAAGGGATTAATTAAGAGGGGAAAATTAGAATATGAGAGTAAGCTTTCAGGAAACATAAAAACTGACTGTAAAAGCTTCTATAGATATGTGATGTGAAGAGAAAAAGATTGGTGAAGTCAAGCGTAGGTCCCTTGCAGTCAGAATCAGGGGAATTTATAATGGGGAACAAAGAAATGGCAGACCAATTAAATACATACTTTGGTTCTGTCTTCACAAAGGAGGACACAAATAACCTCCCAGAGATGTCGGGGAACATAGGGTCTAATGAGAGGGAGGAATTGAATGAAATCAGTATTTGTAGGGAATTGGTGTTAGGGAAATTGACGGCATTGAAGGCCGATAAATCCCCAGAGCCTGATAATCTACATCCTAAGGTAATTAAGGAAGTGGCCCTAGAAATAGTAGATGCATTGCTGGTCATCTTCCAAAATTCTATAGACTCTGGAATAGTTCCCATGGATTGGAGGGTATCGAATGTAACCCCACTGTTTAAAAAGGTGGTAGAGAGGAAACGGGGAATTATAGACCAGTAAGCCTGACATTGGTAGTGGGAAAATGCTAGAGTCCATTATGAAAGATGTTATAGCAGAGCACTTGGAAAGCAGTGACAGGATCGGATGAAGTCAACATGGATTTACAAAAGGTAAATCATGCTTGACTAATCTACTGGAATTTTTTGAGGATGTGACTGGTAGAATAGATAAGGGAGAACCAGTGGATGTGGTGTATTTGGACTTTCAGAAGGCTTTCGATAAGGTCCCGCAGAAGAGATTGGCGTGCAAAGTTAAAGCACATGGGATTGGGGGTAAGGTACTGACTTGGATAGAGAACTGGTTGGCAGACAGGAAGCAAACAGTTGGAATAAACAGGTCTTTTTCCGAGTGACAGGCAGTGACTAGTGGGGAACCGCAGGGATCGGTGCTAGGACCCCAGCTATTCACAATATATATTAATGATCTAGACGAGGGAACTAGATATAATATCTCCAAGTTTGCAGACGACACAAAGCTGGTTGGGCATGTGTGCTGTGAGGAGGATGCCAAGAAACTCCAGTATGATTTGGACAGGTTGGGTGATTGGGCAGATGCATGGCAGATGCAGTATAATGTGGATAAATGCGAGGTTATCCACTTTGGTGGCAAAAACAGGAAGACAGATTATTATCTGAATGGCAATAGATTGGGAAAAGGGGAAGTGCAACGAGACCTGGGTGTCCTTGTTCACCAGTCGCTGAAGGTAAGCATGCAGGTGCAGCAGGCGGTTAAGGCGGCAAATGGTATGTTGGCCTTCATAGCGAGAGGATTCGAGTACAGGAGCAAGGATGTCTTGCTGCAGTTGTACAGGGCCTTGGTGAGACCACACCTTGAGTATTGTGTGCAGTTTTGGTCGCCTTATCTGAGGAAGGATGTTCTTGCCATGGAGGGAGTGTAGCGAAGATTCACCAGACTGATACCTGGGATGGCAGGAATGACGTATAAATAGAGTCTGGGTCGATTAGGCTTATATTCGTTAAGAGTTTAGAAGAGAGGGGATCTCACTGAAACTTATAAAATTCTGACAGGACTGGACAGACTAGATGCAGGAAGGATGTTCCCGATGGTCAGGGAGTCCAGAACCAGGGGTCACAGTCTAAGGATAAGGGGTAAGCCATTTAGGACAGAGATGAGGAGGAATTTCTTCACCCAGAGAGTGGTGAACCTGTGGAATTCTCTACCACAGAAGGCAGTTGAGGCCAACTTATTAAATATATTCAAGAAGGAGTTAGATATATTTCTTAAGGCTAAAGGGATCAAGGGATATGGGGAGAAAGCAGGGACAGGATACTGAATTTGGATGATCAGCCATGATCTCATTAAATGGCGGAACAGGCTCGAGGGGCCGAATGGCCTACTCCTGCTCCTATCTTCTATGTTTCTATGCCCTGTTCCTATCCTGATTTGTCCTTTGTTATTTATGTGTCTGTAGTATACTTTAATATTACTTTTTATATTCCTTGATAATTTAATTTTGTAGTTCATCCTTGCTTTCCTAATTGTTTTTTGACTTCTTTCCGAACCTCATGTTCCCTTTTGCCATCCTCTCCTTTATCGCCTGTGTGCTTCGTGTCTGCCTTTTTCTTCAGTTTCAGTTGTACCCTTATCTCTTTATTCAGCCATGGTGTTTCATTATTGTCTAGTTTGTTCTTGATTTTTAGCAGAATATATTTCTCTTGAACTCTATTGATCACCATCTTAAATATTTCCCACTGCTGTTCTATTTCTTTGTCGATACTTTTTTCAAGGAGTATAACACAGGTGTATGCAGGGGCTATAGCTGAATGAGGTAATAATGTAAATAATAATGGTCGAGATAACATCATAAAATGATTGCAACAGGATTCATGCAAAAGCATTGATGTAAACAACACAACAACAACTTGCATTTCTATAGCAATCCTGCAGTAAAGGGCAACAGTTCATCGCACTTTATAAATTATTAAGGTGGAAAACACAACAACTCGTCAATAAGTTATGGTACAGGAATGCTTTTAAACACTTTCAACAGTCACTTTCCCACATCCAAGCCCGCCCTCACCTCAGTTCACAAGGACACTTCACATCTTTCACAGAGATATTCTATTCTCCAGCTCGCCCAGTTCATATGCTAGTCTGCTCCCTCTCCCTCACCCTTGCCTGCCCCCTCTCCCTCACCCTTGCGCGCCCCTCTCCCTCACCCACCCCCTCTCCCGCACCCTTGCCCGCTCCCCTCCGTCACCCTTGTCTGCCCCTCTCCCTCACCCTTGCCCGCTCCCTCTCCCGCACCCTTGTCTGCACCCTCTCCCGCACCCTTGTCTGCACCCTCTCCCTCACCCTTGTCTGCCCCCTCTCCCTCACCCTTGCCCGCTCCCTCTCCCCCACCCTTGTCTGCCCCTCTCCCTCACCCTTGCCTGCTCCCTCACCCTTGCCCGCCCCTTCTCCCTCACCCTTGCCCGCTCCCTCACCCTTTCCCACCCCCTCACCCTCAACCTTGCCCGCCCCTCACCCGCCCCCTCTCCCTCACCCTTGCCTGCCCCCTCACCCTTGCCTGCCCCCTCTCCCTCGCCCTTGCCCGCCCCCTCTCCCTCGCCCTTGCCTGCCCCCTCTCCCTCGCCCGCCCCCTCTCCCTCGCCCGCCCCCTCTCCCTTGCCCGCCCCCTCTCCCTCGCCCGCCCCCTCTCCCTCGCCCTTGCCCGCCCCCTCTCCCTCGCCCGCCCCCTCGCTCTTGCCCGCCCCCTCTCCCTCGCCCTTGCCCGCCCCCTCGCCCGCCCCCTCTCCCTCTCCCTTGTCCGCCCCCTCTCCCTCGCCCGCCCCCTCTCCCTCTCCCTCGCCCGCCCCCTCTCCCTTGCCCGCCCCCTCTCCCTCGCCCGCCCCCTCCCTCGCCCTTGCCCGCTCCCTCACCCTTTCCCACCCCCTCACCCTCAACCTTGCCCGCCCCTCTCTCACCCGCCCCCTCTCCCTCGCCCTTGCCCGCTCCCTCTCCCTCGCCCTTGCCCGCTCCCTCTCTCTCAGCAATTCCATTTGGCACTCTACTTCCCCGCCAACCTAGTTAAGCCGATAGTCTTCTTCCACTCTTCCCTGTTCAAACTTATGCTCTTCCCTAGGATTCTACTGTCTCTTTTTGTCCCTACCAATTCAGGCTAGTATACTGGCGCTCCCCCTCCCCACTCCCTCGCCATTAACCCTGGGACTGATCTTCCTCCCTCGGCCAAAGCACTGCACCCACATTCTGCCCCTTTCCTGCTGGCATTCATTACCATCCCTTTCCCCCTTCCCTGTATTTACCTCCTCATTCAATGGCCAGTGATTTCCCCCTTACATGCCCCTTTACTGCCATCTACTCCCACCCCCTCCTTTCCCCTCCCCTCCCTTCCCATGCTTTCTCCCCCTCCCTTTGCAATGATATTTCCCACCCAGTCCCACTTGGGTCCAATGCCCGAGGCAGGTTCTGCTCTTCTTCTTCACCTGCTTCCAGCACTATTGGCCTTGACTGTCTTGTCTGTGCACTGGAGTCCAGAAGCCCCCATAGAGTTACCGCCCCCAGCACAGCGAGTTGAAAATCCGGGCCATTAGCGCTTGAAGCACACAAAGAGAAGAAGCAGGGAGTGGTACTTCGGAGAGGGGGAGGAAGGACAGCGCCTGGTGCATTGGCCTCTAGATTCAGGTAGGAGTGGAATGGGGCGGGGGGGGGGTGGGGGGAGGCAGGTGGAGGGGCAATGAGTTTGAATTCTGCTGATTTTTGGCTATAAGCGCGGACAGCACATAGACCCCAAATGCTGATGTCCACAGAAAAAGCAGAAAGCCTAGTATGTGTGTTTTTGACCAACACTCAAATGGCTATTCTGTGTGAGCCGAGTCAGTGAGTTTGAACAGGCTGTTCAACTGTGGAGGCATCACAATCAAGCCTGATTCTGTCTTCACCTAACATCAAGAGACGCACTTTGCAGCAAGGGTCACTGGACAGTGATCAGAAGTGGGTGGCATAGTTGGCTTTTGCCCTCTTTCCTAGCTGGGGGCACTTAACCATTCCCAGCACTGCCCAACTACCATCAGTTAATTCAGCACAAACCTGGGATTGAATCTGGGCCCATATTGGTCTGTTTGGCTCAGTACCCCATTGGGCAGTGCCGTTAACAGTTGAGATGCCAGTGAAATTAGTTTAATTAAGTAGAGCATTGATTTACTGGCACAATTAACATCGTATTCAAAAGGGTTAGCTGTTAGTGTTCAAGGTGACTAAGCACAGCCGAAACCTTCGCCTGTTCTTATTGTCAAGGTTCATGAAGGCAGAAATTCAAAGAGGGGGATCGGTCAACTCCTTTCTGTTGTTTAGACTCATTGGGGGTAAAATTAGTCTTGGGGAAGACGAAATCGACAGCATGTTTTACACTGTGTCCGATCTTCTTTTCCATTTTCTTAGGAGATCAAAAGGATCCTTTAAAACAGACTATCTGCACTAACCTAAAAGAAATGGAAATCTGCAGCAGGAGCAACATCGGAGTAGAAGAAACAATAACTTGAGATGGAAAGCCCCGCCATTTACCGAGTGAATAAATGGGGAAATATAGAACTGGACTGCAAGCTTGTATTTATACCTGAAAGCTTAAAAAGACTTGCATTTCTATAGCGCCTTTCACAACCTCAGGGCGTCCCAAAGTGCTTTACAGCCAATGAGGTACTTAAAAAAAAAAAAAAAAAAAAAAAATTTTGAAGTGTAGTCACTGTTGTAATGTGGAAAATGCAGCAGCCAATTTGCGCACAGCAAGCTCCCACAAACAGCAACGTGATAATGACCAGATCATCTGTTTTAGTGATGTTGATTGAGGGATAAATATTAACCCGGACACTGGGAATAACTCCCCTGCTCTTCTTCGAAATAGTGCCATGGGATCTTTTACATCCACCTGAGAAAGCAGACGGGGCCTCGGTTTAACCTCTCATTCGAAAGACGGCTTACACTGAGTGAGCAGATTTTTTCATTTCCCAGTTGCAAAAGCTATTGAAGAAATCCATGTTTTAAACCCTGGGGATAGATGATTAGGGTTGTGATTAAAATCTGTTCCTATGAGTCAGCAAATAAAGGTGGCTTTAACATCATGCTGTTTCCACCTTTACAATAAATATTAAACCCAGGAAATCTCATGGAACAAATCCCGTCAAGCAATTCTGTCCAGGAAGTAAAACAATCAGCCCATCTCTTGATCTAGTGCTCACATTACCCTACGGATGGAGATTGGCACCAAGTGCGGAGAGAGCAAGCACAGGACCTACGCCATTTGTACATAACTTTAGAGAGCACTGTGCAGACACACAAAGTACTCTCTGACGTTCTAGGGTGACTTTCGATAAGGTCCTGCATAAGAGATTAGCGTGTAAAGTTAAAGCACATGGGATTGGGGGCAAGGTACTGACTTGGATAGAAAACTGGTTGGCAGACAGGAAGCAAAGAGTTGGAATAAATGGGTCTTTTTCCGAGTGGCAGGCAGTGACTAGTGGGGTACCGCAGGGATCGGTCCTTGGACCCCAGCTATTCACAATATATATTAATGATCTAGACGAGGGAACTAGATGTAATATCTCCAAGTTTGCAGATGACACAAAGCTGGGTGAGCATGTGTGCTGTGAGGAGGATGCTGAGAAACTCCAGTATGATTTGGACAGGTTGGGTGATTGGGCAGATGCATGGCAGATGCAGTATAATGTGGATAAATGCGAGGTTATCCACTTTGGTGGCAAAAACAGGAAGGCAGATTATTATCTGAACAGCAATAGATTGGGAGAAGGGGAAGTGCAACGAGACCTGGGTGTCCTTGTGCACCAGTCGCTGAAGGTAAGTATGCAGGTGCAGCAGGCGGTTAAGAAGGCAAATGGTATGTTGGCCTTCGTAGCGAGAGGGTTCGAGTACAGGAACAAGGATGTCTTGCTGCAGTTGTACAGGGCCTTCGTGAGACCACATCTTGAGTATTGTGTGCAGTTTTGGTCGCCTTGTCTGAGGAAGGATGTTCTTGCCATGGAGGGAGTGCAGCGAAGATTCACCAGACTGATACCTGGGATGGCAGGAATGACGTATGAGGAGAGATTGGGTCGATTGGGCTTATACTCGCTGGAGTTTTGAAGAATGAGAGGGGATCTCATTGAAACTTATAAAATTCTAACAGGACTAGACAGACTAGATGCAGGAAGGATGTTCCCGATGGCGGGCAAGTCCAGAACCAGGGGTCACAGTCTAAGGATAAGGGGTAAGCCATTTAGGACTGAGATGAGGAGGAATTTCTTCACCCAGAGAGTGGTGAACCTGTGGAATTCTCTACCACAGAAGGCAGCTGAGGCCAATTCATTAAATATATTCAAGGAGTTAGATATATTTCTTAAGGCTAAAGGGATATGGGGATAAGGCAGGGGCCGGGTACTGAATTTGGATGATTAGCCATGATCTCATTGAATGGTGGAGTAGGCTCAAGGGGCCGAATGGCCTACTCCTGCTCCTATCTTCTATGTTTCTATGACTCAAAGCCGCAAGCAATAAAAGAAAGACTTGCATTTCTACAGCGCCTTTCGCAAACATCCCAAAGCGCTTTACAGCCAATGAAGTACTTTTTGAAGTGTAGTCACTGTTGTAATGTAGGAAAAGCGGCAGCCAATTTGCACACAGCAAGCTCCCACAAACAGCAAGGTGATAATGACCAGATAATCTGTTTTTAGATGTTGGTTGAGGGATAAATATTGGCCAGGACACGGCGGGGGGAAACTCTCCTGCTCTTCTTCATATAGTGCCATGGGATCTTTTACACCCCCGAGTGAGCAGTTGGGTCCTCGGTTTTATGTCTCATCTGACAGTGCGGCACTCCCTCAGTACTGCACTGGAGTGTCAGCCTGGATTATGTGCTCGAGTCTCTAGAGTGGGGCTTGAACCCACCAACCTTCTGATTCAGAGGCGAGAGTGAAACCCACTGAGCCGAGGCAGAGTTTTGGCAAGTAAAAGCAGATGCACAGACAAGACTGCAAAAAATGCATGAGAAACGGCTGCTCAGTTCTGTCTACAAGTGTGACTCTGAGCTCACTGTGGCTGACCACTTTATCTCGTCCTTTTGATCTCACTCTGAACTTTTCACATTCGATCTCATACGTTGTTCCAATAAAGCGCAACTAAAGTTTCTAAAAGAGGGCGAAATGTTCAGCGTTGGCAGGGGATAACGCTGGCGGGGATAACGCTGGCGGGGATAACGCTGGCGGGGATAACGCTGGCGGTGTTTGATCTTCCGCCCGTTTTACACCCCTGCCCGATCTTCCTTCCCTCTGGTATGATCACCGACTTAGTAGAAGAAGACGACTTGCATTTATATAGCGCCTTTCAAAACCACCGGACGTCTCAAAGCACTTTACAGCCAATGAAGTACTTTCAAAGTGTAGTCACTGTTGTAATGTAGGAAACGCAGCAGCCAATTTGCACACAGCAAGATCCCACAAACAGCAATGTGAAACATAGAAACATAGAAACATAGAAGATAGGAGCAGGAGTAGGCCATTCGGCCCCTCGAGCCTGCTCTGCCATTCAATGAGATCATGGCTGATCATCCAAATTCAGTACCCTGTCCCTGCTTTCTCCCCATATCCCTTGATCCCTTCAGCCTAAAGAAATATATCTAACTCCTTCTGGAATATATTTAATGAATTGGCCTCCACTGCCTTCTGTGGTAGAGAATTCCACAGGTTCACCACTCTCTGGGTGAAGAAATTCCTCCGCATCTCTGTCCTAAATGGCTTATCCCTTATTCTTAGACTGTGATCCCAGGTTCTGGATTCCCCGGCCAGCAGGAACATCCTTCCTGCATCTAGTCTGTCTAGTCCTGTTAGAATTTTATAAGTTTCAATGAGATCCCCTCTCATTCTTCTAAACTCCAGCGAGTATAAGCCCAATCGACCCAATCTCTCCTCATACGTCATTCCTGCCACCCCAGGTATCAGTCTGGTGAATCTTTGCTGCACTCCCTCCATGGCAAGAACATTCTTCCTCAGATAAGGCAATCAAAACTGCACACAATACTCAAGGTGTGGTCTCACCAAGGCCCTGTACAACTGCAGCAAGACATCTTTGTTCCTGTACTTGAACCCTCTCGCTACGAAGGCCAACATACCATTTGCCTTCTTAACCGCCTGCTGCACCTGCATGCTTACCTTCAGCAACTGGTGCACAAGGACACCCAGGTCTCGTTGCACTTCCCCTTCTCCCAATCTATTGCCGTTCAGATAATAATCTGCCTTCCTGTTTTTGACACCAAAGTGGATAACCTCGCATTTATCCACGTTATATTGCATCTGCCATGCTTCTGCCCAATCACCCAACCTGTCCAAATCATACTGGAGTTTCTCGGCATCCTCCTCACAGCACACACGCCCATCCAGCTTTGTGTCGTCTGCAAACTTGGAGATATTACATCTAGTTCCCTCATCTAGATCATTTATATATATTGTAAATAGCTGGGGTCCTAGGACCGATCCCTGCGGTACCTCACTAGTCACTGCCTGCCACTCGGGAAAAGAGCCGTTTATTCCAACTCTTTGCTTCCTGTCTGCCAACCAGTTCTTTATCCAAGTCAGTACCTTGCCCCCAATCCCATGTGCCTTAACTTTACACGCTAATCTCTTATGCGGGACCTTATCGAAAGCCTTCTGAAAGTCCAAATACATCACATCCACTGGTTCTCCCTTATCTGTTTTACCAGTTACATCCTCAAAAGATTCCAGTAGATTAGTCAAGCACGATTTACCTTTTGTAAATCCATGTTGATTTGTCCGATCCTGTCACTGTTTTCCAAGTGCTCTGCTATTACATATTTCATAATGGACTCTAGCATTTTCCCACTACCAATGTCAGGCTTACCGGTCTATAATTCCCCGTTTTCTCTCTACCACCTTTTTTGAATAGTGGGGTAACATTAGCTACCCTCCAATCCATGGGTACTGTTCCAGAGTCTATTGAATTTTGGAAGATGACCAGCATTGCATCTACTATTTCTAGGGCCACTTCCTTAAGTGCCCTAGGATGTAGATTATCAGGCCCTGGGGATTTATCAGCCTTCAATCCCATCAATTTCCCTAACACCATTTCCCTACAAATACTGATTTCTTTCAGTTCCTCCCTCTCATTAGACCCTATGTTCCCCGACATCTCTGGGAGGTTATTTGTGTCCTCCTTTGTGAAGACAGAACCAAAATATGTATTTAATTGGTCTGCCATTTCTTTGTTCCCCATTATAAATTCTCCTGATTCTGACTGCAAGGGACCTACGCTTGACTTCACCAATCTTTTTCTCTTCACATATCTATTAAAGCTTTTACAGTCAGTTTTTATGTTCGCTGCAAGCTTACTCTCATACTCTAATTTCCCCCTCTTAATTAATCCCGTTGTCCTCCTTTGCTGAATCCTAAACTGCTCCCAATCCTCAGGTTTACTGCTTTTTCTGGCCAATTTATATGTCCTCTCCTTGGATCTTATGTTATCCCTAATTTCCCTTGTTAGCCACGGTTGAGTCACCTTTTTTGTTTTATTTTTATGCCAAACAGGGATGAACAAATTCTGTAGTTCATCCATGCGATCTTTGAATGTTTGCCATTGCCTATCCACCATCAACCGTCAACCCTTTGAGTAACATTCCCCAATCAATCCTGCCCAACTCGCGCCTCATACCATCGTAGTTTCCTTTATTTAAATTCAGGACCCTAGTCTCTGAGTCAACTACTTCACTCTCCCTCTTAATGAAGAATTCTATCATATTATGATCGCTCCGACCCAAGATGCCCAGATAATCTGTTTTTTTACGTTGGTTGATGGATAGATATTGGCCAGGACACCGGGGATAACTCCCCTGCTCTTCTTCGAAATAGTGCCGTGGGATCTTTTACGTCCATCTGAGAGGGCAGACGGGGCCTCCTTTTAATGTCTCATCTGAAAGACGGCACCTCCGACAGTGCAGCACTCCCTCAGCACTGCACTGGAGTGTCAGCCTAGATTACCTGCTCAAGGCCCTGGAGTGGGACTTGAACCCACAACCTTCTGACTCAGAGTCGAGTGTGCTGCCCACTGAGCCACAACTGACACTGCATCTAGTAACTTCAGACCTTGGTTTTTACCCTCCACTTTATTCACAGCAGATGGTGCTGGCAACGTGGGGTCTGTTGGTGCCTGGGAGGAGGGCAGGTGGAGTGACGTTTGGGTACAGGCGCTCAGTCAGTGCACCGTGCTGCTGGTTCCTGGGTCCATGCTGTGGACCTGGATGTTGTTTCATTTCTCGGTAATGATGGATCCACCAGGTCTTACATTGCCGGTTTCAATTTCAGATCTGCTGTTTTAGCAGCTTGTGTTCTCTGTTTCTGTCTGGTTCAATTTTAAAGGGGGTGCAGGAACACAGAGACCTGGGGGTTCAAATACACAAATCTTTGAAGGTTGCTGGACATATTGAGAAGGCTGTTAAAAAAGCATACGGGATCCGTGGCTTTATAAATAGAGGCATAGAGTACAAAAGCAAGGAAGTTATATTAAACCGTTATAAATCACAGGTTAGGCCCCAGCTGGAGTATTGTGTCCAATTCTGGGCATCACACTTTAGGAAGGATGTCAAGGCCCTGGAGAGGGTGCAGAGGAGATTTACTAGATTGATACCAGGGATGAGGGACTTCAGTTATGTGGAGAGACTGGAGAACCTGGGGTTGTTCTCCTCAGAGCAGAGAAGGTTAAAGGGAAATTTAATAGAGGTGTTCAAAATTCTGAAGGGTTTTGATAGAGGAAATAAGGAGAAACTGTTTCTAGTGACAGGAGGGTCAGTAACCAATGGACACAGATTTAAGATCATTGTCAAAAGAACCAGTGGGGGAGATGAGGCAACCCTTTTACACAGCGAGTTGTTGTGATATGGAATGCGCGGCCTGAAACGGCGGTGGAAGCAGATTCAATAACTTTCAAAAGGGAATTGGATAAATATTTGAAAAGGAGAAATTTGCAGGGCTCTGGGGAAAGAGCAGGGGGGAGTGGGTCTAATTGGAGAGCTCGTTCAAAGAGCCGGCACAGGCACGATGGGCCAAATGGCCTCCTTCTGTACTGTATGATTCTCTGATGCAAATATACATACATACATACATACATGTATGCACAGATATAACTACAGATAAAGATGTAGTATTCATCAGGACAGAGTAGCACAGGGTTCTCCAGGGCTTGTGGCCAGGGTCCCAGCCAACTATGGGGCCTCGTCAGGGGGCAGGTTCACCGTATATTGTAATATTACTTTTGTTTTACTGGAGTGGGGGGGTGTTGTGCTGGGGTGCGGAGGGAACCCGGATGTTATTGGAACAAAAGAAATTAAGAAATAGGAGCAGGAGTAGGCCATTCGGCCCTTCGAGCCTGCTCCACTATTCAATAAGATCATGGCTGATCTTCAACCTCAACTCCACTTTCCTGCTCGACCCCCATATCCCTTGATTCCCTTAGTACCCAAAAATCTATCAATCTCGGTCTTGAATCTACTCAACAACTGAGCCTTCACAGCCCTCTGGGGTACAGAATTACAAAGATTCACAGCCGTTTGAGTGAGGAAATTTCTCCTCATCTCAGTCCTAAATGGCCAACCTCTTATTCTGAGACTGTGACCCCTGGTTCTGGACTCTCTAGTCAGGGGAAACATCCTCCCAGCATCTACCCTGTCAACCCCTGTAAGAATTTTGTTGGTGCCCAGGGCCCCACGAATTCTGGGCTTGATATAACTAGAGTTATAGATACAGATAAAAGGAAAGGACATACTGTAGGTGAAAGGCTGGAGTCTCTAACTGCAATGAAATGACCTAAGCCACAATTACAAATGCAAATCACCAAAACATTGATTGGCGTAGTTATACCATATTTCCCTACCCTCGCCCCAAAGGGGACAAACTACAATCAGTAGCCTGGGGAACGGGATGGTACAGTGGCTTCAGGCACGGTCCTTTCATCTGTAGGGCCTGTTGGCTGGCTGTAACCAGCCTGATTTGGCATTAACTGGCTAGGGCGAGAAATTGAATGTCACACTAAAAACAGATACTTTTCTGAACATTGTTCAGCATGGAGATGGCTTTATTCTGTATTTGACCATGCCTTACCTGACCCATGATTGCTTGGCACAAATACTGAGCGCCCAGAATGGACGGTGTTCCATTTATAGACATCCTACCCCTTCATTCACAAACAATGTTTTAAAAACTGCTCTGTGGGTTAACTCAAACTTCTTCAAAAAATTGCAGAATTTACTGTTTGGAACTTGGACCAGCCAGGATTGTTTCTCAGTTGGCTCGTGACTTCTTATGATGAAACACTTATTTCAGTGACTCAGCTCTGACCCCATGCTGAGTGTTCTGGGGTCAAGTTGGATTAATCAGACTATCAAACTGACCACCGGTTTTGGCTGCGTGATGCAGAACTCGCCACACTGTGTGCCAGCGCCTGAGCCAAAATAACTTAGTGGGAATTCCCCAATTTTCTCCCACTCCACAAGATGGGAACGCTTGCTGGGGACAGTTCCACACGCAGCAGCTGTCCTTGGCCAAGTGTGTGGTCTCGACAGTGCGTGTCAGAAAGATTTGCATTGCTACAGCGCCTTTCACAACTTCAGTATGTCCCAGAGTGTTCAACCAATGCCGTGAGATCCTTTATATCCAGCTGAGGGGGCAGACGGGACCTCGGTTTAACGTCTCATCAGAAAGACGGCACCTCCGACAGTGCAGCACTCCCTCAGCACTGCACTGGAGTGTCAGCCTAGATTACGTGCTCAAGTCTCTGGAGTGGGACTTGAACCCATAACCTTCTGACTCAGAGGTTACCACTGAACAAGGCTGACACCCAAGAAGGCCATTTGACAGTCAGAGCCATCACATCTCAGCCCAATTCTGTCATCACCCATCATCTAAATGTGCACTTTCCAGCTGAAGCCACCAGACATCAATCAGGACCTCGGTTTCCCCCCCACTCCCCTTAGCCCAGAGGTGGCGAAGCCAATTGTTGCAGCCCAACCACGGCTCTCGCTGGGATCAGCTATCTCAGCACAAACTGGAGAACAAACCTGGACCTCTGGTCTGTATACTGCCTATGTCTTTACTCACTAGACCAAGTTGTTTTGAGGTAAACGGAAGATCGGGAGGGGGGAAGCAAAGATCTGAGGGAGACCCCCATTTCTGAATTTGTATACGGTATATGTAAGATTTTTTGATATAAATATTTTTAGGTACCCTCATTCCTGGAAAATAAACTACTCCCCCCTCTCCGCCCTCCCTTTCCTCCTTTGACCCTCCTCAAAACCCACCTCTTTGACCAAGCGTTTGGTTACTGCACCCACCCCCCCCCCAATCTCTCCATCTGTGGCTCAACATCCAATGTTTCCTTACGCCTCTGTAACGCGCCATGAGAAGTTTTCCTGCATTAAAGGCGCTATTTAAATGCAAGTTCTTGTATAAAACATGCACGATTTCTTATCTGTAAAATATTCAGGCACAATGCACTCGGGGTTCTGTGCAGATTTCGGAGTGCACAGTGAGGCGGGGTCACTCAGGGCTGCCCAACTCTGATTGGCCGTATTCCGGGAAGTTTCGCCACATGACGTCCCGCCCCTACCCTCCCGCCATTGGCCGGCCAACACGTCCATTCTCACAGAGCCCCGGTCTTCCCACGGCCAATTGGAAAGTGAACAGACTCTTCGTTAACAATTTGGATGATTCTTTAGTGGCTTTTCACCCATAATTTTGCAACTAATAAACAAAAATGTTTTTAAAGAAACCGCTGCTCACGATGTGGTCTCCTCTACATTGAGGAGACCAAACGCAGATTGGGTGACCGCTTTGCGGAACACCTCCGTTCAGTCCGTAAGGGTGACCCTGAGCTTCCGGTCGCTGTTCCATTCCCACTCAGTCCTCACTGTACTCGGGCCCTTGCATTGTTCCACAGAAGCTCAGCGTAAACTCGAGGAACAGCACCTCATCTTCCGATTAGGCACTTTACAGCCTTCCGGACTCAATATTGAGTTCAACAATTTCAGATCATAACCTCGGCCCCTATTATATTTTTATATTTTTTATCCACACCTTTGGTTTGTGACTTTTCCTTTTTTTTCTCTCTCTCCGACATGGCAGCTGTCTCTCACTCTGCCAGTGCATTTCACACTTCATCTCGAGCCATTGTTTGTCTCTTTACCTGTCCTATTACCATCTCGTCTCACCTTGAATATCTCTTAATGTCTCTTCTTTCATCCCCTCCCCCATTTCCCAGCCCCCAAACTGCCTTTTAATCTGTTTCATTTCCTGCCTTTTTTTCTCAGTTCTGACGAAGGGTTTCGACCCGAAACGTTGACTCTGTTTTTCTCTCCACGGATGTTGCCTGGCCTGCTGAGTTTTTCCAGCGTTTTCTGTTGTTATTTCGTTTTATTTAATGCCTCGATCATTTTTCTCCCAGGAGATTGATCTCCCATTCCTGGAGACTCCAGAGGGGTTAGCGACCCTAAAGTCACTTCGAAGTGAAAAACGTTTACATACATTTCACGCTGAAAAATGTAGAAAGAGTTACAGCACTGTCTTTAAACAGCAGCAAAAAAATTTCCCCAAAGACAACTGTCACAAACCTTGAGGCAGTTTTAAAAGAGAACCACATGTTCCGCCTCATTCTCAGAATGCCCCTATGTCTTGTTGGATTAGTATAAATTTGCATTTGAGAAGCACATGTGCTTGTCAAAAGATCTGGGTATTTTTGGCCACGGACAGCACTTGTGTGCCTCTTGAAGAAGTTATTTTAGTGTGCGCCTGTCACATCAGTTAAGAGTCAGCAGCTCGACATATCCTGTGCGTTACGGGCTTCCTCTTTCAGAAATTGTCCAATTTATATCTGACTAACTGAAACTGTGGTTGTGTTAGAGAGAAGTGTGCTCGGCACAGACAGCTGCCTCTCAGTTCTGGTGGGACCTGCAGTAAGTCATTTCCAAGTCTGACAAATCTTTCCACGCCCGTTAAATTTATTGTCCCTGCCCCTCCGCCATCGTTTACTCCTTTCCCGCTCTCCTGGCTCGTGCTGGGATAGGATTGCCCTCCCTACCTCACCCAAGAGGCCACTTTTGATGTGCGAGCCTAGACACCGAGCGCCAGCAAGCTATCCCGCCGCAGGGGCATCACGGCCGAACTCGATGCTGTCGCTGCTCGACATCCTCAAATCTGCATCTTCAGCTCGGGGTTGTCGTAGTGACTGGGACTCTTCCAGGAACCCTGGCTGGTTTTCCCCGCAGAAAGGCTGAAGCCATCAACGGTGCAGTGCATTGAATCGCTAAGGGTGCCATAGCGTGGGTTTGATGCTTCCTTCTGCAAAGCCCAAGTCCACCAAAGGCTTGGACACTACTCTCATGTACAAGAAAAGTTTGTTATCCGATAAACTTCTCTTGCCTCTAGATCCTAATTTCTCTCTCCCCCTCACAACCTTTCTGTTCTGTATTTTATTGATAGTATCATTTGTTCTGAACTTTCCATTCTTGTTCCTCTTAAGCTGAAATAAGCCATCAGACACGCATTTTCTCCTCCTTATATCCTCATTTGACAGTGAGTATCGGCAAGCTATTAAACCCTAGGGACATTGGTGCCAAGCCCAGTCTACTCTCAACCAACCTTCAGTTTCCAAAAGGGGACAAGAGACTAAATGAACCCTCACTGAATTTGCCCCTTCTCAGCCCTGGGCAGTGACCTCCATTGTCACCTCCAGTATTGTCACTGATCACAGCCAGACCTTTCTGATCTGTCTGGCTCAATATTACACACACAATTGCTTTAAACCATTAAGTCATCAGAATAGCCTCTAGGTAGCAGTTTGGAAGGCTGAAAAATGACCTTAAAGAGAATGGTTCGCGGCAGTATGAAAATGTGAATCTGTATAATAACTGCACTGAGCTGGGGTACGGGCGAAAGGAGCACACAGTTTGGAATAAAGTAAACTAAAGTTACTCAAACAAATAAATACTGAACAGATCACAGGCAATAAAACGGCTAGATTCTTATCCAGAGAACTTAAGAATTCCAGCACCTTGATTGCCAGAACCTGCTTTGCAGCAAGTCTGATGGCACTCCATGGGTGAAGAAACTTCAAAGCTGATCCCAAATTAAAATATTTTTATTTAAATCTGTTGATTTTACCTGGAGGTTTTCAGCCCGTTGTACCTGTGCCATGTTAGCTCTTCAACTGGACTGATCTACTCTAATCCCATGTCCCAGCACTTCTCCATAATCCCTTTATATTTTTCCTTTTCAAATCCTCATCCAATTTCTTTTTAAATGATGTTACAGTCTCTGCCACAATAGCCCTTTGTGGTAAAGTATTACGTGTTCTACGTAGGAATATAGGAACGGGAGGAGGCCATTCAGCCCCTCGAGTCATTCAATTAGATCACGGCTGATCTGCACCTTAACTCCATCTAACCATCTTGGTTCCATAACCCTTAATATCTTTGCCTAACAAAAATCTATCAATCTGTTTTTAAATTTACAGTTGACCCCCAGCCTCAACAGCTTTTGGGGGGAGAGAGTTCCAGATTTCCACCACCCTCTGTGTGAAGAAGTGCTTCCTCACATCACCCCTGAACGGCCTGGCTCTAATTTTAAGGTTCTGCCCCCTTGTTCTGGACTCCCCCCACCAGAGGAAATAGTTTCTCTCTCTCTATCCTATCAAATCCTTTAATCATCTTAAACACCTCGATCAGATCACCCCTTAATCTTCTAAACTCGAGGGAACACAAGCCCAGTCTGTGGAACCTGTCCTCACAATTTAACCCTTTTAGCCCCGGGATCAGTCCGGTGAATCTGCGCTGCTCCCCCTCTGAGGCCAATATATCCTGCCCGAGGTGCGGGGCCCAGAACTGAATGCAGTGTTCAGATGGGGTCTGACCAGAGCTCTGTGCAGCGGTAACATAACTTCACCCCTTTGTATTCCAGCCTCCGAGAAAAAGGCCAACATTCCATTAGCATTTTTAATTATTTTTGTGCCTGTCCACTGGCTTTTAGTGATTTCTGTACTTGGCCCCCTCAATCTCGGCTCCTCCACAGTTCCCAGCTTGTCGCCATTTAGAAAATACTCTGATCGATCTTTCTTGGGTCCAGAGTGGATGCCCTCACACTTCCCCACATTGAATTCCATCTGCCACAGTTTTGCCCACTCACTTATGCCGCGATTTTACAAATCTCAGCGGGTCCATGGCGGGTGACGTCGGTGACAGGTCCCGACCCCACTGCTGGTTCCATCCCGCTGGGTAGAATGACTTTCCGTTGATTGGGCTTGTTAAGCCCACCCAGCGCGTTTCCTGGCCAATTGGAGGAAGCGGGTCTGGTGACATCATTTGATGACGGGTCATCAGCCGGTTTCCTTAAAGGGACCATGGCCAACTTTATTTTGACATTTGTGCTGTCAGTGTTCTACAGCACTGAGGTGCTGCAAACACTGACAAAGCACTGCACAAAGGCACAGGGCTGCACCCAGGCTCTCCCAGGACTCCCTCGATATGTTATGGAGGGAGTCACAGCACACAGGGAGGTTCTCTTCCCTTCCCATGGGCGGAAGAGACCTCCACAGGAGATCAACACAGCCTGGTTGCACATTGCACAGGAGGGCACAAGCACGGGTGTGGTCAGGAGGACCTGGGTGCAGTGGAGCAAATCTTTCAACGATCTCAGTAGATCATGAAACATTAGTACAAAGCCACATTCAACCTCATCCTGCTGTGCCTCTCATCACATCCCCATCACTCTGCCTTCCCTACCCTACTCCTGCACATCCTTACTCGCACCAACTTACCTTGCACCTCCACCCATCCCTCTCTATCTATATTATCACATCCCCATCTCACTAGCCACTCCTCACACTCACCCTCATCCTTGTCCAATCATACCAACTAACAACACACAAGGGTAGGCACTTGGGTGTTTTATGCAATGTTCATGTAAAGTTTCTGTTAATGTGGCGTCAAACATTGAAACATTTATTTTCGACACTTTGTGTTCTTGGACAGATCTGTGTGCACCTTTGGAAGTGGCTTAGTGAGTTGCAGTGAATGGTGAGACATAACAGTATGCCCCGCAATGGTGATGCGTGTGAAAGGAATGGCTTGGGCATTGTAGGGATGTTTTATGGTGTTGGTGTGGGGTGGTGCCGACCTGGCACATCATGTGGCAGCCAGGGTGTACAGCGTCAAGTGAAGTAAATCTGGCCGTGGTGAGGTCATCCCTGGCCTCCCGGGCAGCAATGTGATCGGGTGCTGATGCCCTCTGTCCTGTGCAGCATCAGGTGATTGCGGAGAAGGTTGGTGTTGTTGTTGGTGCTGCTGGTGTGGGGTCTGATCGTGGTGGGATTCTGAGGACCAAGGTGAGAGAGTATAAAGGGTGCCCATGCTGATGGAATAGATGGCAGGTGAAGTAAAGATGACAGAAGCGATTTGTCAATGGTGGGAGAGGTACATGAGGTCAGACTGGATGGAGACTTGTTTAAAGACTTGCAGCATGGTGAATCTGTTGCAGAAATGCAGTGAGGAAGAGTTTGTGGCTGAGGGGAGACATCTCTGTATGGTGGGAACTTTTACTGTACATTTGAAGCTGTCAACTCTGATTCAATGGCCACTGGCCTCCCGCCCCAGCTTCACAGATATGGTCGACGACCAGCGTGGACCCCTTGGGCGAGCTGTCAAATGCAGAAGGCGAGTTAAAATTCATTCTTAAGCGGCTCTAAGCAAGCCACTAATTACTTGAATTGGGTCCCCCGCTGTGAACCCGCCGCTGCGTGTCGGGTCTGCTCAGCGCTGACAGACCCAACATTGGGGAAAGGCGCGTGGCGGCGGGTTCACAGCGGGGTCCCGACCAGCTGGGGGGGGGAAAAACACTTTCCCACCATACCCACCACCGATCGTGCCCGCCGACTCCCCCCCGGAAAATCCATCCCTACACCTGTCAATGTTCCCGTTAACTTTTTCTGGGGTGCGCGTCCCCTTAAAGAGGCTGCGTGGCCCATTCAAGATAGCGCACATGCGCATTTTTTCTCATTAAAAGCTGGCTTCATCTAAGTCATTTAATATAGTGGAAAGCTGAGGCCCCAGTACAGATCCCTGGGGGACACCACTCGTCACATCCTGCCAATTGGAGGAAATACCCGTTATCCCTACTCCCTGTCGCCTACCTCCGAACCAATTACCTACCCATGTCAATAGGTAGCCTCCAATTCCATGTGCTCTCATTTTTGTTAGCAGTCTCTTATGTGGTACCTTGTCGAATGCCTTCCAGCAGTCCATATAAATAATATCGGTGTCAAATTTCTTCGAACTTCCCCATTGCTTTTTCTAATGATAATCCTCAGTCTGTGTCCTCATGGTACAGTTTCCCCAGCCAGTGGAAACAATCTTTCACTATTTACCCTCTCAAAACTTTGAGTAATTTTGAAACCCTCTATTAAACCCTTTCCAATAAAAAAAAATCCCTAAATTGTTCAAGCCTTTCTTCCTAACTTTCAATCCTGGTATCATTAGAATAAATCATCACTCTACGCTTTCAATGGCCTTCATATCCTTCCATAATGGGGTGCCCAGGACTGTGCGCAATATTCCATATGTGGCCTGACCAATTTAACATAGCTACTTGCTCTATGTTTAATGCCCTCACGTAATGTTCAGGATCCCATTTGGTGGAGCGAGTCTATCGATGGACAAGTGGTCCACAAAGGCCACGGCAGCTTTGTTGTAAACACTACTCCGGCGATGGATAGACTGCTCAATTTCAAGTTTGAAACTTACTCTCACTGATGGCTTCTTCCACAGCTGTGGTGAAAACATTCGGCTCATCGTCGCACGAGACTTGTTTCCACTGTTGCCAGTCTCGAGACAAGGTCTGCAGTTCTGGTGTTTCCGTCACGCCGCAGAACAGCACGACCACTTTGTGCGCTGGCTGCAATATCCTATGCAGTCTGTGCTCCACCCCAGCGAGAGCAGCCCAGTCCAACAGCTGCGGCGACAGTAGAACCAAGAGGCAGTTACACCTCTTAAACTGATTGCAATCCCGGCTTGTAAATGAAGTACTCTTGCTTACTGAGTAGGGCAGGACATCAAAGCGACTGGCTGACGTGAGCAAGCTGACAAGATACTCACTCCACTCCCTCGCATCCTCTGCGTAGAAAATCACCACATCAGATCTGACCATTTGTCCTTGAAGAGAAATTATTCATTATTAATTATTTTGTGAAATAAGACCCTTCTTATTCAGCTTGATTAAACTTTTCTAAGACGGAATACTACACCATCTCCACGCCTTAAAGTTGCTAACCCGCGTTCTGGTTCAGTCCCACACGTAGGGACCCAGCCTTCCAATACGCTCCCTCCACCCGCCTCCTCCCCACAAGCAGCCATTCTCCAATGGAAATGGTGACAGATTATTTATCCATTGGGGTGAGGGACATCACAAGTGAGGCCCATCCCGTTCTCATGTGACATCCACACAACCAGAGTCAGTGAATAGGAAGCAGGAGGGGGAAACTTGACTGATTTTTCCCCCTCCATTATCCCTGGGATCCTGAGGCCAACTGCAATGATCAACTTGTGCCGCAGCTCATAATAGCTGACACAGCACAGACCAGGGATCAGATGGACCTGGGACCACCTGGTCGCTGTGAGGTAGCAGCGCACCTATTGGGCCAATACGGGAGCTGTGACAATTGATTGGAATATTTGTTCAACCTTAAATGTTCAGGTTTCAAACAAAAAAGCTCTCGATGCCTCAGTGGGATCAGCTAACAAGTCTCCAATACCAGGAGGGTCCCAGGTTCCACCCCTAGTTTGCTCTAAGCTACCTGATCTCAGGCAGGGTGGCATTAAAGGCACTACAACTGGCCTCAACATTCCTGGTTTAGGGAAGAGAAAATTGGCCAGACTTTCTGCTCCTGACCACAGTGCAGTGGGCTCTGCTGGGAGGACCACAGTGCAATGGGCTCTGCTGGGAGGACCACAGTGCAATGGGCTCTGCTGGGAGGACCACAGTGCGATGGGATCTGCTGGGAGGACCACACTGCGATGGGATCTGCTGGGAGGACCACACTGCGATGGGATCTGCTGGGAGGACCACACTGCGATGGGATCTGCTGGGAGGACCACACTGCGATGGGATCTGCTGGGAGGACCACAATGCAATGGGATCTGCTGGGAGGACCAGAGTGCGATGGGCTCTGCTGGGAGGACCAGAGTGCAATGGGCTCTGCTGGGAGGACCACAGAGCAATGGGATCTGCTGTGGAGGATCACAGAGCAAAGGGCTCTGCTGGGAGGATCACAGAGCAATGGGATCTGCTGGTAGGTGCGCCTGTGTGGGTGCTGAGTGAGGGCGGGATCAGGCTTTGCAGTCATGTGATAGGACAGCTTGCCGACGCTGACCGTTTAGCCTCACACGCAAAGAATGGTCACTTGGCAAGTGCGATGGGACTTGCTGGGAGGGCCACAGTGCGATGGGACTTGCTGGGAGGGCCACAGTGCGATGGGCTCTGCTGGGAGGACCACAGTGCGATGGGCTCTGCTGGGAGGACCACAGTGCGATGGGCTCTGCTGGGAGGACCACAGTGCGATGGGCTCTGCTGGGAGGACCACAGTGCGATGGGCTCTGCTGGGAGGACCACAGTGCGATGGGCTCTGCTGGGAGGACCACAGTGCGATGGGCTCTGCTGGGAGGACCACAGTGCGATGGGCTCTGCTGGGAGGACCACAGTGCGATGGGCTCTGCTGGGAGGACCACAGTGCGATGGGCTCTGCTGGGAGGACCACAGTGCGATGGGCTCTGCTGGGAGGACCACAGTGCGATGGGCTCGCTGGGAGGGCCACAGTGCGATGGGACTTGCTGGGAGGACCACACTGCGATGGGATCTGCTGGGAGGATCACAGAGCAAAGGGCTCTGCTGGGAGGACCACAGAGCAATGGGCTCTGCCGGGAGGACCACAGAGTAATGGGATCTGCTGAGGAGGATCACAGAGCAAAGGGCTCTGCTGGGAGGACCACAGAGCAATGGGCTCTGCCGGGAGGACCACAGAGTAATGGGATCTGCTGAGGAGGATCACAGAGCAAAGGGCTCTGCTGGGAGGACCACAGAGCAAAGGGCTCTGCTGGGAGGACCACAGAGCAATGGGCTCTGCCGGGAGGACCACAGAGCAATGGGATCTGCTGGGGAGGATCACAGAGCAAAGGGCTCTGCTGGGGAGGATCACAGAGCAAAGGGCTCTGCTGGGAGGACCACAGTGCAATGGGCTCTGCCGGGAGGACCACAGAGCAATGGGATCTGCTGGGGAGGATCACAGAGCAATGGGATCTGCTGTGGAGGATCACAGAGCAAAGGGCTCTGCTGGGAGGATCACAGAGCAATGGGATCTGCTGGGAGGTGCGCCTGTGTGGGTGCTGAGTGAGGGCAGGATCAGGCTTTGCAGTCATGTGATAGGACAGCTTGCCGACGCTGACCGTTTAGCCTCACACGCAAAGAATGGTCACTTGGCATGGTGCCCAGCACCCACAGTACTGTACCCCAGCAAACAGCTGACATCTTCAGAACAGGTGGATTGAAAAATTGCCCCCCATAAAGATTAAGTTGGAGTGGTTATTTGACTTCCGTACCCATTTGCAAGTCATCGCATTTTTAATTTGCGTGCAACCTTAATAATTAAACCTCTGAAGGGAGTGGTCTGAATTTGTTAATTTCCTGAACTGCTGGGTTCAAAGGGCAGTCAATATATGGGGTTTTAATCTACTGTATTCTCAATTAGCATTGGACATGCCAACATCAAGATCATCAATAGTATTGGCTGCTTGACAAATGGTCAGAGAACCCAGCCATAAAAGAAAACACTGAAAACATCCAACTCTCAGCCTCCCAGCCCCTGCTTCGATCAACACTAGCGCTCTAGTAATGATCTTTAATCGATCAATGGGGGGACCTCGAATCACATCCTGACTAAGATCAAACTAATATAAATGTAATCAACCTGATAGCTGCTGACAGTGTTACATAGAAACATAGAAGATAGGAGCAGGAGTAGGCCATTCGGCCCCTCGAGCCTGCTCTGCCATTCAATGAGATCATGGCTGATCATCCAAATTCAGTACCCTGTCCCTGCCTTCTCCCCATATCCCTTGATCCCTTTAGCCTTAAGAAATATATCCAACTCCTTCTTGAATATATTTAATGAATTGGCCTCCACTGCCTTCTGTGGTAGAGAATTCCACAGGTTCACCACTCTCTGGGTGAAGAAATTCCTCCTCATTTCTGTCCTAAATGGCTTACCCCTTAACCTTAGACTATGACCCCTGGTTCTGGACTCCCTGACCATCGGGAACATCCTTCCTGCATCTAGTCTGTCCAGTCCTGTCAGAATGTTATAAGTTTCAATGAGATCCCCTCTCATTCTTCTAAACTCCAGCGAGTATAAGCCCAATCGACCCAATCTCTCCTCATACGTCATTCCTGCCATCCCAGGTATCAGCCTGGTGAATCTTCGCTGAACTCCTTCCATGGCAAGAACATCCTTCCTCAGGTAAGGTGACCAAAACTGCACACAATACTCAAGATGTGGTCTCACCAAGGCCCTGTACAACTGCAGCAAGACATCCTTGTTCCTGTACTCACAGCCTCTCGCTACGAAGGCCAACATACCATTTGCCTTCTTAACCGCCTGCTGCACCTGCATGCTTACCTTCAGTGACTGGTGCACAAGGGCACCCAGGTCTCGTTGCACTTCCCCTTCTCCCAATCTATTGCCATTCAGATAATAATCTGCCTTCCTGATTTTGCCACCAAAGTGGATAACCTCACATTTATCCACATTATATTGCATCTGCCATGCTTCTGCCCAATCACCCAACCTGTCCAAATCATCCTGGAGTTTCTTGGCATCCTCCTCACAGCACACACGCTCACCCAGCTTTGTGTCATCTGCAAACTTAGAGATATTACATCTAGTTCCCTTGTCTAGATCATTAATATATATTGTGAATAGCTGGGGTCCAAGGATTAGCGCCTGATCCCGACAGCGACGAGGAGAGGAGGCGCGAAGCAGGCGGATGCCGCTCCAGGGGCGCGACTAAAAGGGATCATCAGTAATGAGCCACAACTGTCAGGTTATTGCTGTAACACTGCGGTACCCCACTAGTCACTGCCTGCCACTCGGAATGTTGGCACGTGCTGCAAACTGCGAAATTTTCACTTAAAAGATTTTTTTTTACAAATTGAAATTTTCCAATAAATATTTCAGTAGAATTGCTGTCAACCTTGGGCTGTGAAAAATATTGCCTGATTTTCAGCGTTGTTTCTTGTGCTTTTCTTTCTTACTGAAATGTTAATTGATAAGAATAGAATGCAGTGTCCCACAGGGACTTCTAGACAGATCTCTATTGACCCTCGTGACTGCCTTGTGACTGTGGCTCTTGGGATTTACACACTTCAGTTGTGGGTGTCCTATGTGAGTGGGGCATGAGATCGTTGCATGGCACCACCCGAGGGACATGAGCACAAACTCCTGGCTGGCTCTCCGGTGCCGTCTTTCGGATGAGACGTTAAGCCGGGATCCCCATCTGCCGTTTCACGTGAATGCAAAAGACCCCACGGCACTACTTCGAAGAAGAGCAGGAGATTTCTCCCGGTGTCCGGGTTAATATTTATCCCTCAACCAACATCCCTAAAACAGATTATCTGGTCATTATCACATTGTTGTTTGTGGGAGCTTGCTGTGCGCAAATTGGCGGCCACGTTTCCCACATTACAACAGTGACCACACTTCAGAAAGTACTTCATTGTCTTCAAAGCGCTTCGGGACATCCTGAGCTCACGAAAGGCGCTATACAAATGCAAGTTCTTTCTTTCTTTAAAGCTGTGTCTGAAGTATTGACATCTTGTGCTAGCATCACCAATTTCCAACACAAGTCCTGTAGACCTGATCTCCAAGTTTGCAGACGACGGTGTGTGCTGTGAGGAGGATGCCGAGAAACTCCAGTATGATTTGGACAGGTTGGGTGATTGGGCAGAAGCATGGCAGATACAATATAAGGTGGATAAATGCGAGGTTATCCACTTTGGTGTCAAAAACAGGAAGGCAGATTATTATCTAAATGGCAATAGATAGGGAGAAGGGGAAGTGCAACGAGACCTGGGTGTCCTAGTGCACCAGTCGCTGAAAGTAAGCATGCAGGTGCAGCAGGCGGTTAAGAAGGCAAATGGTATGCTGGCCTTCGTAGCGAGAGGGTTTGAGTACAGGAACAAGGATGTCTTGCTGCAGTTGTACAGGGCCTTGGTGAGACCACATCTTGAGTATTGTGTGCAGTTTTGGTCGTCTTATCTGAGGAAGGATGTTCTTGCCATGGAGGGAGTGCAGCAAAGATTCACCAGACTGATACCTGGGATGGCAGGAATGACGTATGAGGAGAGATTGGGTCGATTAGGCTTGTACTCGCTGGAGTTTAGAAGAATGAGAGGGGATCTCATCGAAACTTATAAAATTCAAACAGGAATAGACAGACTAGATGCTGGAAGGATGTTCCCGATGGTCGGGGAGTCCAGAACCAGGGGTTACAGTCTAAGGATAAGGGGTAAGCCATTTAGGACAGAGATGAGGAGGAATTTCTTCACCCAGAGAGTGGTGAACCTGTGGAATTCTCTACCACAGAAGGCAGTAGAGGCCAATTCATTAAGTATATTCAAGAAGGAGTTGGATATATTTCTTAAGGCTAAAGGAATCAAGGGACATGGCTTTGTCAAGGGAAGATCATGTCTGACTAATTTGATTGAATTTTTTGAGGGGGTGACTAGGTGTGTGGATGAGGGTAACGCAGTGGATGTGGTATACATGGATTTCAGTAAGGCCTTCGATAAAGTCCCGCACAGGAGACTGGTCAAGAAGGTAAGAGCCCATGGAATCCAGGGTGCCTTGGCACATTGGATACAAAACTGGCTTAGTGGCAGAAGGCAGAGGGTGATGGTCGAAGGTTGTTTTTGTGACTGGAAGCCTGTGGCCAGTGGGGTACCACAGGGATCGGTGCTGGGTCCCTTGCTGTTTGTGGTCTACATTAATGACTTGGATATGAATGTAAAAGGTATGATCAGTAAGTTCGCGGATGATACAAAAATTGGTAGGGTGGTAAATAGCGAGGAGGGTAGTCTCAGTCTGCAGGACGATATAGATGGGTTGGTCAGATGGGCGGAACAGTGGCAAATGGAATTTAACCCGGAAAAGTGCGAGGTGATGCACTTTGGGGGGACTAACAAGGCAAGGGAATACACAATGAATGGAAAGACCCTAGGCAAGATGGAGGGTCAGAGGGATCTGGGTGTGCAAGTACACAGATCCCTGAAGGCGGCGGAACAGGTGGATAAGGTGGTAAAAAAGGCATATGGGATACTTGCCTTCATTAGCCGAGGCATAGAATATAAGAGCAGGGAGGTTATGATGGAGCTGTATAAAACACTGGTTAGGCCACAGCTGGAATACTGTGTGCAGTTCTGGTCGCCACACTACAGGAAGGATGTGATAGCTTTGGAGAGGGTGCAGAGGAGATTCACCAGGATGTTACCAGGGCTGGAGCGCTTCAGCTATGAAGAGAGACTGGGCAGATTGGGTTTGTTTTCCTTGGAGCAGAGGAGGCTGAGGGGGGACATGATTGAGGTGTACAAAATTATGAGGGGCATAGATAGGATGGATACTAAGGAGCTTTTTCCCTTAGTAGAAGGGTCAATAACTAGGGGGCATAGATTCAAGGTAAAGGGCGGGAGGTTTAGAGGGGATTTGAGAAAGAACTTTTTCACCCAGAGGGTGGTTGGAGTCTGGAACTCACTGCCTGAAAGGGTTGTGGAGGCAGGAACCCTCACAACATTTAAGAAGCATTTGGATGAGCACTTGAAATGCCATAGCATACAAGGCTACGGACCAAGTGCTGGAATATGGGATTAGATTAGACAGGGCTGGATGGCCGGCGCGGACACGATGGGCCGAAGGGCCTCTATCCGTGCTGTATGACTCCATGACTCTATGAGAAGGCAGGAACAGGGTACTGAATTTGGATGATCATCCATGATCTCATTGAATGGCGGAGCAGGCTCGAGGGGCCGAATGGCCTACTCCTGCTCCTATCTTCTATGTTTCTATGACCTTGCAGCAAACTGCAGGTAAACCTGACAGGACTCGCTAAGGCTGGCAGCCAGCATGGCTTGGTTATTGCCAACCCTTCCATAGCACAAATTACATGATACAAATAATGTAGGGGGGGACCCTTTAGCCTGCATGGGTTGCTACGATATTTCTGTTCTAGCCATACCTCGCTCTATGAACCCCACCACCATCAGTTTAGTTATGTACAAGCTGCACTTTCTCCGATATGGACACGTTCCTGACCATGGAATGTACTGCTTTAACCTAGTGTGAAACCATTTACAAAACAACCATTCTGGTTTTAACTTTTTTTTAAAGTAACTACCGGAATGTGTCCCTGTCAGGTACATTGATTCTTCCCCCTTTCAACTTGTAATTGAGTAAAAAAATTGCAAGGGTTTTGCAGAAAAAATCTCAGGGGGAATTTTTCTTTTGTTTACCAAGTTAAAAGTTGCCAAGTTCCTGAACTGGATTTCAGAGAAACTATTGATCAATATTACAGCAAACAGCAGCAACCTGCTCCTCGGCCACCCCATGGTCAGATGGCCAAAGTTTAAATGAGTAGTTTCTGTAGTGAATCTGCTCGATTGTATATGTTAAAAAATGTTATAAGAACATAAGAAATAGGAGCAGGAGTCGGCCATTCGGCCCCTCGAGCCTGCTCCGCCATTCAATAAGATCATGGCTGACCTTCGAACTCAACTCCACTTTCCTGCCCGATCCCCATATCCCTTGATTCCCCGAGAGTCCAAAAATCTATCGATCTCAGCCTTGAATATACTCAAAGACTCAGCATTCACAGCCCTCTGGGGCAGAGAATTCCAAAGATTCACAACCCTCTGAGTGAAGAAATTCCTCCTCATCTCAGTCTTAAATGGCCGACCCCTTATCCTGAGACTATGCCCCCCTAGTTCTAGACTCTCCAGCCAGGGGAAACAACCTCTCAGCATCTACCCTGTCAATCCCCTTCAGAATCTTGTATGTTTCAATGAGATCACCTCTCATTCTTCTAAACTCCAGAGAGTATCGGCCCATTCTACACAATCTCTCATCATAGGACAGCCCCCTCATCCCAGGAATCAATCTAGTGAACCTTCGTTGCACCGCCTCCAAGGCAAGTATATCCTTCCTCAGATAAGGAGACCAAAACTGTGCCCAGTACTCCAGGTGTGGTCTCACCAAGGCCCTGTACAATTGTAGCAAGACTTCCTTACTCTTATACTCCAACATGCCATTTGCCTTCTTTATTGCTTGCTTTACCTGCATGCTCGCTTTCTGTGTTTCTTGCACGGGGACACCCAAATCTCTCTGAACACCAACATTTGAAGTTTCTCACCATTTAAAATATATTCTGTTTTTCTATTCTTCCTACCACAGTGATATATAACGCAAGTTCATCTGCTCAAATACAAAACAGCTTTTAGAGAGACAGTCAATAACATCAGAAAATGCTGAAAAATGCACAACCTGTCTGCCAACAACTGTGAACAGAACTCCGACCCACTGAGCAATGTTCCCTCAAATTGTTTTTCGTGCGCGGCCCCTTTAACTGGTTGCGCGGCCCATTCAAATTTTTGCGCTTGCGCGGTTTCTTCCGTGTAAAAGCCGCTGAGCGGCCTGCGCAGGAGCTCCAGACCGCCGCACGGCCACGCGGCTTGGCAGGAACGTTGCTGCTGGGCGTTTCCAGAATTTCCGGAGTTCATTTGCCGCATCCCCACTCCGACCTCTTGGTCCTCGCCCTCCGACACTGTTCCAACGAAGCTCAACGCACGCGCGAGGAACAGCAGCTCATCTTTCTACAAGGCACTTTACAGCCTTCTGGCAGTACCGGCAGTACCGCTGAGTTGAACAACTTTAGACCTTAATCACCGCTCCCATTTTCTCAGACAGCAGGTGCTGGTGATGGAGGAAGGCTGCGCCAGAGCCACTGAGAGTGGGGTGGGTGCGGGCCGGTGCTTGGGGTGGGGGATCCCCTCCTGGTGCACGGCCGGTGGGGCAGGTCACCCACCTTCCTCCGTCCCCTGGCAACACCCTCCTCTTTGCCAGATTTCCCGTGCTTCCCTCCCCCTCTGCTGTTCTGCTGTTGCCATTTGCACCTCCTCTGGACCCTTTACTTGTCCCATCACCATCCCCTTTTGCCTCGCACCATCATCCCTTTACTCATTTAATCCCTCCTGCCCTCCACCCTATCACAGATGTGCTCTTTTCCTGCTTCCTTCCCACTGGGCCTGCCCTGGCTTCAAAGCTGTTACGTCTCTAACATCTTCCAGTTCTGATGAAGGGTCATCGAGCTGAAACGTTAACTCTGTTTCTCTCTCCACAGATGCTGCCTGACCTGCTGAGTATCTCCAGCATTTTATGTTTTTAATCACAGATTTCCCTGCATTGATGGGTGGGGGGGGAGATTTGCAGGGCTCTGGGGAAAGAGCAGGGGGAGTGAGACTAATTGGAGAGCTTTCAAAGAGCCGGCACAGGCACGATGGGCCGAATGGCCTTCTTCTGTGCTGTATCATTCTATAATCAGAACCTGCTGACAAAGCGGACATATTGTAAATATTAATCTGTCTTTTCCCTTTTCACCAGTGTTTGGATCTGCCGTGTATTTTGCAGCATTGCAGTGTCTTTTTCTTTCCATTTTCAAAGGTTTTTTTTTGAGTAGTTCTGATACACTGGCTGGAAATACTGTAAATCCCAAAGCTCATGGAGTCGGCTCCTGCTTCAGATACACGAGGCTGAGCGGCAGGTCGTGTTGAAGGAGGCGCTCCCCATTCCTACAGATACCGGACAGACCGGGCCAGCAGGCAGCACCAAAGCACAGCCTAAACTGACCAATACTCTTCTCAAGTGTTCCTGGAACCTGGCATTAAACCGGGCACGGCTCCAACATGTCCAACCGGCACCTTGAGACTTGGAGAGTGCGAATTTAATCCTGAAACTATGGAAATGGCACAACAAAGCCCGCCCATGTTTAACTGTGATAGGAGCTACTGGGCTGGCCGAAGGGGAGCCGTGCAATACATTGCCTGGGGGGAGTTTGTGATAAGGGCTCAGTCTGTGGCTTTAACCCATTCAATGTAACAGGAAATTTAATTTAATAAACTACAATATGCCACCTCTTAAAGGGGCAGCTCCTTAAAGGGGGGCAGTCTGGCAAGTGCCTTTCAAACACTCAGTGCAGGGTCTGGGATCCCCCACCCCAAGCACCGGCCCGCACCTCCCCCAATCTCAGTGGCTCTGGCGCAGCCTTCCTCCATCACCAGCACCTGCTGTCTGAGAAAATGGGAGCAGTGATTAAGATCTAAAGTTGTTTAACTCACACCCTGACACACAGGCTTACTCCCCGGAGTTGGGGGTGAGAGGGTGAGATTGAGAGGCTGGGGGCGAGGGGCTGGGGTGAGAGTGAGGGGCTGGGGGTGAGGGTGGGTGAGGGGGTGAGTGAGGGGCTGTGGGTGAGGGTGGGAGGGGGTGGGAGGGTGAGGGGCTGAGGGTGAGAGTTAGGGGCTGGGTTGAGGGGGTGAGAGTTAGGGGCTGGGGTGAGAGGGTGAGAATGAGGGGCTGGGGTGAGAGGGTGAGAGTGAGAGGGTGAGAGTGAGGGGCTGGGGGTGAGGGAGAGTGGGGGGTTGGGGGTGAGGGTGGGTGAGGGGGTGAGAGTGAGGGGCTGGGGGTGAGGGTGGGTGAGGGGCTGGGGTGAGGGAGAGTGAGGGGCTGGGGGTGAGGGAGAGTGAGGGGCTGGGGGTGAGGGGCTGGGGGTGAGGGTGGGTGAGGGGCTGGGGTGAGAGTGAGGGGCTGGGGGTGAGGGAGAGTGAGGGGCTGGGGGTGAGGGAGAGTGAGGGGCTGGGGGTGAGGGGCTGGGGGTGAGGGGCTGGGGGTGAGGGTGGGTGAGGGGCTGGGGGTGAGGGTGGGTGAGGGGCTGGGGGTGAGGGTGGGTGAGGGGCTGGGGGTGAGGGTGGGTGAGGGGCTGGGGTGAGAGTGAGGGGCGGGGGTGAGGGTGGGTGAGGGGCGGGGGGTGAGGGTGGGTGAGGGGCTGGGGGTGAGAGTGAGGGGCTGGGGGTGAGGGAGATCGAGGGGCTGGGGGTGAGAGTGAGGGGCTGGGGGTGAGGGTGGGTGAGGGGCTGGGGGTGAGAGTGAGGGGCTGGGGGTGAGGGTGGGTGAGGGGCTGGGGGTGAGGGAGATCGAGGGGCTGGGGGTGAGGGGCTGGGGGTGAGAGTGAGGGGCTGGGGGTGAGGGGCTGGGGGTGAGAGTGAGGGGCTGGGGGTGAGAGTGAGGGGCTGGGGGTGAGGGGCTGGGGGTGAGGGGCTGGGGGTGAGGGGCTGGGGGTGAGGGTGGGGTGAGGGGGCTGGGGGTGAGGGTGGGTGAGGGGCTGGGGGTGAGGGTGGGTGAGGGGCTGGGGGTGAGGGGCTGGGGGTGGTGCTGAGCTGCCAGCTTTCGGACTCACTCCCTCCTTAATCCTCTCCTTGTATTAAGAGCACTGAAATCACTTCCCAGCACCCACGGTTTGATCTTGCTGATTGTTTAAGTTATAAATTTAATCGGATAAACTTATTCCAGCATAAAAAGTGTAACAATCGACGAAAGATTGCAATAGGAAACCCAAGGTCAGTGAGACTGTTCTAACCCCGGGTCTGAGCATTTGCCCCGAAACAGCGCAATTGTTATTATTTTGTTGAATATTTAGTGTTTTATTCCCAGCTTTTTTTGCAGCTCAGGAAGAGGAAACAGAACTTTATAAAAGTAACGCGAAAGCGACCTTAGGATTGAAATGGAAGAGTTACCTGCTCGGGACATTGTCCCTGGTGCGTGTCCGCTCACAGCCAGCCCAAACTCGCCTGACTGCGCCCGAGAGCCGGAGCATCAGAGCGGGCACCGCCTCGCCCACAACAGCGGGGGTGCCAGCCACCCACCCACCCAGCCGCTCCGCTCCCGAGTCAGGCTCCCGACTCCCCGGTCCCGGACACGGCTCAGCTCCCGGAGCAGGGCGAAGATCAGCGCAGCGCAGCTCCGCTCCGAATTTCCTGCTTCTCTCGCCCCCCCTGCGCCGTCACTTCCTCATACTCGGAATATCCACTCGCCGCTGTCCAGCAACCGCACTCGCCAAGCCCCACACACACGCGTCACATGTAGACACACGCATCTCAGAGCCAAAACAGCAAGACTTGCATTTCTCCAGCGCCTTTCACAACCTCAGGACGTCCCAGAGCGCTTCACAGCCAATGAAGTACTTTTTTTTTGGAGTGCAGTCACTGTTGTAATGTGGGAAACGCTTGCCAGCCAATTTGCGCACAGCAAGCTCCCACAAACAGCAATGTGATAATCACCAGATAATACTGGGGGAGAAATTCGGCACCTTAGCGCCTCCAGTTAGCGCCTGGCAGGGCGCTAACGGAGCGCTGAGGCAGTAGCGCCTCGGCGAGACGAATCCAGCGATGCGCGCCAAATCCGGCAACCCCCATAGCGCCGCCACTACGAGTTAGCGCCAGGGACTTCAGCGCCAGGCAGATCATGACGTCAGCGAGCGTGCAACACTCACTGAGCGCACGATCTGCCAAATTGATTATCGCCCCCGTCTTGATTAGCGCCTGATCCCGACAGCGACAAGGAGAGGAGGCGCGAAGCAGGCGGATGCCGCTCCAGGGGCGCGACTAAAAGGGATCATCAGTAATGAGCCACAGCTGTCAGGTTATTGCTGTATCACTGCTTCCTCGTCAGTTTGAGATTGTGCAACAGTTTAAATCAGTCATTTAAAGGTTGTTTAGTCTCCGGGATGTTGTGGCTACTAAAAATTAATTACATTGATTGTCACAACATATCAAAGTGCTACACTTGGTTACATTAATGGGGGCTGTACTGGCATTCAACCTTGCCCCCCAGGATCTACTGCGGAGGGAGCAGAGGCAGCAAGAAAGATTGCAACATGTGGCCATGAGGGCGCTCAACAGGAAGCCTTACCCTCCGAGGGTTTTCCAACAGCATTTCTCCTACCTTCAATTGAGTGAGGAGCAGTTTATTAGAAGGCTCCACTTCACCAAGGAGGTGGTCACAGAACTCTGCCACCTCCTGCAACCAGACCTCGAGCCGCAGATCAGGGCGACCACGGCTCTCTCACTGGCAGTCAAGGTCACCATCACCCTCAATTTCTTCGCCAGCGGATCCTTCCAGTCTGCAATAGGAGACATAGCGAACATCTCGCAGTTCGCCATCCATCGCAGCATCGGGAAGGTCACTGAGGCTCTCTATAGTAGAAGGGACTATATTTCCTTCCCCATCACCAGAGAGAAGCAGGATGAGTGTGCATGTGGCTTTGCCAGGATAGCGGGATTCCCCATGGTGCAGGACACCATTGACTGCGCCCACTTGGCTTTGCGGGCAACACATAACAATCCTGAGATCTTCCGTAACCGCTACCATTCACTTAATGTGCAGTTGGTGTGCGACCACAGACAGCGAGTCCTCACCATCAATGTCCGATATCCTGGCAGCAGCCACGATGCCTTCATCCTGTGCCAGCACTCTTCCAGTCACTATGTCAAGTTCACGGCTGGCTGGTCAGAGACAAGGGTTATCTGCACTCCACCTGGCTCATGACTTCCCCTCCGCAACCCCAACACCGCTGCCCAGCACTCATATAATGAGAGCCATGCTGTCACCAGGAACATCATCGAACAGACCATCGGGTGCTCAAGCAATGGTTCCGCGGCCTTGACCGCTCGGGAGGAGCCCTCCAGTACACACCGGAGTGGGTGTCCCATTTCGTCATCGTCTGCTGTATGCTCCACAACAGGGATTGCGGGACCACCTCAGGAGGAGGAAGAGGGAGAGGAGGAGGAGGATATGGAAGAGCAGGAAGAGGAAGATGAGGAGGCAGCCACTCAATTGGCCTTCCGGAAGGATGGTCCGTGACCGCCTTATCAGACTGCAGTTTCAATAAACTAAACCTCAGAACCCCGTTGCTCACCACATCCCCATCATTCCATCCCTGTCACAGGCCATATCACAGCACAATGCTGAAATGCGAGACACCACAAAATCATCCAAAGCCAATTAATAAATTTATCAATAATCAGTGAACACATATTTACAACAACAATATTAACTATTCACCCTTGTGCAATCCCTTAGTGCCTCTCGTTACTGTGCCTTTGTCTACTCTAGTGCTCCTACGAAGTGTTGGCCCAGTGACTGCAGCAGGGCTAGTGGAAGGCTGCTAAGTGTCCATGCGGGAGACTACAGATGGCCTTGCAGGACGTGCTCGACCAGCTCTGGGCCTGGAAGGCTTGGATGTAGTCTGCACCACCTCAGCATGGGTGGCAACCGTCTGGGCTGGCTGGATGACAGGCAGCGACAAGGGCAATGGCGGAGTGGCAGTGATGGGAGCAGGAATGCTGTCATCCTGAGAGAGGACAGCAGGTTCCTGCTCTACTGACACCTGCCACTCCTCCGGGGCAGCACCTCAGCATCCCTAGCAATCTGTTGGAGCACAGATTGCTGGCCTGCTGTGACACTGTGAAAGCCCCGGTCGACAGTGGTAGACCCAGCCACAATGGCAGCAGTCAGAGCTTGCGTGGCATCAAGCTGAGACTGCATGAGAGCAGTCTGAGATTGGATGCCACCAAGCATAGACTGCATTACAGCACTAAGACATTGCGTCGCTTCCACCTGTGCTACAATGGAAGTCATGAGGTCTGGATCGCCACGGTCTCTCTGGGAGTCTACCGTCCTTTGCAGATTGGAAATGATGGGCTCCATGATGTGCGCAGAGCCTTGTGTAATGTTGGAGGCAGACTCTTCCACGCTCCTTACCATTGCAGGCAGGCTCACGGGCACCCTTGCCATTGCACATATCATCTCAGTGTGCATGCCCATCACCCTTCTTCTAAACGCCTCCCTATCGAGGTCCTCATCTGAGTCCTGTGCAACAGAACCCGTGCGCGAACTCACTCTCCGGGGAGCCAACTCCCGAGCTATTCTTTCCCCCTGGCCTTGCTGCAGCCCACTCATCCCCGGTGCCTCACCCTGTGCAGATCCCGCTACTATACCAGTCTCTAAAGAACGCATAGTGCCAGTATCTGAGCTGGTGCCTGCGGGTGAGACATGCAGTGATGCGGTGTGTTCTTCCTCCTCCTCTTCTCCCACCTCGCTCTGTACGGTGCCCTCAAGGACAGGCTGCTCAGGTGCTTGCTCATTATCTGAAAGCATAAAGGCACAAAGTTCGGGCTAAGGTGAGGGGAGGGGGGCTGGAAGGGAGAAATGCATGCAAACAGCATGATTAGCTGGAGAGTGTGAAAGGCTTGTGGGGTGAGGGGGAAGTGGGATGTGAGAAGAAGTAAGGATGAACATACCGTTGTTGTCCCCAAGGGGGTCAACGTCGCCGGTGGCCACGGTGCCCACCACCTGGCGCCCAATAATCTCCAACACTCTCTTTTCCAGCGCAGACAGTGGTTGGGTGTCGGCTTGTCCCCCGCCTGTGCACTCTGCTCCCTCCTGCTGTGAGCCACCTTGGCCTGCAAGAATAAGGAAAGTGTGTGAGTGAGTGTGGAGCAATGTGTCTGGGTGATGTGCCTGCCATAGTTGAATAGCTGTCATTGTGTGCAAGGTGTGAGATGTGGCTGTGAGTGTTGCCAGGTAGAGATTGGGCGAGTGCTGGGGGTGGTGCGCTGTGTGCAGACTGAGCTTCAGATGGTGGTATGTAGCATTTGTTGAAGCATTGACTCACCCTGACCACCCGAGTGAGGTCGTTAAATTTCTTCCTGCACTGTGCGTGGGTCCTGGGGACCACATGCTGGGTAATCTCCCTCCACATGGCACGGAAGACTTGTGGCGAGGGCCTCTTGCCACTTGCCAGGTAGAGCACTGCCCTCCACCTCTCCGCAGCGGACACCAACTCCTCCAATGCTTGGTCCGAAAATCTGCGAGCTCTCTCCCTGGGCGTGGATCTGCCATCATGACACCTGCTTGTGTCATCCAGCTCCTTAGGCTCTGCCTGCTCCTGTTTCCTAACAAAGGTTCGCAGCCAGCAATACTGAGAATGAGGTTCTGCAGCATCAATGAACCTCCCCTTTAAGAACTGGAAAGAGCCTGTGGCAATGATGACTTGCGTTTAGACTGCACCTGATATTGGTTAGCGCTTTGAGTCAAATGCCACTGAGCTAGGCCATTAGCGCTTGATTTAGCACTCCCATCCTTTGAGTAATGATACTTAATTTTGCATGCAGCGTGATTCATTAGCGCCTGGCGCTAAATCTCAAACTATTCTGAAGTTACCACCCATTCCTGGGCTATAATGAAGTTTTCCCCCATTCTGTTTTATTGATATTAATGATTGAGGGATAAATACTGACCAGAACACTGGGGATAGCTTCCCTGCTCTTCTTCGAAATAGTGCCATGGGATCTTTTACGTCCACCTGAGAGAGCAGCGGTGCCTCAGTTTAACGTCTCTATCCAAAAGACGGCACCTCCGTCAGTGCGGCACTCCCTCAGCTCTGCCCTGGAGTGTCAGCCTAGCTTTTTGTGCTCAAGTCTCTGGACTGGAAATTGAACCCACAATCTTCTGACTCAGAGGCGAGAGTGCTAGCCACTGAGCCACTGGCTCACAGCCACATAGATGTTACATGTAGACACACGTTAGAGTCACAGGCACGTCCGTTAGAGCCAGACACAAAGGGTTACATTTTACACTTTGGTATCTTGTGGCAGCGCTGACACGGTCCGTTGTATTTTTTTTACAAAACAATTCAGTTAAAATGTAATTGAGCATTAACTAACTCGGAGTGAGTTTAAAATCTGTCGTGGGCTGCACACGGCTGCCACACAAAATCATCCACCCCCATTGGATTACACATCGGGGGCTCAGGCCTCTACTCCCACCCCCAGACCCCCTTTCCCCCAGCCCCCATCCCCTGACCCCCTTGCCCCCTGGCCCCCTGACCCACTTGCCGCCAGCCCCCACCCCCTGACCCCTTTGCCCCTGACTCCCTTGCCCTCTGACACCCTTGCCCCTGACCCCCTTGCCCTCTGACACCCTTGCCCCTGACCCACTTGCCCCAAGCCCCCATCCACTGACACACTTGCCCCCTGACCCACTTGCCCCCAGTCCCCATCCCCTGACCCCTTGCCCCCTGATCCACTTGCCCCTAGCCCCCAGCCCCCATCCACTGACCCCATTGCCCCCTTAAACCCCCACCCCAGTTCCACTAATGAGCCGGTTTTCAGTTCTCTGAACTGCAGGTGCGGGGTACGTCAACCAATCCGATCCATGCCAAAGTTACCATAGCAACGTTATCGAGCGTGGCTGTCCGGTGGGAGGGGCTCTGATACTCACTGGGGGAGGGGCTTTGATACTCACTGGGGGAGGGGCTTTGATACTCACGGGGGGAGGGGCTCTGATACTCACTGGGGGATGGGCTCTGATACTCATGGGGAGGGGCTCTGATACTCACAGGGGGAGGGGCTCTGATACTCACTGGGGAGGGGCTCTGATACTCACTGGGGGAGGGGCTCTGATACTCACTGGGGAGGGGCTCTGATACTCACTGGGGGAGGGGCTCTGATACTCGGGGGGGCTCTGATACTCACTGGGGGTGGGGCTCTGACACTCAGGAAGGAGGGGCTCTGATACTCACTGGGGGAGGGGCTCTGATACTCACTGGGGGAGGGGCTCTGATACTCACTGGGGGAGGGGCTCTGATACTCACTGGGGAGGGGCTCTGATACTCACTGGGGAGGGGCTCTGATACTCACTGGGGGAAGGGCTCTGATGCTCACTGGGGGAGGGGCTCTGATACTCACTGGGAGAGGGGCTCTGATACTCACGGGGGAGGGGCTCTGATACTCACTGGGGAGGGGCTCTGATACTCACTGGGGGAGGGGCTCTGATACTCCGGGGGAAGGACTCTGATACTCACTGGGGGAGGGGCTCTGATACTCAGGGAGGAGGGGCTCTGATACTCACTGGGGGAGGGGCTCTGATACTCACTGGGGGAGGGGCTCTGATACCCACTGGGGGAGGGGCTCTGATACTCACTGGTTGGGGCTCTGATACTGGGGAGGGGCTCTGATACTCACTGGGGAGGGGCTCTGATACTCACTGGGGGAGGGGCTCCGATACTCACTGGGGGAGGGGCTCTGATACTCACTGGGGAGGGGCTCTGATATTCAGGGGGGAGGGGCTCTGATACTCACTGGGGGAGGGGCTCTGATACTCACTGGGGGTGGGGCTCTGATACTCAGGGGGAGGGGCTCTGATACTCACTGGGGGAGGGACTCTGATACATACTGGGGAGGGGCTCTGATACTCACTGGGGGAGGGGCTCTGATACTCATGGGGGAGGGGCTCTGATACTGGGGGAGGGGCTCTGATACTGGGGGAGGGGCTCTGATACTCACTGGGGAGGGGCTCTGATACTCACTGGGGGAGGGGCTCTGATACTGGGGGAGGGGCTCTGATACTCACTGGGGAGGGGCTCTGATACTCACTGGGGGAGGGGCTCTGATACTGGGGGAGGGGCTCTGATACTCACTGGGGAGGGGCTCTGATACTCACTGGGGGAGGGACTCTGATACATACTGGGGGAGGGGCTCTGATACTCACTGGGGGAGGGACTCTGATACTCACTGGGGGAGGGGCTCTGATACTCATGGGGGTGGGGCTCTGATACTGGGGAGGGGCTCTGATACTCACTGGGGGAGGGGCTCTGATACTCACTGGGGAGGGGCTCTGATACTGGGGGAGGGGCTCTGATACTCACTGGGGGAGGGGCTCTGATACTCGGGGGAGGGGCTCTGATACTGTGGGAGGGGCTCTGATACTCACTGGGGGAGGGGCTCTGATTCTCACTGGGGGAGGGACTCTGATACATACTGGGGAGGGGCTCTGATACTCACTGGGGGAGGGGCTCTGATACTCATGGGGGAGGGGCTCCGATACTCACTTAAGTCTTGCAAATGTTGCAGATGTTTTGAGGGGTGAGGAGGTGGGGCATTCATCGCAGATTACCCAGCCTCTGTCCAGCTCCTTTAGGTACTGTGTTGTTATGGCTGGTCGAGCTCAGCCTCTGCCCAGTGATCCGAGGATGTTGATGGTGAAGGACTTGGTGATGGCAGTGCCATTGAAGATCAAGGGGAGGCCACTGGGCTTTCTGCAAGATCTCTGCGCTCCTCCAAGTCTGGCCTCTTGCGCATTCCCCAATTTTAATTCCACCATTGGTGGCCGTGCCTTCAGCCGCCTAAACCCTAAGCTCTGGAATTCCCTCCCCAAACCTCTCTGCCAATCAACCTCTCTCTCTTCCTTTAAGATGCTCCTTAAAACTTACTTCTTTGACCAAGTCTTAATATCTCCTTATGTGGCTTGGTGTTAAATTTTGTTTGATATCGCTCCTGTGAATCGCCTTGGGATATTTTACGAGTTTAAAGGCGCTATATAAATGCAAGTTATTGTTGTTGTTGTATTACTTGGTGTCATAAATCACAACTTCTACAAGAAGTACTACTGAACGGCCAGCTGAGGGCGCTGCCCGAGGAGTATAAATACTCGGGCGTGGGCCCACCTTGGCCAGAGACAGTCTGGAAACAGGAAGCTAGTGACTACTAACTAGACCTCCATGTTTTGTTACAAGTCGATTAAAGCCTTGTTTTATGTACAACCTAGTGCGTAGTGAGTCTTTATTACGTCACTTGGTACGTATGTGCAATGAGTGATACCTGTCACTTGCCAGCCCAAGGCTGAATGTTATCCAGGATCTGCTGTAGGCTAGCTTGGGCTGCTTATCACAGGAGTAGTGAATGGAGGTGAACACTCAGGAATGGTCAGCCAACATAAGGTCAGAAATGGGGATATTCGCTGATGACTGCACAGTGTTCAGCACCATTCGCAACTCCACAGATAATGAAGCAGTCCATGCCCGCATGCACCAAGACCTGGACGACATTCAGTCTTGGGCTGATAAGTGGCAGGTAACATTCACGCCACAGAAGTGTCAGGCAATGACTATCTCCAACAAGCTAGAGTCTAACCACCGCCCCTTGACATTCAATGGCATTACCGTCGCCGAATCCCCCACTATCAACATCCTGGGGATCACCATTAGCCAGAAACTTAACTGGACCAGCCACAAAAATATTGTGGCAACAAGAGCAGGTCAGAGGCTGGGTGTTCTGCGGCGAGTGTCTCACCTCCTGACTCCCCAAAGCCTTTCCACCATCTACAAAGCACAAGTAAGGAGTGTGATGGAATACTCTCCACTTGCCTGGATGAGTGCAGCTCCAACAACAGTCAAAAAGCTCGACACCATCCAGGACAAAGCAGCCCGCTTGATTGGCACCCCATCCACCACCTTAAACATTTACTCCCTCCACCACCAGCGTACCATGGCTGCAGTGTGTACCATCTACAAGATGCACTGCAGCAACTCGCCAAGGCTTCTTCGGCAGCACCTCCCAAACCCGCGACCACTTCCATCTAGAAGGACAAGGGCAGCAGGTGCATGGGAACACCACCACCTCAAGTTCCACTCCAAGTCACACACCATCCTGACTTGGAAATATGTTGCACTGTGTTCCCATTATGCTCAGTGTTCCCATTTTCACTGTGTTCTCATTATGCTCTGTGTTCTCATTATGCACTGTATTCCCATTATGCACTGTGTTCTCATTATGCTCTGTGTTCTCATTATGCACTGTGTTCCCATTATGCACTGTGTTCCCATTATGCACTGTGTTCCCATTATGCACTGTTCTCATTATGCACTATGTTCTCATTATGCTCTGTGTTCCCATTATGCACTGTGTTCCCATTATGCACTGTGTTCTCATTATGCTCTGTGTTCCCATTATGCTCTGTGTTCCCATTATGCTCTGTGTTCCCATTATGCACTGTGTTCCCATTATGCACTGTGTTCTCATTATGCACTGTGTTCTCATTATGCACTGTGTTCTCATTATGCACTGTGTTCCCATTATGCACTGTGTTCTCATTATGCACTGTGTTCCCATTATGCACTGTGTTCTCATTATGCACTGTGTTCCCATTATGCACTGTGTTCTCATTATGCACTGTGTTCTCATTATGCACTGTGTTCCCATTATGCACTGCGTTCTCATTATGCACTGTGTTCCCATTATGCATTGTGTACCCATTATGCACTGTGTTCTCATTATGCTGTGTTCTCATTATGCACTGTGTTCCCATTATGCACTGTGTTCCCATTATGCTCTGTGTTCTCATTATGCACTGTGTTCCCATTATGCACTGTGTTCTCATTATGCACTGTGTTCCCATTATGCACTGTGTTCTCATTATGCTCTGTGTTCTCATTATGCACTGTGTTCCCATTATGCACTGTGTTCTCATTATGCACTGTGTTCTCATTATGCACTGTGTTCCCATTATGCACTGTGTTCCCATTATGCTCTGTGTTCCCATTATGCACTGTGTTCCCATTATGCGCTGTGTTCTCATTATGCGCTGTGTTCTCATTATGCGCTGTGTTCTCATTATGCACTGTATTCCCATTATGCACTGTGTTCTCATTATGCTCTGTGTTCTCATTATGCACTGTGTTCCCATTATGCACTGTGTTCCCATTATGCTCTGTGTTCTCATTATGCACTGTGTTCTCATTATGCACTGTGTTCCCATTATGCTCTGTGTTCTCATTATGCACTGTGTTCTCATTATGCACTGTGTTCCCATTATGCACTGTGTTCCCATTATGCACTGTGTTCCCATTATGCTCTGTGTTCCCATTATGCACTGTTCTCATTATGCACTATGTTCTCATTATGCTCTGTGTTCCCATTATGCACTGTATTCCCATTATGCACTGTGTTCCCATTATGCTCTGTGTTCGCATTATGCTCTGTGTTCCCATTATGCACTGTGTTCCCATTATGCACTGTGTTCCCATTATGCTCTGTGTTCTCATTATGCACTATGTTCTCATTATGCACTGTGTTCCCATTATGCACTGTGTTCCCATTATGCTCTGTGTTCCCATTATGCTCTGTGTTCCCATTATGCACTGTTCTCATTATGCACTATGTTCTCATTATGCTCTGTGTTCCCATTATGCTCTGTGTTCTCATTATGCACTGTGTTCTCATTATGCTCTGTGTTCCCATTATGCTCTGTGTTCTCATTATGCACTGTGTTCTCATTATGCACTGTGTTCTCATTATGCACTGTGTTCTCATTATGCATTGTGTTCCCATTCTGCACTGTGTTCTCATTATGCACTGTGTTCCCATTATGCTCTGTGTTCCCATTATGCACTGTGTTCTCATTATGCACTGTGTTCCCATTAAGCTCTGTGTTCCCATTAAGTTCTGTGTTCCCATTATGCACTGTGTTCCCATTATGCTCTGTGTTCCCATTATGCACTGTGTTCCCATTATGCTCTGTGTTCTCATTATGCACTGTGTTCTCATTATGCACTCTGTTCTCGTTATGCATTGTGCACCCATTATGCACTGTGTTCCCATTATGCTCTGTATTCTCATTATGCACTGTGTTCCAATTATGCACTGTGTTCCCATTATGCTCTGTGTTCTCATTATGCACTGTGTTCCCATAATGCACTGTGTTCCCATTTGCTGTGTTTCCATTTCACAATATGCTGCCTCTAATTGCTGTGTTCCCATTATGCAGTATCTGCCTAGTGTGGACTATGTTCCAATTTCACTCTATGTTCCCATTTCACAATATATTCCCATTGTATACTGTTCCCACGATGCAGTGTTCTCGTTTAGCACTCTGTTCCCACGATGCACTGTAACTACAATACATGGAATGAGGGGACGCGTTCTCCGAACCTTCAACTCCTGTTGCACGCTGGGAAGTTGTGCGAACTGCACATACGCAGGATGGACAGTCATGATTGAAAGCTCTCCCTAGCTGTTGCAAGGCAAAAATATCCAGTCAAAGGCCAGGCTTTTGAGATAAATTGAGGCATTAATATAAACAACAACAGCTTGTAGTTATATAGCACCTGAAATATAGAAAAAACCCCCAAGGCCTAGAAATTCGGTTGCATAGCAGGTGCCAAAATGGATCCAAAATGGTGTCTGAGAAGCATGCGCACACTTCTGCTGCTGGCCGCGCCGGACGCCCTCTTGTGAGGGCGGTAGGGCGGCTGTTAGGAGTGTATGCTGGAAGTTTGATAAGCAGGCAGATTGTGACGTCAGTCAGTGTGCAACGCTGATTTGATGCCAGCGCTGCCATTTTCACCCTCAACGCTGGAGGTAATGCCCTGTGTTAACCTCGCACAGCTGGAGATGCGTTCAGCAGCAGCAAGGACCCCCCACCAGTGCTACTTAAAACGATCATCAACAACTTTAAGGTACAGGAAACTTTTTTTTATCCGGCACCGACGGGACCGACATGGTGCCGGTTCATCAAAAATTCTGGATAACCGAACGCTATAGTAAAAGATATGGAGAGCTGACAGCTCCGTATAAAGCAACAAACCCTGTTGTTTAGCAACAGGTTCAGAACAATGGCCACAAGTTCCAAGCATCTCTGTAGCTTAGCAACAGCTGCAGCCACACCCTTGCACAGCAACAGATGGAGGAAGGCAAGTAGAATATGAAGTAAAACTTATATGAACCTACTCCTGAATTTTGCCGGTTAACCGAGATTTCCGGTTATTTAGGTGCCGGTAAGTCGAAAGTTTCCTGTAACTGGCTTTTTGATTTCTACTGGCTCTGTGTAAGTTTGTGGGAGTGTTTGCAGCTTTCTAGAGTTCTTTAAAGTTGTTGAGGTGACAGGAGTGGTGCTGCCAGTGGAGAAGCTTTGCTTCTGATTTGAAGGGTTCTGCTCAGACCACTTGCTCCCAGTCATGGGGGCTCGAGTTGTCATCACCCTTGGCCTGCATCATGACAGAGAGATGGAGCAGAGGCAGCGAAGAAGAGGTCAAGCTGCTTGCAGAGGGAGGAGGAGGAGGGGGCGAAGGGCTCTCAGCAGGAGACCTTCCCCACCTAGGGTGTTCCGAGAGCAATTCTCTTTTCTCAACCTGACCCAGGGGTGGTGTGTGAGGCACCTGTGCTTTATGAAGTAGATGCTCACAGAACTCTGCCGCCTCTTGCAATCAGACCTGCAGCCTCACTCCAGGGCAAGGACAGCGCTGCCAGTGGTTGTGAAGGTGACTGTGGCCCTGAATTTCTTCGTGTCGAGATTCTTCTAGGCTGGAGCAGGCGACATCTATAACATCTCCCAGTTCGCCATCCACTGCTGCAAAAGAGAGGTGACAGACGCTCTTTATGCCAGGAAAGGGGACTTCATTGTCTTCTCTCTGACCAGAGAGAAGCAGATGGAGCGTGCACATGGCTTTGCCAGGATAGCGGACTTCCCATGGTGCAGAGCGCCAATGGCTGCACGCACGTGGCTTTGCGAGCACTGTTTATAAATGCTGAAATGTACTGCAACTGCGAAAGTTACCACTTATTGAATGTGCAGTTGGTGTGCGACCATACTCAGCGCATCATGATAGTGAATGCCCGGTATCCCGGCAGCAGACATGATGCTTTTATTCTGCAGCAGTCCACTGCTCCCTCAGTCTTTGAGCCACCAAAACAAACCAGAAGGCGGCTACTGGGCGACAAGGGCTATCCCTTGAGCAACCGGCTCATGACGCCACACCACAACGGTGGCATAGTGGTTAGCACTGTTGCCTCACAGCGCCAGAGACCCGGGTTCAAATCCGGCCTCGGCTGACTGTCTGTGTGGAGTTTGCACATTCTCCCCGTGTTTGCGTGGGTTTCCTCCGGGTGCTCCGGTTTCCTCCCACAGTCCAAAGATGTGCGGGTTAGGTTGATTGGCTATGATAAATTGACCCTTAGTGTTAGGGGGATTAAATACGTGGGGTTATGGGGATAGGGTGGGCTATGTGTTGGTGTAGGGGTTACGGGGATCGGGTGGGATATGTGTCGGTGCAGGCTCGATGGGCCGAAATGGCCTCTATCTGCACTGTGGGGTTTCTGTGATTCTGTGATTCTGTGAACCCAACCACACGTGGGCAGCATGCGTACACCATGCTGCCACATGAAACATCATAAAGCAGACCATTGGGAAGCTGAAGCAACAGCTTCGCTGCCTGAACCGCTCTGGAGGAGCCCTGGAGTATTCACCGGAGCGTGTGTGGTGACCTCCCATCCTCCACAACCTGGCCCACATGAGGGCACAGCCCTTGCCACCAGGAATACGGCCACCAGCTCAGGAGCAGGAGAAGGATAGGAAGAGAAGGAGGAAGAGGAGGAAGCAGAAAGAAGGAGGCAACCCCAGACATCCCCTTTCTGGCCAGGATATCCGGGATCGAATCATCCACCTGCGGTACAAGTGAACGCAACCCCAATTCCCCATTCAATATTAGTCCCACACTGTACCATCCCTCTGTTAATGACCATCACAGCGTCCTCTTGGCCACAATGCTGCAATAAAAGCCACCACAAAACAAAGAGTCCAATCCAACTTTATACATCTATCCATCCAATAGTACATCAAAAAATCAACTCATCACCCTTGTGCATTCCCTTCGCGACTGCCTTGCATGTGCCTTTGCCTATCCAAGTGCTCCTACGCAGTGCTACCCCAGTGGCTGCAACATGGCTGGTGGAAGGCTGCTGACTTTCAGTGGGGGAGACTGCAGATGGCCTTGCAGGATGAACTTGAGCACCTGTGGGCCGGGTAGGCCCAGCTTCGGACTGCACCACCTCAGCATGGGTGGCAGCAGTCTGGGCTGGCTAGCTGACAGGCAACAGCAAGGGCACTGGCGGAGTGGCAGCGGTGGGAGGACGAATGCTGTCATCCTGAGCGAGGACAGCAGTGTCGGCCTCCACAGAGCCACTGCAGTGGCGGCGCCTCAGCAATCCTAGTAATCTGTTGGAGGACAGATTGCTGGACTGCTGTGACACCCTGCCAGCCCCTTTCAACACTGGTAAACCCAGCCATGATGGCAGCAGTCTGAGCTTGCATGGAGCAAGCTGAGCCTGCATGATTTCAGTCTGAGCTTCCATTGCAGCACTCTGACATTGGGCGGCTTCTGCTTGTGCTGCAATGGAAGCTGAGACTTCAGCCATCAGACGCAGCATAACGTTTGGGTCCACAAGTGCGTTAATGGATCTGCCCACTCCTTCCACGCTGGAAAGGATGGGCTCCAAGCTCTGCCCAAAGCCCTGTGCAAGGCTGGAGCTGGACTCCTTCATGCTTCTTGATATTGCATTCAGGCTTTCTGGCAGGCCTGCCATTGCACCAAGCATTTCATTCTGCGTACCCACCAGCGTTCTTCTGTAGGCCGCCCCATCGAAGTCTTTATCTGAGTCCTGTGCAGCAGAACTCGTGTGCGACCTCACCCTCCAGGGAGCTGGCACCTGAGCTACCCTTTCCCCCGCCTTGGCTACAGCCCACCAAAATTCTAACAGGGCTAGACAGACTAGATGCAGGAAGGATGTTCCCGATGGCGGGGGAGTCCAGAACCAGGGGTCACAGTCTAAGGATAAGGGGTAAGCCATTTAGGACAGAGATGAGGAGGAATTTCTTCACCCAGAGAGTGGTGAACCTGTGGAATTCTCTACCACAGAAGGCAGTTGAGGCCAATTCATTAAATATGTTCAAGAAGGAGTTAGATATATTTCTTAAGGCTAAAGGGATCAAGGGATATGGGGAGAAGGCAGGAACGGGGTACTGAATTTGAATGATCGGCCATGATCTCATTGAATGGCGGAGCAGGCTCGAGGGGCCGAATGGCCTACTCCTGCTCCTATCTTCTATGTTTCTATGTTTCTATGTGCCCGGTATCTCACCATGTGCTGATCCCGCGTCTAACCTTTACTTTAAAGTACACGGAGTGACAGTATCTGAGCTGGTTGCTGGGATTGTGAAATCGAGTGACGGTGTTTCTTCTTCTTCTTCACTGTCCTCTCCCTCTTCTGGTTGACCTGCTGGCTGGGCAGGCTGGTTTCCTGGGTTTCTGAACTAAGAAAGGCACAAGGGTAGGGCTGTGGTGAGGGGAGGGGAGGGGGGGGGAAGCATGCTTACACCATATGCAGGTTGTAAATCAGAAGAGGTTGTGGGATGAGGGGGAAGTGGGATGTGAGAAGGAGGATAACGTATGAGGATACCGGCATCTTGTATTCTTTCAGCCCTGCCGCTGGCCACGGGCTCAGCCATGTCCCTGCCAAGAATGGCCAGCACCGTCTCCTCCATCGGGGTAAGGTGATGCAGGCGAACCTGCCCCCTACTGGTTAAGGTCTGCTGGTGCCGGTTATATGCCACCTTTTCCTGCAAGAGAAAGGGATGTGTGTCAGTGAGTGTGGTGCAATGTGTTTGGGTGATGTGTGTCAGTGAGTGTGGTGTGATGTGTTTGGGTGATGTGTGTCAGTGAGTGTGGTGCAATGTGATTGGGTGAAGTGTGTCAATGAGTTTGGTGCAATGTGATTGGGTGATGTGTGTCAATGAGTTTGGTGCAATGTGATTGGGTGAAGTGTGTCAATGAGTTTGGTGCAATGTGATTGGGTGATGTGCCTGTCATGGTTGAACAGCTGACAGTGTGTTCAAGCTGTGAGATGTGAGTGTGAGGCTTGCAGCAGTGGTAAGTGTGTGCGGGTGAGGTGAAGCTATGATTGTGAGGTATGAGTTGTGTTTGGTAGAGATTGTTGCTAGGTGAGTGAGGGGGATGTGGTCCATTGAGCAGCGTGAGGCTAGTGGTGCAGATGGTGGGATTTCGCATTCGAAGATGAATTCACTGACCTTGACCACTCGTGTGAGGTCATTAAACTTCCTGCTCTGAGTCCAGGTCCTCGGGGCGACACTGCTGGCATTTACCACATTGGCTGTCTGCTCCCACTGCCATCTGGTCTGCTGCCTGGAGGGCCTCTTGGCCCCCTGTGTGGAAAGAGGACCTCTCTCCTGGAGTTGACCTCCTGGACCAAGACCTCCGTGCTGCATCTGAGAACCTTGGAGCCCCTTCTCTGGCCTGTTGAGCCATTATTCAGTCTTCTTCTTTCTGATGTGGAGATGCCGGTATTGGACTGGGGTGGACAAATGTGAGAAGTCGCACAACACCAGGTTATAGTCCAACAGCTTTATTTGAAATCACAAGCTTTTGGAGCGCTGCTCCTTCATCAGGTGAAGTGAAGAGAAGCATATAGGCAGAGCATATATAGTCAGAGACACTAAAGATTACCTGTAATCATCTGGCAGTGTCTCTGACTATATATGCTGTGCCTATATGCTTCTCTTCACTTCACCTGATGAAGGAGCAGCGCTCCGAAAGCTTGTGATTTCAAATAAAGCTGTTGGACTATAACCTGGTGCTGTACGACTTCTCACATTCTTCTTTCTGAGCCTTGCCTCCACAACCAGTTGCTTGAGCTGCTGCGGGCAGAATGCACCTCCACTTTAAGAGGAGCAGACTGCCTTTAAGAAGTGGAGGCTAGCTTTAATTGGTGCTAGCCTCACACAAACATAGGCCCCCTGCTGAGCGTTCAGCCACGCAGCAGTGTGTTCATCGCTGTGCGGAACGCTCCAATCATGGTTGATGGTGCAACACGATCCCCGCACCCGTTTTCGGGTCTTGCCTAATTGCTAGGCCCAAGTCTTTAATAAAGGCATTACATGGCATAAAAGACAATTAGGAACAAGGATAGGCCATTCAGCCCCTCGAGTCTGTTCTGCTATTTAATCAGATCATGGCTGATCTAATATAACATAACATAAGATAAGAAGTAGGAGCAGGAGTAGGCCATACGGCCCCTCGGGCCTGCTCCGCCATTCAATAGGATCATGGCTGATCCGAACCTAGACTCACGTCCACTTCCCTGCCCTCTCCCCGTAACCCCTAATTCCCTTATCAGCTAGGAAACTGTCTATCTCCATTTTAAATTTATTTAATGTCGCAGCTTCCACAGCTCTCTGGGGTAGCAAATTCCATAGATTTACTACCCTCTGAGTGAAGAAGCTTCTCCTCATCTCAGTTTTGAAAGGGCAGCCCCTTATTCTAAGATTATGCCCCCTAGTTCTAGTCTCACCCATCAGTGGAAACATCCACACCGCATCCACCCGATCAAGCCCCCTCACAATCTTATATGTTTCGATAAGATCGCCTCTCATTCTTCTGAATTCCAATGAGTAGAGGCCCAACCTACTCAACCTTTCCTCATAAGTCAACCCCCTCATCTCCGGAATCAACCGAGTGAACCTTCTCTGAACCGCCTCGAGAGCAAGTATATCTTTTCTTAAATATGGAAACCAAAACTGCACGCAGTATTCCAGGTGTGGCCTCACCAGTACCCTGTATAACTGAAGCAAGACTTCCCTGTTTTTATACTCCATCCCCCTTACAATAAAAGCCAAGATTCCATTGGCCTTCCTGATCACCTGCTGTACCTGCATACTAACCTTCTGTGTTTCATGCACCAGGACCCCCAGATCCCTTTGTACTGTAGCACTTTGCAGTTTTTCTCCATTTAGATAATAACTTGCTCTTTGATTTTTTCTGCCAAAGTGCATAACCTCACACTTTCCAACATTATATTCCATCTGCCAAATCTCTGCCCACTCACTTAGCCTGTATCTGTACCTCAACTCCATCTCCCCGCCATTGCTCCATATGCCCTGATACCCTTAACTAACAAAAATCTATCGATCTCAGTCTTGAAAATTTCAATTGACCCCCCCAGCATCCACAGCCTATTGGGGGAGAGAGTTCCGGATTTCCACCACCCTTAGTGCTTCCTGATTTCACCCCTGAACAGCCTGGCTCTAATTTTAAGATTGTGCCCCTCGTTCTGGACTCCCCCAGCAGAGTTTCTCTGAATTTATTCAATTAATATAGTGAATCATGTTATTGTGAAATATATATCTATATTTGTTATTTATTTAGGAGTCTTATTCTGGATGCTGAACCTTTCAGTTACTGGGGAAGTAAAATGATAAATAAACACTTTGTCTAAAAGCATTTTGAGTAATTTGTGGGAAAAGACAAGAGAGGGCCACCTGGTGGTGAGAGGTGAGAGTTGCGGTTTCTCACTGCAACGCAGAGACATGGCCGGCAATAAAGACTTGCATTTATAGAGTGTCTTCACAGAATGATACAGCACAGAACAAGGCCATTCAGCCCGTCGTGCCTGTGCCGGCTCTTTGAAAGAGCTCTCCAGTTAGTTGCACTCCCCCTGCTCTTTCCCCAGAGCCCTGCTAGTTTTTCCACTTCAAGTATTTATCCAAATCCTCTTTTGAAAGTTACTATTGAATCTGCTTCCACCGCCCTTTCAGGCAGCGCGTTCCAGATCACAACAACTCGCTGCGGAAAAAAAAATTCTCCTCATCTCTCCTCGTTCTTTTACCAATTACCTTGAATCTGTGTCCACTGGTTACCGCCCCTCCTGCCAATGGAAACAGTTTCCCCTTATTTACTCTATCAAAACCCTTCATAATTTTGAACACCTGGGGATAGCAGAGGCATTATTACACATATTTAATAATTCGTTAGAAAAAGGTGTAGTGCCAGAGGACTGGCGGATAGCTAACGTAATATCGATATTTAAGAAGGGGGATAGAACATGTCCAGGGAATTATAGACCAGTCAACTTAACATCAGTGGTAGGAAAAATAATGGAATTCCTACTAAAGGAGAAAGTAGAATAACATCTAGAAACCAAAAATATAATAATGAATAGTCAGTATGGATTTCAAAAGGGAAAATCTTGCTTGACCAACCTCATTTAATTTTTTGAAGAGGTAACAGAGAGTAGACAATGGTAACGCAGTAGATGTAATTTATCTAGAGTTTCAAAAGGCCTTCGATAAGGTACCACATAATAGACTGATGAACAAGGTCCGAGAATGCGGAGTCAGGGGACAAGTAGCAGAATGGATTGCTGGCTGCTTTCAAGACAGAAAGCAGAGAGTAGGGGTAAAGGGTAGCTATTCACAGTGGCAGAAGGTGGGTAGTGTAATGATATCAGCAAATAGTGATGTTATTTGCCTGTTCGATTATGATGCCTTAATAGCATGATTGCAGGTATTGATTGCTTGTGCCTGACCAGCAGAAGTCATGTGACCAGACAAGCAGGCTGAGAGTTTTTAGTTTCACTTTAGCTGGAGCTGAAGCAAGGTCTCCTGTAAAAAGCTGTATAAAGTCTTGAACAAACCTTAGATTAAAAGTCATTCTCTTTTATAAATGTCTCATCATTGAACCCACAAAGAAATCAATACATGATGTCAGAAGTGGCTGAAAGAGAAAAAATCTGAAGTCAGCAACTCGATGGGACAGTGAAAGGAGTTGTGGCAAGTAAGCGAAATCAGCTCTCCACATATCAACAAGCTGGCCACCAAACTCCAAACTCTTGGCCTGAACACTTCCCTCTGCAACTGGACCATGGACTTCCTAACAAACAGACCCCAGTCTGTCAAATTAGGTAACCACACCTCCCCCCCCCGACCCTGAACACGGGGGCCCCACAAGGATGTGTGCTGAGCCCCCTCCTCTACTCCCTCTTCACCCACGACTGTGTGGCTGTTAATGGTTCCAACACCATCATCAAGTTTGCAGATGACACCATGGTAGTAGGCCAGATCACCAACAACGATGAGTCAGCCTACAGGGAGGAGGTCCAGCATCTCGTGAAGTGGTGCGCCGACAACAACCTGGCCCTTAACACCAAGAAAACAAAGGAAATAATCGTGGACTTCAGGAAGTCCAATGGCGGAAGTCACACCCCCATCCACATCAATGGGGCGGAGGTGGAAAGGGTGGCTAGCTTTAAGTTCCTCGGAGTCCACATCACGGAAGACCTCTCCTGGTCCCTCAACACCTCCTCTCTGTTGAAGAAGGCCCAGCAGCGCCTATATTTCTTGAGGAGGCTGAATGGATGTAATCTGTCACCCCCAATCCTCTCTAACTTCTACCGCTGCACTATAGAGAGCATCCTGACAAACTGTATCGCGGTATGGTATGGAAGCTGCAGCTCCCATGACCGGAAAGCCCTGCAGCGGGTAGTCAAAACTGCCCAACGCATTACCGGCACCCGGCTACCGACCATAGAACATATATATCAGAAACGCTGCCTACGGAGGGCACGGTCCATCATCAAAGACCCTACCCACCCCAGCCACAGTCTGTTCGCCCTCCTACCATCTGGAAGATGCTACAGATGCATTCGCACCCATACGACCAGATTTAGGAACAGCTTCTTTCCCAGGGCTGTCATCCTACTGAACTCCACAAATAAACACTAAAGCCTGCACATCTGCCGATGCACTTTATTATGGTCATATTTATTATGCTAATATATATGTACAAATGTATGTTGAAATGTTTAAGTGTCCTAATCCAAATTGTACACTCTCGGGAGCCGCAAGCCTACATTTCGTTGTACTGCACTTGTGCACTAACAATGACAATAAAAGTTGATTTGATTTGATTAGCAAGCCAGAAGAGAACATCGTTGCTTACCATTAGAGAATAGCTAACGAAGTGAAAAATGGAAGGTTTACTCCCACCGGCGACGCTTCAGTTGTTCGGTATTGTGGCTGAAAATTGGAGAAGGTTCAAACAATGTTTAGAGTTGTATTTAGCGGCAATCGGAGCTGACAAGAAAAGTAATAAAAGGAAATCGTCACTGTTCGTACATGTCGTGGGTGATGAAGCGCTGGAGGCATATAATAATTTCATATTTGCTGTTGATGGAGACAAAATGAAGCTAGATAAAATAATGGAACAGTTTGAGGCCTACTGCATACCTAAATGCAACGTGACCTTTGAGAGGCACAAATTTTTCACATGTGTACAGAAAATCGGCGAGACTATTGATCAGTATGTGACTGAACTGAGAAACCGAAGCAAATCGTGTGAATTTGGGGGACTCACAGACTCGCTGATAAAAGACAGACTGGTGTGTGGTATTCCAGATAATGGTCTAAGGGAAAGGCTGCTAAGAGAGCAAGATCTAGACCTGGGAAAAGCCATAGCACTGTGTAGGGCTACAGAGACTGTGAAGTTGCAGGCAAAGGAGCTGTTCAGTGACAGTAGCTGCAACGTGGATGCAGTGAGAAAGAACGGATACAAACCGTTTAACAAAGAGAGCGCCAATGTGAAAAAAGAGGCGTGGCCAGCAAACGAAAATGAAAGGGACAATCGGAAGTCATGTAGTCGATGCGGTACACAGCATACACCAAGAAAGTGTCCAGCATATGGTAAAACATGCAATAGATGCAACAAAAAGAACCATTATGCCCGTTGCTGTAAGAACCAAGCGCAACAAAGCAAGGTCCATACAGTAGATGAAAGCGAGATAGAGGAATTCTATGTAGATGTGGTGTCTGAAAACAAAAAAGAAGAAAGAGACTGGATGTTGACACTAAAAGTGAACGACATACACATTCCATTTAAATTGGATACTGGAGCACAAGTTAATGTGATATAAGAGAATTAGACCCAGACCAAAGTTACATGGAATACAAGTGAAAGTGACCGGATACTCAGGTACTGATATACCAGTGAAAGGAAAATGCATTGTCAAAGTAACACACAAGGACAGAGAGCACACGCTAGCATTAATCGTGGTGCCAAAGGAGGTGCAAGCCATACTAGGTTTAAAAGCCTGTGAGAGACTGAACCTGGTAAAGAGAGTCCTCGTTGTGGAAAGCGAAGGAGAGACAGTCTATGATGAACTCATGAAAGAGTACAAAGACCTATTTAAGGGTCTAGGCTGCATTCCAGGAGAACACACGATCAGAGTAGATAAAAGTATGACACCGGTCATACATCCATGCAGAAAAGTTCCGTTTGCTCTTCAAAAGCAACTGAAGGCAGAGTTGGACAGGATGGAAAGCCTGAACGTGATTCAGAAGATAGATGAGCCAACTGAGTGGGTGAGTTCCCTCGTCGTAGTGGACAAAAAGAATGGAAAGCTCAGAATTTGCCTGGATCCAAGAGATCTAAACAGAGCAATAAAGAGAGAGCACTTCAAACTTCCTACACGTGAGGAAATCATGGCACAGTTTGCAAATGCAAAATATTTCAGCAAGTAGATGCATCCTCAGGATTTTGGCAGATGAAGCTGGACGAAGCAAGTTCAAGACTGTGCACGTTCAACACTCTATATGGCAGATACAGATTCCTAAGGTTACCATTTGGCATTGCCTCAGCTCCTGAAGTGTATCACAAGACTATCCATATGATCTATGAGCACCTGGAGGGAGTTGATACATCAATGGATGACATCATAGTATGGGGAACCACGAGAACTGAGCATGACGAGAGACTGAAAAAAGTGCTGGAAGCAACAAGGAAAACAAACCTGAAGCTGAATAGAGAGAAATGCCAGCTCGGGGTGACAGAACTGACATTCGTGGGAGATATCCTTAGCAGTGAGGGCATCAGACCAGATCCCAGAAAGGTGTCCGCCATTGAGAATATGCCACGGCCACAATGCAAAAAGGACGTGCAGAGGTTTAATGGAATGATCAACTACATGGGTAAATTCATATCCAACCTCTCAGAAAAAATAGCGCCACTGAGAAGACTAACTGAAAAGAACATAGAATGGGAATGGAATCATGAGCATGAGAAGTCATGGAGCGATCTAAAGAAACTGCTCACAGAGGAACCAGTTCTGAGGTTTTATGACCCAGCGAGACCCATCAAGATATCATCAGATGCATCACAGAGTGGGCTCGGTGCCGTTCTTCTGCAACAATATGACTACTGGCAACCTATTGCATATGCATCGCACTCAATGACAGACGCGGAGACGCGATATGCTCAAATAGAAAAGGAGCTGCTCAGCATCACATACGCCTGTGAAAGATTTCACCAGTTTGTGGCAGGACAAGCAATCAGTGTAGAGACTGACCATAAGCCCTTGATTGCATTGTTCCAAAAGCCACTGAATAGCTGTCCGCTTAGAATACAAAGAATGATGATCAGGCTGCAACGCTATACACTGAATGTTGCGTACACACCGGGTAAGCTGATGTATACAGCAGACACGTAGTCCAGAGCTGTTGACCCAAGTGAGCCCGCAAACACCACAATGGATGAAAAAGTGAACGCCTACGTGGACATGATCACAAGTGCACTGCCCATAGCAGATGCAAAAATGGAGCTCATAAAGACTGAGACAAACAAAGATGAAACAATGAGACGACTGAAGAAAAGCACCTTGGATGGATGGCCCAACATGAAGCAAGACTGCTCACCTGACATAGTTCCGCCCTGCAGTTCCAGTACTCTGCTATCAGTGGTCGAAGACATCATCTACAAAGGAAGTAAAATAGTTATCCCAAAGAGCCTGAGAAAAGAGATGCTAAAAAAGATCCATGGAGGACATCTGGGAATCGAAAAGTGTAAGAAAAGAGCACGAGAGGTGATGTACTGGCCACGAATCAACCAAGATGTGACAAATGAGGTATCAAACTGCACAATATGCCTGAAATATCGAGCAAGCAATCCGGTAGAACCACTAAAGCCACACCCAGCACCAGACAGACCTTACCAGAAGGTAGGCGCTGACCTATTCGTATGTCAAGGGAAGGACTATCTTGTAGTCACAGACTATTACTCCCTGTATCCAGAGGTTTGTAGACTGTACACCACCACTGCAGAAGCTGTGATAAGAAGTATGAAAGCCATATTCTCCAGACATGGCGTGGCAAGCGAGGTCTTCACAGACAACGGACCCCAGTTTTACAATGCAAATTTCCGACACTTTGCCAAAGAGTAAGACTTTGTCCACACAACGTCAAGTCCTCACTATCCACAGTCCAATGGACTCGTGGAAAAATCGGTCCAGACAGTGAAAAGACTGATGTACAAGGCAAAAGACAGTGGAACTGACTTCTACCAAAGCATGCCCAATCGACCCAATCTCTCCTCATATGTCATTCCTGCCATCCCAGGTATCAGCCTGGTGAATCTTCGCTGAACTCCTTCCATGGCAAGAACATCCTTCCTCAGATAAGGCGACCAAAACTGCACACAATACTCAAGATGTGGTCTCACCAAGGCCCTGTACAACTGCAGCAAGACATCCTTGTTCCTGTACTCGAATCCTCTCACTATGAAGGCCAACATACCATTTGCCTTCTTAACCGCCTGCTGCACCTGCATGCTTACCTTCAGCGACTGGTGCACAAGGACACCCAGGTCTCGTTGCACTTCCCCTTCTCCCAATCTATTGCCATTCAGATAATAATCTGCCTTCCTGTTTTTGACACCAAAGTGGATAACCTCACATTTATCCACGTTATATTGCATCTGCCATGCTTCTGCCCAATCACCCAACCTGTCCAAATCATCCTGTAGTTTCTCAGCATCCTCCTCACAGCACACACGCCCACCCAACTTTGTGTCGTCTGGAAATTTGGAGATATTACATCTAGTTCCCTTGTCTAGATCATTAATATATATTGTGAATAGCTGGGGTCCAAAGACCAATCCCTGCGGTATCCCACTAGTCACTGCCTGCCACTCTGAAAAAGACCCGTTTATTCCAACTCTTTGCTTTCTGTCTGCCAGCCAGTTCGCCATCCAAGTCAATACCTTGCCCCCAATCCCATGTGCCTTAACTTTACACGCTACTCTCTTATGTGGGACCTTATCGAAAACCTTCTGAAAGTCCAAATACACCACATCCACTGGTTCTCCCTTATCTATTTTACTAGCTACATCCTCAAAAAGAGGATTTCAAACTGACAAGATCAGGATGGGAGGAGCGTTGGATGTGTTTGACCGCACGTCAGAAGAGGAAGACCATCGCCGTCCACGGCATCGACGACTGCTGTGGTGGGATCAGCACAGGCACAGGAGGGAGGGGCACAGGGGAGAGGGGCACAGGAGAGAGAGGCACAGGGGAGAGGGGCACAGGGGAGAGGGGCACAGGGGAGAGGGGCACAGGAGGGAGGGCTCAGGGGAGAGGGGCACAGGGGAGAGAGGCACAGGGGAGAGGGGCACAGGGGAGAGAGGCACAGGGGAGAGGGGCACAGGAGGGAGGGGCACAGGGGAGAGGGGCACAGGGGAGAGAGGCACAGGGGAGAGGGGCACAGGAGGGAGGGCTCAGGGGAGAGGGGCACAGGGGAGAGGGGCACAGGAGAGGGGGCACAGGAGGGAGGGACACAGGAGGGAGGGGCACAGGGAGGAGGGGCACAGGAGAGAGGGGCACAGGGAGGAGGGGCACAGGAGAGAGGGGCACAGGGAGGAGGGGCACAGGAGAGGGGGCACAGGAGGGAGGGGCACAGGAGGGAGGGCTCAGGGGGGAGCGGCACAGGAGAGGGGGCACAGGAGGGAGGGGCACAGGAGGGAGGGGCACAGGGAGGAGGGGCACAGGAGAGAGGGGCACAGGAGGGAGGGGCACAGGAGGGAGGGGCACAGGGAGGAGGGGCACAGGAGAGAGGGGCACAGGAGGGAGGGGCACAGGAGGGAGGGGCACAGGAGAGAGGGGCACAGGAGGGAGGGGCACAGGAGGGAGGGGCACAGGGAGGAGGGGCACAGG
>NC_141015.1:10976525-11438652 GCF_052327205.1 Somniosus microcephalus
TGTGTCGGGTGTATCGATTCCAGTGGCGGGAGGTTGTAACCAGTTTTGCAGAACCCACCTGGGAGAACTTCGTGTGTGATTGGTACAACTGCAATGTGAGGACTTTGAATGTCAGATAGGCCAGAACTGTCTCATATTACTGTCAATAAGTAAACCCAAAAGCCCGTCCACCTTGATAAGCAAACTGAATAATGTGAATTAAGTGGTTGAAATTTCATCTCAATGATATAACCATCCAGTTTACCATGTTAATCTGTTAAAACTGTTCCTCAGAAATGAGGTTAATGATGTCATCTGGACCCTTGGAGTTTCCCTTTAGCCGTTTAGACTCTGACCTCACTCTCGAGATTTGGGACAGTTTCGGGGGGTCTCTGGCTGCAGCGAGTCAGGAGGAGTCCTGTTCCATCGCTCTTCTGAGAGTGGAGCCAGGACCCCAAGACTTCAGGCTGCACCCCTCCCCTGCTCAGTGTTTAAAGTAAGAAATCATTAGCCCCATTCTAATTAACCTCAGGAAGTATTAACTCCCGACCCAGTAACAGGTCCTTGAATAACCTTGAATATCTCTTAATGGCCTAGAAATTTGGTGGGCTGCGCCACCAGATAGCGCCCAAAGAGGGCACTTAGTGGGTTTAGCGCCACTGGCCACGCCTCCCGCGAAATTTAGCGGGGCGCTAATGGCGTTAGCCTGTAGCGCTGCGCCGCCACCGATGACGTTATCGGTGTGCGCAGCGCCCCGCTACCACCCCGATAGCAATATTTGGTCGCGCCCCCCGCTGTAACACCGGTCGCAATCTGGGGGGCCTGCCTGCGGCGGTAGTGGCGCTAATTAAAGGGGAGGTGCGGGGCGGCCTTTTTTTTTGCTGGCCGCCTGCCAGCACCACCTCGCGTCGCCGTCCCTGGCCTCCTGATCCCCCCCACCACCCCCCCGGGCAGTGCCGGCTGTGTCCCAAGAGCCCGGCACTTCTCCTCGGTGCCGGGCTCTTTTGCCGGCACTCGCGATCACCGATCGCACTGGTGCAGGCCCCTCCCCTTTAAGAAGGGGAGGAAGGACACGCTGCGGCACGTTGTGCTGCGATATTCAGTTGCAGCGCCTCAAGAGGGACGCGGGGTGCCTCGAGCAGCGCCCCGCTTCCGTTTGGGGCGCTGAAACTGAATATCGGGCTGGCGCAAGCGGCTCCGTCCGGAGCGGTAATTCCGGCGCCCAGGCAAGCTTGGCGCCCCAAATGGGGCGCCACCGAGTTTCTAGGCCAATATCTCTTAATCTCTTCCGCCTTCCATCCTATCACAGACCTCCCCTTCTGTTCTTTCCTCCCCTCCCCCCTTTCCCAGCCCCTACACTTGCTTAAAAACCTGTCCCATTTCCTGCTTTCTTCCAGTTCTGACGAAAGGTCTCGACCTGAAACGTTAACTCTGTTTCTCTCTTCACAGATGCTGCCTGACCTGCTGAGTTTCTCCATCATTTTCTGTTTTTATTCCAGTAACAGGTTAGTTCATTATGAAGCTTTTCAGCAGCAGTCAGTTCTGGACTTGTTAAAAAGTGACAGCTGTAATGACGGGCGGAGTGTACTTCGGGAAGGACAAACAAAAGATCTCTGTGCCCCTCCAACTCTGGCCCTTGTGCATCCCCCACTTCCTTCACCCGACCATTGGCGGCCGTGCCTTTAGCTGTCTGGGACCTAAGCTCTGGAATTCCCTCCCTAAACCTCTCCGCCTCTCCGCCTGCCTCTCCTCCTTTAAGACACTGCCTAAAACCTACCTCTTTGACCAAGCATTTGGTCACTTATCCTAATATCTCTTTCTTTGGTGTCAATTTTAGTCAGATTACGCTGCTGTGAAGCACCTTGGGATGTTTTACTACATTCAAGGTGCTAAATTTTGTTGTCAAGACTCACACCTTGATAAAGGACACTTGGGAAAGGATGTTCAGTGCCTGTGGGACTAAATCCCAGCAAGGAATCCATGCCTGGATTGGATGGAGATTGGTGAGTGGCGGGAAGGTGTTTGCTGCTCCACTCTGTGGAATTCTCTACCCCAGAGGGCTGTGGAGGCTCAGTCGTTGAGTATATTCAAGACAGAGGTCGATGGATTTCTGAATATTAAGGCAATCAAGGGATATGGGGATAGCGCAGGAAAGTGAAATGAGGTAGAAGATCAGCCATGATCTCATTGAATGGCGGAGCAGGCCCGAGGGGCCGTATGGCGGAGTAGGCTCGAGGGGCCGTATGGCCGACTCCTGCTCTTAGTTCTTATGTTCTTATGATTGCTGCTCAGGGTAAGTCTTATCTGAGGCTTGGGTTTCCTTCCCAGCGACGTATTCTCAGTGCAGTGATTCTGTACTTGGACAGTTTCACCTCTTCGTCTCTGTGCTGATCCTCATTAATCTCCACGAGCTAAGTAGGGAAGGGGATAAGAAAGGGAAATGTGTGCGCTTGAAAATATCTCGGGTAAACCCCGACTCCAGAGTAGATGTTTAGATTTTTAAAACGTTCCCTTGATCAAGTGTATTAGTCTTAAATATCCAGTAAAGTGATAGAAACCGCTTATGGGGCTTAAATGAAGGACCCTGCAGCAGTGGACGTGTTGTCGTGCCTGTGATCGGCAAATAGATCAACTTATTTTTACTTGAATTCTTTTTAACTGGGGCGACTGGAGGCTGAGTGTGTGAGTGTGCGTGTGAGTGTGCGTGTGAGTGTGAGTGTGCGTGTGAGTGTGCGTGTGAGTGTGCGTGTGAGTGTGCGTGTGAGTGTGCGTGTGAGTGTGCGTGTGAGTGAGCGTGTGAGTGAGCGTGTGTGTGAGCGTGCGTGTGAGCGTGCGTGTGAGTGTGCGTGTGAGTGAGCGTGTGAGTGTGCGTGTGAGTGTGTGTCATATGTGTTGTGTGTGTGTTATGTGTGACTGTGCATGTTGTGTATGTTGGGTGCATTATGTATATCCGTGTGTGTTATATGTGTCCATGTGTATTGTGTGTTGCGTTGCGTGTGTTGTGTGTTGGGGAGAGGGGAGCAAAGTTCTTGTGAAGAAAGAGATCCCATTCCTTAAAGGGGAACTGCATGTTACTGAGTTGCTCAGTAATCCCGATTGCGTTGAACATGAACTGGTGTCTCTCGTTCCTGTCCTGTTCCCGTGCCTTGTGCCTCAAAGCTACTGAGGAGATGAAGCCTGAGGCAGATGTTGAGAGGGTGATGTGGAACAGGGAGTGGGTGATGTGGGTCATTGAGCGGGTGATGTGGGTCATTGAGCGGGTGATGTGGGTCATTGAGCGGGTGATGTGGGTCATTGAGTGGGTGATGTGGGTCAGGGAAAGGGTGATGTGGGTCATTGAGAGGGTGATGTGGGTCAGGGAAAGGGTGATGTGGGTCATTGAGAGGGTGATGTGGGTCAGGGAAAGGGTGATGTGGGTCAGGGAGAGGGTGATGTGGGTCATTGAGTGGGTGATGTGGGTCAGGGAAAGGGTGATGTGGGTCATTGAGAGGGTGATGTGGGTCATTGAGAGGGTGATGTGGGTCATTGAGCGGGTGATGTGGGTCAGGGAAAGGGTGATGTAGGTCATTGAGAGGGTGATGTGGGTCAGGGAGAGGGTGATGTGGGTCAGGGAGAGGGTGATGTGGGTCAGGGAGAGGGTGATGTGGGTCAGGGAAAGGGTGATGTGGGTCAGGGAGAGGGTGATGTGGGTCAGGGAAAGGGTGATGTGGGTCAGGGAGAGGGTGATGTGGATCAGGGAGAGGGTGATGTGGGTCAGGGAGAGGTTGATGTGGGTCAGGGAGAGGGTGATGTGGGTCAGGGAGAGGGTGATGTGGGTCAGGGAGAGGGTGATGTGGGTCATTGAGTGGGTGATGTGGGTTATGGAGAGGGTGATGTGGGTCATTGAGTGGGTGATGTGGGTCAGGGAGAGGGTGATGTGGGTCAGGGAGAGGGTGATGTGGGTCAGGGAGAGGGTGATGTTGGTTATGGAGAGGGTGATGTGGGTCATTGAGAGGGTGATGTGGGTCAGGGAGAGGGTGATGTGGGTCAGGGAGAGGGTGATGTGGGTCATTGAGCGGGTGATGTGGGTCAGGGAGAGGGTGATGTGGGTTCATGTTGGCCACTGTTGCGATTCTCTGACCCCAGTAGTTTCCGAGACTCTGACCCCAGTGGTTTGTGTGTGACCCCAGTGGTTTGTGTGTGTGACCCCAGTGGTTTGTGTGTGTGACCCCAGTGGTTTGTGTGTGTGACCCCAGTGGTTTGTGTGTGTGACCCCAGTGGTTTGTGTGTGTGACCCCAGTGGTTTGTGTGTGTGACCCCAGTGGTTTGTGTGTGACCCCAGTGGTTTGTGTGTGTGACCCCAGTGGTTTGTGTGTGACCCCGGTGGTTTGTGTGTGTGACCCCAGTGGTTTGGTGTGACCCCAGTGGTTTGGTGTGACCCCAGTGGTTTGTGTGTGTGACCCCAGTGGTTTGTGTGTGTGACCCCAGTGGTTTGTGTGTGACCCCAGTGGTTTGTGTGTGTGACCCCAGTGGTTTGTGTGTGTGACCCCAGTGGTTTGGTGTGACCCCAGTGGTTTGGTATGACCCCAGTGGTTTGTGTGTGTGACCCCAGTGGTTTGTGTGTGTGACCCCAGTGGTTTCAGAGTCTCCACACTGCTCTCAGGTCCCAGGGACCGACAGGTCATGGTGCTGTGAGAGACAGAGTCCATCTGCCTCCTCTCTTTAATCGAGTGCTGTTAGTGGCAGGGTTAACGTGCCTGTCAGTAACACCATTGATTATAAACATGCCCATAGTCCACCCTACCCTGACCCTAACTCCCCTGCGAGTGTTCAATCTCACCACAGTGACTCCCCTCAGGTGCAAACACAAAAACCCTCCAGCGATTGGGGGCAACATCCAGATAATGAAACGAGTCCTTGCAGTTGAGTTTGTGGGGCATATTTTTCACAGTGCTGGCTCAATGCAAAGAACCCTTGTGTGAGACGTTAACTGCAGCACGGGGGTTGCCCTGTGTTTAGACACTTTTTAGGTTAGTAATTAAAAACTTCTTATTGTTATTATAAAGACTGCAAATATGAATTAGGGCTTCCCACTTCATGCCAGTTGCTTCAGTGATTAGCTGTGTGCGGCTATTGCTAATTAACGGCACACTCTAAGTGTCCTGTAACCATTATCATTTACGCTGGTTTCTCTATTTTGTTTATTTGTGCCAGTGCAGATCTTTCAGGAATATTATTCATGTGGCACAGCTGCAGCCAGCGTTAGCTTTTAAAATTCAGAAGCCAGGTGTCTCACATCTCCTCCAGCTGTCTCACATCTGAGCTTCAGACACTGCGACACATCAGGGAGGGGGAGAAGTACCTGGACTCTGTGTATCAGGAGGTGGTCACACCTATGAAGTTAAGTAATTCAGATGTAGCCCATGGTTAGGGACAGGACGGTCTGACTACGAGTGAGGCAGGTACGGGGATCCAGGAGGTAGAGCTGGAGGAGCCGCAGCGCTTGCTCTTGACCAACAGGTTCGAGGTTCTTACTCCCTGTGGGGACAGGAGCAGGGACTGCAGGGAGGATGAGCAACCTGGCCACAGCACCGTGGAACGGGGGGCCATTCAAGAGGGGGGAGTAAATAGAAATGTTGTAGTGGTAGGGGATAGTATTATTAGGGGGATAGATAGAGTTCTCTGCAGCCGAGAGCGAGAGTCCCGAAGGCTGTGTTGCCTACCCGGTGCCAGGGTTAAGGACATCTCCTCTGGGCTGGAAAGAAACTTGCAGTGGGAGGGGGTGGATCCAGTTGTCGTGGTCCATGTTGGTACAAACGACGTAGATAGGACTAGGAAGCCGGTTCTGTTAAAGGAGTATGAGCAGCTAGGGGTCAAATTAAAAAACAGAACCTCAAGGGTAATAATCTCTGGTTTATTACCAGAGCCACGAGCGAATTTGGCTAGGACAAATAAAATTAGAGAGTTAAATGCGTGGCTCAAAGACTGGTGTGGGAGAAATGGGTTTTGCTTCCTGGGACACTGGCACCAGTACTGGGGCAGGAGGGAGCTGTTCCGTTGGGACGGGCTTCACTTGGCCAGTGCTGGGACTAGAGTCCTGGCGGATCATATAACTAGGGCTGTAGAGAGGGCTTCAAACTAACTAGTGGGGGGGAGGCTCCGAGAGAGCAAATAATAAAAATGACAACAGAGAAGATCATAGACTTAGGTAGCAGTGGGGAAATTAAAAACCAGAGCATGTCAGGAAGGAGCAGAAGGTATGGAGTAAAAGGTAAAGTAATAAAAAGGGCAAAAGCAGGAACTAAGTGTCACAAAGCATATTTGAAAGTTCTCTATCTGAATGCACGTAGCATTCGTAACAAAATAGACGAGTTAATGGCACAAATAACTACATATGGGTATGATCTTGTGGCCATTACAGAAACATGGCTGCAGGGTGACAATGCCTGGGAATTAAACATACCAGGTTATTTAATGACCAGGAAGGACAGGCAGGAAGGAAGGGGAGGTGGGGTGGCTATGTTAATAAAGGAAGGAATCACTGTAATACAGAGAAATGATATTGGGTCAAAAGATCAGGATAATGAAACAGTTTGGGTGGAGGTAAGGAATAATAAGGGGAAAAAAACACTAGTGGGCGTAGTCTATAGGCCTCCAAACAGTTGCAACTCTGTTGGACGGAGTATCAATCAGGAAATAGTTGAGGCTTGTAATAAGGGAACATCTATAATTATGGGGGATTTTAACTATCATATGAATTGGACAAATCAAATTGGGCAGGGCTGCCTTGAGGATGAGTTCATTGAGTGTATTACGGATGGGTTTCTTGAGCAGTATGTAACTGAACCGACCAGGGGGCAAGCAACCTTAGATCTGGTCCTGTGTAACGAGACAGGATTAATTAAAAATGTCCTAGTAAAGGATCCCCTTGGAATGAGTGACCATAACATGGTTGAATTCCATGTTCAATTAGAGGGTGAGAAGGTTGGATCTCAAACAAGCGTGCTAAGCTTGAATAAAGGAGACTATGAAGGTATGAGAGCGGAATTGAGTAGAGTGGATTGGGAAAATAGATTAAAGGGTAAGACGATACATGATCAGTGGTGTACATTTAAGGAGTTATTTTACAACTTCCAAAAAATATATATTCCACTGAGAAGAAAAGGGTGTAAAAGAAAAGACAGCCATCCGTGGCTAAGTAAAGAAATTAAGGATAGTATTCGACTAAAAACAAGGGCATATAAGGTAACCAAATCTAGTGGGAGGATAGAGGATTGGGAAAACTTTAAAAGACAGCAAAAAATAACAAAAAGATTGATTAAGAAAGGGAAGATAGATTATGAAAGTAAATTAGCAAAAAATATAAAAACAGATAGTAAGAGTTTTTATTGTTATATCAAAAGAAAAAGGGTGGCTAAAGTAAATGTTGGTCCCTTAGAGGATGAGACCGGGAAATTAATGGTGGGAAATATGGAGATGGCAAAAACACTGAATGAATATTTTGTATCAGTCTTTACAGTAGAAGACACTAAGAATATCCCAACACTGGACAAACAGGGGGCTATAGGGGGGGAGGAGCTAAACACGATCAAAATCACTAAGGAAGCGGTACTCGGTAAAATAATGGGACTCAAGGCGGATAAATCACCTGGACCTGATGGCTTACATCCTAGGGTCTTGAGGGAAGTGGCGGTAGGGATTGTGGATGCATTGGTAATAATTTTCCAAAACTCCCTGGACTCAGCAAAGGTCCCGGCAGACTGGAAAACTGCTAATGTAACGCCCTTATTTAAAAAGGGCAGTAGACAGAAGGCTGGAAACTATAGACCGGTTAGCCTAACATCTGTGGTAAGTAAAATATTGGAGTCCACTATTAAGGAGACAGTAACAGGACATTTGGATAATCATAATTTAATAGGACAAAGTCAGCATGGTTTTATGAAGGGGAAGTCATGTTTGACAAATTTGCTGGAGTTCTTTGAGGAAGTAACATATAGGGTGGATAAAGGGGAACCAGTGGACGTAGTGTATTTAGACTTCCAAAAGGCATTTGACAAGGTGCCACACAAAAGATTATTGCTTAAGATAAAAAATCACGGGATTGGGGGTAATATTCTGGCATGGATAGAGGATTGGCTATCTAACAGAAGGCAGAGAGTTGGGATAAATGGTTCATTCTCGGACTGGCAATCAGTAACTAGTGGTGTTCCACAGGGGTCAGTGCTGGGTCCCCAACTCTTTACAATCTATATTAACGATTTGGAGGAGGGGACCGAGTGTAACATATCAAAGTTTGCAGATGATACTAAGATGGGAGGGAAAGTAGTGAGTGAGGAGAACATAAAAAACCTGCAAGGGGACATAGACAGGCTAAGTAAGTGGGCAGAGATTTGGCAGATGGAATACAATACTGGAAAGTGTGAGGTTATGCACTTTGGCAGGAAAAATCGTAGAGCAAGTTATTATCTTAATGGCAAGAAACTGGAAAGTACTGAAGTACAAAGGGATCTGGGGGTCCTGGTGCACGAAACTCAAAAGGTTAGTATGCAGGTGCAGCAAATGATTAAGGCGGCCAATGGAATGTTGGCTTTCATTGCTAGGGGGATAGAATATAAAAATAGGGAGGTATTGCTTCAGTTGTACAAGGTATTGGTGAGACCGCACCTGGAATACTGCATACAGTTTTGGTGTCCATACTTAAGAAAAGACATACTTGCTCGCGAGTCAGTACAAAGAAGGTTCACTCGGTTAATCCCGGGGATGTGGGGATGGACATATGAGGAGAGGTTGAGTAGATTTAGACTCTACTCATTGGAGTTCAGAAGAATGAGAGGCGATCTATTGAAACATATAAGATTGTGAAGGGGTTGGATCGGGTGGATGCGGGGAGGATGTTCCCGATGATGGGTGAAACTAGAACTAGGGGGCATAGTCTTAGAATAAGGGGCTGCTCTTTCAAAACTGAGATGAGGAGGAACTACTTCACTCAGAGGGTGGTAGGTCCATGGAATATGCTGCCCCAAAAAGCTGTAGAAGCTACATCATTACATAAATTTAAAACAGAAATAGACAGTTTCCTAGAAGTAAAGGGAATAAAGGGTTATGGGGAGCGGGCAGGAATTTGGACATGAGTCTAGGTTCGGATCGGTCACGGCCCTGTGGGTAGCGGAGCGGGCCCAGGGGCCGTGTAACCTGATCCTGCTCCTATTTCGTGTGTCTAATTCTGTTAGATTCAGGAGATGGTTCTGTGATAGTAGATTGGCGGTTAGGATCAGATCAGCCATGATCTTATTGAATGGCGGAGCAGGCTCGAGGGGCCGATTGGCCTACTCCTGCTCCTATTTCTTATGTTCTTATGTTCTTATCACCTCCAGGTGCCTCACATCACCTCCAGGTGTCTCACATCACCCCCAGGTGTCTTACATCACCCCCAGGTGTCTCACATCTCCTCCAGGTGCCTCACATCACCTCCAGGTGCCTCACATCACCCCCAGGTGTCTCACATCTCCTCCAGGTGTCTCACATCGCCTCCAAGTGCCTCACATCACCTCCAGGTGTCTCACATCACCCCCAGGTGTCTCACATCACCTCCAGGTGCCTCACATCACCTCCAGGTGTCTCACATCACCCCCAGGTGTCTTACATCACCCCCAGGTGCCTCACATCTCCTCCAGGTGTCTCACATCGCCTCCAAGTGCCTCACATCAGCCCCAGGTGTCTCACATCGCCTCCAAGTGCCTCACATCACCTCCAGGTGTCTCACATCTCCAGGTGCCTCACATCACCTCCAGGTGTCTCACATCTCCCCCAGGTGCCTCACATCAACTCCAGGTGTCTCACACCTCCCCCAGGTGTCTCACATCACCTCCAGGTGTCTCACATCTCCAGGTGCCCCACATCACCTCCAGGTGTCTCACATCACCTCCAGGTGTCTCACATCTCCCCCGGGTGTCTCACATCTCCTCCAGGTGTCTCACATCTCCTCCAAGTGCCTCACATCACCTCCAGGTGCCTCACATCACCTCCAGGTGTCTCACATTTCCTCCAAGTGCCTCACATCACCTCCAGGTGTCTCACATCACCTCCAGGTGTCTCACATCTCCTCCAAGTACCTCACATCACCTCCAGGTGTCTCACATCACCCCCAGGTGTCTCACATCTCCTCCAAGTACCTCACATCACCTCCAGGTGTCTCACATCACCCCCAGGTGTGTCACATCACACCCAGGTGTCTCACATCACCCCCAGGTGTCTCACATCACACCCAGGTGTGTCACATCACCCCCAGGTGTCTCGCATCTCCTCTGGGTGTGTCACATCACCCCCAGGTGTCGCACATCACCCCCAGGTGTGTCACATCACCTCCAGGTGTCTCACATCACCCCCAGGTGTCTCACATCACCCCCAGGTGTGTCACATCACCTCCAGGTGTGTCACATCACCCCCAGGTGTCTCACATCACCTCCAGGTGTCTCACATCACCCCCAGGTGTGTCACATCACCCCCAGGTGTGTCACATCACCTCCAGGTGTGTCACATCACCCCCAGGTGCCTCACATCACCCCCAGGTGTCTCACATCACCCCCAGGTGCCTCACATCACCCCCAGGTGTGTCACATCACCCCCAGGTGTGTCACATCTCCTCCGGGTGTCTCACATCACCTCCAGGTGTCTCACATTTCCTCCAAGTGCCTCACATCACCTCCAAGTGCCTCACATCACCTCCAGGTGCCTCACATCACCTCCAGGTGTCTCACATTTCCTCCAAGTGCCTCACATCACCTCCAGGTGTCTCACATCACCTCCAGGTGTCTCACATCTCCTCCAAGTACCTCACATCACCTCCAGGTGTCTCACATCACCTCCAGGTGTCTCACATCTCCTCCAAGTACCTCACATCACCTCCAGGTGTCTCACATCACCCCCAGGTGTCTCACATCTCCTCCAAGTACCTCACATCACCTCCAGGTGTCTCACATCTCCTCGAAGTACCTCACATTACCTCCAGGTGTCTCACATCACCCCCAGGTGTCTCACATCACACCCAGGTGTCTCACATCACACCCAGGTGTGTCACATCACCCCCAGGTGTCTCACATCTCCGGGTGTGTCACATCACCCCCAGGTGTCGCACATCACCCCCAGGTGTGTCACATCACCCCCAGGTGTCTCACATCACCCTCAGGTGTGTCACATCACCCCCAGGTCTCTCACATCACCCCCAGGTGTGTCACATCACCTCCAGGTGTGTCACATCACCTCCAGGTGTCTCACATCACCCCCAGGTGTCTCACATCACCCCCAGGTGTGTCACATCACCTCCAGGTGTGTCACATCACCCCCAGGTGTCTCACATCACCCCCAGGTGTGTCACATCACCCCCAGGTGTCTCACATCACACCCAGGTGTGTCACATCACCCCCAGGTGTCTCACATCTCCTCCGGGTGTCTCACATCACCTCGAAGTACCTCACACCACCTCCAGGTGTCTCACATCACCTCCCGGTGTCTCACATCTCCTCCGGGTGCCCCACATCTTCTCACGGTCAATGTTGAGTTGGCTGATCTCAGCCAGGGTTGGGGTAGGGTTGTTACATTGTCCCTGTGTCCCTGGACAAAGGTGGAAAGATCAGCCAGGGTTCCTGCTCCTGGTTGCAATCCAGTGACACCCTGCTCTAAAGCTGTGTGTGGACATCTGGGTCTGTGTATAGCTGTAATGTCCTTTCCTAGTCTGCCAACAGTCGCTGTCTAGGCTGACGTATGAAGTATGGCCACCCGGTGAAGATACTGTGGGACTTCCAGTGCTTGTGGAACCATAGCCCAGCAAGAATCAGGACCCTCCAGAGGGAAGGGGACAAAACTGGGGAAAAAAACACACCACACTTTAGGAAGGATGTCAACAATAATGATTGCATTTATATAGCGCCTTTAACATAGTAAAACATCCCAAGGCACTTCTTAGGGGTGACACTGAGCCACATAAGGCCTTGGAGAGGGTGCAGAGGAGATTTATCAGATTGTACCAGGGATGAGGGACTTCAGTTATGCGGAGAGACTAGAGAAGGTGAGATTGTTTTCCATAGAGCAAAGAAGGTTAAGGGGACATTTAATAGAGGTGTTTAAAATTATGAGAGCTTTTGAAAGAGTAGATATGGAGAAACTCTTTCCACTGAGGGTTGGGTCGGTAACCAGAGAGCACAGATTTAAGGTAGTTGGTAAAAGAACCAGAGGGGAAGATGAGGAGAATTATTTTTACGCAGCGAGTTGTTGTGATCTGGAACGCGCTGTTTGAAAGGGCGGCGGGAGCAGATTTAATAATAACTTGCAAAAGGGAATTGGATAAATACTTGAAAAGAAAAAGTTGCAGGGCTCTGGGGAAAGAGCAGGGGGGTGGGACTAATTGGACGGCTCTTTCAAAGAGCCGGCACAGACACGTTGGGCCGAATGGCCTCCTTCTGTGCTGTAAGATTCCATGGGAGAGAAATTGGGCTCCGAAGCGTCCATTCTTAGGGCACTACGAGTGCCTTTACGGTTCCAAAATGGCGTCTGCGGCGCGCACCCACACTTCTGACGCGAAGCGCGCCGAACACCTGCTTGGTAAAGGGGGTTAGCGTGCACACAACTAACCTCTGGCGGAAGTATGCAGAGCGGACAGATCATGACGTCAATCAGCGTACAACGCTGATTTGACGCCAGCGCTGCCATTTTGGAACTCCACGCTCCAGCCGACGTCCTCTCTTAACCTCGCACAGCTGAACACGCGTTAAGCAGCAGGAAGGACCTCCCCCCATCAGCGCTATTTAAAAGGATCATCAACTACTTACAGGTTATTTGCTGGTTGATTTTTTTCTGGCTGTTGATACAATTCTGCACGTTTTTGGTGCTTTCCACAGTTGTTTCAAGTTTCAACAGTCTACAGGGAGTGGGGTGGCTGGTGCTGAAGGACTTTTTGATGACTTCAAGGCTTTTGCACAAAGCAGTTGCTCCCAGACATGGGTGCACTAGTCGGCCTTCCTCTTGGAATCGAGCATAACTGGGAGAATGAGCAGAGGCCACACAGAGCAGGACAAGCTGCTGGAAGAGGGAGGAGGAGGAGGAGGAGTGGGGGAGAAGGGCACTCAGCAGGAGGCCATATCCGCCCAGGGTGTTCAGGGAGCAATTCTCCAACCTGAACCTCAGGAACGGCCAATGTTTGAGTTATCTGTGCTTCACTAAAGAGATCTTCACTGAAATTTGCCAACTGCTGCAGCCACAACCTGAGAGCAGGGCAGCGACCGCATTGCCAGTGGCTGTGAAGGTGACCGTGGCCATGAACTTTTATGCGTCTGGCTCCTTCCAGGCTGATACTGGTGATACTAGCAACATCTCGCAGTTTGCTGGCAAATGTTGCATAAGGGAGGTCACTGAGGCTCTCTATTCAAAGAGAGATATCTTCATTTCATTCCCTCATGCCAGAGAGAAGCAGGCGGAGCGAGCACAAGGGTTTGCGATGATTACAGGCTTCCCCATGGTGCAGGGTGCCATCGACTGCATGCATATCGCTTGGCGGGCGCCGCATGCCAACTCTGCCATGTACCGGAACCGAAAGAGATTCCACTCCCTCAACGTGCAGCTGGTGTGGGACCACAGGCAGCGCATCATGCAGGTCAATGCCCGGTATCCTGGCAGCAGTCATGATGCGTTCATTCTGTGGCAGTCTGCTATGCCAGCTGTATTTGAACCACCACGGCAAACCAAAGGGTGGCTACTGGGTGACGGGGGCTATCCACTGACAACGTGGCTCATGACTCTGGTTCGCAACCCACGCACACGTGCGCAGCATGCTTACACTGAGAGCCATGCTGCCACAAGAAATGTAATAGAGCAGACCATTGGCGTGCTGAAGCAACGATTCCGCTGCCTGGACCACTCTGGAGGAACCCTGCAGTACTCGGCTGAGCGGGTCTTAAGACTTGTGGTGGTATGCTGCATGCTGCACAACCTTGCCATTATGAGGGAACAGCCCTTGCCACCACCTATCAGGCGAGAAACTGAGGAGCAGGAGGAGGAGGAAGAAAAGGAGGATGAGGAGGAGGAGGAAGAGGAGGACGAGGAGGAGGAGGATGCAGAAGAAGAGGAAGTGGAAGGGAGCCTGGGCTGTACATGAAGAACTCATTCAAGTGCGATACCTGTAACTTCAACCCCAATTCTCCATTCACCAACAGTCCCACACTCCTTACCTTCCCTCTGTCACTGACCATCACAGCATCCGCTTGGCCACAATGCAAAAATAAAAGCCAACACAAAATAAACATTCCAAACCAAATTCATAAATCAAACCATGCCATATTGCATACAAACTTAAACGAATCACCTTTGTGCATTCCCTTAGTGCCTGTCTTCCATGTGCCTTTGTCTGTCCTAGTGCTCCTACGAATTGCTACCCCAGTGGTTGCAGCCTGGCTGGTGGAAGGCTGCTGACTCTCAGTGGGGGAGACTGCAGATGGCCTTGGAGGATGACCTCGAGCAGCTCTGGGCCTAGAAGGCCCGGCTGTAGACTGCACCACCTTGGCATGGACGGCAGCAGTCTGGGCTGGCTGGCTGACAGGCAACAGCAAGGGCACTGGCGGAGTGGCAGTGGTGGGAGGACGAATGCTGTCATCCTGAGAGATCACAGCAGATTCGTGCTCCACGGAGCCACTGCCATTCCCCTGGGGCAGTGCCTCAGCAATCCAAGTAATCTGTTGGGGGACTGATTGCTGGAGTGCTGCCCCTTTGAACACTGTAATTCACAGCCATGATGGCAGCAGTCTGAGCTTCCAATGCAGACCTCAGACTTTTGGTGGAAACTGCTTGTGCTGAAACGGAAGCTGAGACATTGGCCATCAGACGTTGCATCATGGTTGGGTCCACAAGTGTGTTGATGGAGTTGGCCACCAGTTCCATGCTGGAAAGGATGGGCTCCAAGCTCTGCGCAAAGCCCTGTGCCAAGTTGTTGCATACCTCCATGCTCCTTGACATTGAACGCAGACTTTCTGGCAGGCTTCCTAATGAACCAAGCATTTTGCTGTGTGCACCCATCAGCCTTCTCCTGTAGCCTGGCCCATCAAAAGTTCCCCATCTGTGTCCTCTGCAATAGAACCCGTGTGCAACCTCGACCTCCGGCGAGCTGGTACCTACGCTATCCTCGCCTCTTGCCCTGGCTGCAGCCCACTTGTGTCTGCCTCTGGTTGTGCGCCACCTTCTCCAGCAAGAGAGAGGGAAGTGTGTGAGTGAGTGTCGTGCAATGTGTTTGGGTGATGTGGCTGTCATGGTTGAATAGCTGGCAGTGTGTGCAAGCTGTGAGATGTGGGTGTAAGTGTGTGAGGTTTAGGTGAAGCTATGAATGTGAGGTATGAGTCGTGATTGATAGAGATTGTTGGTAGGTGTGTGATGGGGGTGTGGTGCATTGAGCAGTGGATGAGGCTAGTGGTGCAGTTGGTAGGATATGACATTTGAAGATGCATTCACTGACATTGACCACCGTGTAAGGTCATTAAACTTCTTGCAGCACAGCATCCAGGTCCTCGGGGCTAAACTCCTGGGACTGAGCTCCACGGCTATCTGTTCCCATTGCCTTCTCATCGTATGTCTGGAGGGCCCCCTGCCCCCCTGAGGATACAGGACATCTCTCCTCCTTTCCACCTCCTCCTCTAAGACCTCCAGAGCAGCTTTGGAAAACCTTGGTGTCCGCTCTCTCCCGTGTTCAGCCATTGCTGTTTGTTGCACAGCAATATTCCGAATGATGTCAGCAACTCCAGCAGCCACAATGCCCCTTTTAGCTAGCTTTAGGAGGTGCAGGCTAGCTTTAAGAGGAGCAGGCTAGCTTTAAGAGGAGCAGGCTAGCTTTAAGAGGTGCAGGCTAGCTTTAAGAGGTGCAGACTAGCTTTAAGAGGAGCAGGCTAGCTTTAAGAGGTGCAGGCTAGCTTTAAGAGGTGCAGGCTAGCTTTAAGCAGTGCAGGCTAGCTTTAGAGGTGCAGGCTAGCTTTAAGAGGTCCAGGCTAGCTTTAAGAGGTGCAGACTAGCTTTAAGAGGAGCAGGCTAGCTTTAAGAGGTGCAGGCTAGCTTTAAGCAGTGCAGGCTAGCTTTAGAGGTGCAGGCTAGCTTTAAGAGGTGCAGGCTAGCTTTAAGCAGTAGTTAAGTGGAGCTAATGATATTGGGCCCCCTGCTGATGCATGCAGCCAATGAACAGTGCGGTTACCGCTGGCTGCATGCAAAAATCATGATATTGAGCAGCCAGCATGAAGATGGCGTGCTGCCTGCATGACATCGAGTGCGTGCCACGTAATCGTGCATCACGAGCCCTGCGCCCATTTTCGGGTACCATCCAGTTTAGTCCCCCGTGATTCTACAATGCTTGCACGTTGTCACATGTGCGGAATCCGGTTTTTTGCCTAAAATGGTTTATGGCTTTAACTAAAGTGATTCGTATTTTTGAGAGTGAATTACAATCAATTCATCGCTGGTGCTAGATATCCCGGGGCAGGGAAGGACAGGCAGTCAGTCGCTCATGAATGTACAGCCTTTCATTGTAGGAATGCAAATGCTGTGATCCAGCACACACAATCACTTTGATTTTAAATCCTGCAGTTCCAGCAGGCATTTGTCCTCCCATCAAAGGACCATTACCAAGGACACTGACTGCAGTTTTCCAATAAAAAGATGGAATTGAGTAATGCAATCCTCAGAACATCAGTAAGACTTCCACGGAATAAAACTGGGTTTGATTTATTCTGTCACTGTAAACCAGTGACCGTTAGTGACAGGCTCTTATTTTAAAAATGGGGTTCAATTATTAGATGTGACTTTCCATTTCCTTTCTCTAATGTTCTCCCCTCCCTCCTCCGAAGGCCTGTCTGCCCCGGGCTCCGGTCCCATGGGCACCAAAATGCCACTGTTCATCTGCCAATCCGTGGGGCGAATGGCAGCTGGCTGGTGGACCTCTGAGGGTTGAGGGCAGGACATCAACTAATCCTTGCAGCACAGTCTGATCCCAACATCACTGCGTTACCGGCTCGCTGTCAGAAGCAGGAACTCCAGCAGTTTTCTCTTCCCAGTCTTTCCTTTTCTCTTCCAGAAGCAAATGAACGGAGGCCAAGTGTATCACCTCCGCCTGCAACCCGCCTGAGACTGGCTTGCTCAGCTCACACCGGGGACAACTCAGGGACCTTCCTTGTGTGTGACTGTTCCAACGCTCACCTGGCCGGCCTCGCACCTTCCACCCTTCGGAAACTTCAGCTCATCCAAAACCCTGCTGCCCCGTGTCCTAACTCGCACCCAGTCCCGTTCGCCCATCACCCCCCTGTGCTCGCTGACCTACACTGGCTCCCAGTCCAGCAACACCTCCATTTTAAAATTCCCATCCTTGTATTCCAATCCCTCCGCGGCCTCCTCGCCCCCCTCCCTATCTCTGTAACCTCCTCCAGCCCTACAACCCTCCGAGATCTCTGCTCCTCCAATTCTGACCTCTAGAGCATCCTCATTTTCTTCGCCCCACCATTGGCGGCCGTGCCTTCAGCTGCCTGGGCCCTAAACTCTGGAATTCCCTCCCTAAGCCTCTCCACCTCGCTACCTCTCTCTCTTCCTTGGTCACCTGTCCTAATATCTCTGTATGTAGCTCGGTGTCAATTTTTGTTCGATAACGCTCCTGTGAAGCACCTTGGGACGGTTTACTGCAAATTGTTGTTGTTGTTGTAGGCCTGGCACCACAGCACGTGATATGTTAACCAGTTGGCCATCTGAAGAGATCTAACCTTCTGTTTTTGCATTTTTTTAAATCACTGACGGTTACTCATGATTGTTTCAAGACTAAATTTCCTTCCCAGTCCTGTAATCCCCTTTGACGAAATATGTAAACAATTGTAATTTAATTGCCGTAGATAATGGCAACACAGTACCTGGTGTTACCTGCAATCAATGGCCTTCACTCCCACAAACAGAACGACTTGTAATTATACAGCGCCTTTCACAACCTCAGGATGTCCCCAAGCGCTTTTACAGCCAATGAAGTACTTTAGAAGTGTAGTCACTGTTGTAATGTAGGAAACGCAGCAGCCAATATGCGCACAGCAAGATCCCACAATCAGCAATAAGATAAATGACCAGCTAATCTGTTTTAGTGATGTTAGTTGAGGGATAAAGATTGGCCAGGACATCATGAAGAACTCCTCTGCTTTTCTTTGAAATAGTGCCACGGGATCTTTCACACCAGCTGAGAGAGCAGACAGGGCCTCGGTTTAATGTCTCGTGGGAATGGCTGCCCCTCTGACAGTGCAGCACTCCCTCAGCACTGCACTGGAGTGTCAGCCTAGATTATAAGCTCAAATCTCTGGAGGGGGATTTGAACCCACAACCTTCATTGACTCGGTGGTAATACAGCCACCAACTGAGCCATGGCTAACACCTGCACCATTCACAAGCTCGGCCGAGGGAGCCGGGATGGACCACATGACACTAAGTACAGGCAGGTAGAGGAGATGAGTTGCCATCTCACCTGAGGAGACCTTCCTGTCCCTTCCAGTGAGGATTTATGAGTCCATCATTGGTAGAATGTGGGATTGGATCACGTTTATGCCATCTCACAAGGTTAGCTGGGGAGGTAGAAAATGACCCATCTCATATGAGCACGGTGGCATAGTGGTTAGCACTGTTGCCTCACAGCGCCAGGGACCCGGGTTCAAATCCGGCCTTGGGTGACTGTCTGTGTGGAGTTTGCACATTCTCCCCGTGTTTGCGTGGGTTTTCTCCGGGTGCTCCGGTTTCCTCCCACAGTCCAAAGATGTGCGGGTTAGGTTGATTGGCTATGATAAAAATTGGCCCTTAGTGTTAGGGGGTATTAAATACGTGGGGTTACGGGGATAGGGCTTGGGTGGGATGGTTGTCGGTGTAGGGACCGGGTGCTAGGGTTTGGATGATCAGCCATGATCTCGTTGAATGGCGGAGCAGGCTCGAAAGGGCCGAATGGCCTACTCCTGCTCCTAGTTTCTATGAGCAAGAGTTTAAACAGTGCCTTTCTTAATTTTCTATCAGTGAAACCGAGGCTTAGCTCCCCACTATTTTAATGAAGTACATGTTGATTTTCGAACAGGCTATTGTAGATGCGTGCGGTTTGACCACCAGCTGAAATGTCTTTAAGTCTCTGTAAGCAAAGCAAAGTGGACTGACGAGAGGTTCTTATCAGAACTTTCTCAAAAGCTCAGTGGGTAAATGTGCAGAAGCTGTGGTACTGAGTCTCACAGAACAGCAAGGCCCCAGATTTCCCCCTGGCCTGTGCTGTTCTCAGGCAGGGCGGGAATAGGATTGTTACAGTCTTCAGCCAGTGACGGAGTACTGTGTACTGTTTTGGCCACCTTGTTATTGAAAGAAAAAGAGACTTGCATTTATATAGCGCCTTTCACAACCACTGGACGTCCCAAGCACCTCACAGCCAATGAAGTACTTTTTGAAGTGTAGTCACTGTTGTAATGTATGAGACACGGCAGCCAATCTGCGCACAGCAAGCTCCCACAAATAGCAATGTGATAATGACCAGATAATCTGTTTTTTTTAGTGATGTTGATTGAGGGATAAATATTGGCCAGGACACTGGGGAGAATGCCACTGCTCTTCTTCAAATTAGTGCCATGGGATCTTGTATATCCACTTGAGAGGGCAGACCGGGCTTGACTCCACAACCTTCTGACTCAGAGGCGAGGGCGCTACCAATTGAGCCACAGCCGACGCGGCAGAAATTAAAGCCATTGGGAGTGTACGGGGTAGATTCGCCAGGATGATGCCAGGGATAAGAGTTATGAGGAGAGACTCGAGATACTGGGACTATTCCCACTGGACCAGAGAAGGCCAAGAGGAGATTTAACAAATGCTTTTAAATGATGAAGAGTTTTGATAGTGAATAGTGCGGAGTCAGCTATGATGGGTCATCAATTTTATATCGTTGCTGAGCGAGAGGAGAAAGGTTGGGAGAAGTGTCTTTATGCAGAGGGTTGTTGGAGTATAAAATACTTTACCCATGGGAGCGGTTGAGCCAGAGACCATTGCGTCTTTTAAGGGAAATGTGGATAAACATTTGAAACAGAGGAAGATAGAGGAGAGACCTGGCCTCTGGATTGCCCTAGCAAAGAACTAGCACAGACACGATGGTCTGAATGGCCTCCTTCTGTGCTGTAAACTTCCATGATTCAATAGATAAACGCACTGTACAAACTAGAAAGCCTCAGCTTTGATTCCCTGTCAGTGCAGAGTTAAGGCCAGAGGGCACGCACGACACCATAACTGGCCTCAGTCTCTCCATAACCCTTGCTGGAAAGTGCAGTAGTGCGGACATTGGGTGAAAACAGGTCTGGGCTCTCATGTGATGCACACCCTGGTCAAATCACCTGCCCATTCACTGTCTAGGTTTACACCGGAAGGATGGCCATTTGGATTGCAAGTGGCTGGCAGGAGTGGGTGCCTGTTGGGTTGGGAAGGGGCACAGCCTGAATGGGACTGCAGTCGGCTTGATGTGCCACTGTTAAGTGTGTCCTGCCTGGTTGCCTAATTAGCAGTGACTTTCTGTCAGTCCCTGTGCTGTAGGAGCAGCAACAGGACTAGGAGAAGGTACCGGCTCTCCCACAGTCTAAGACATGAGTGGATGTAAACTGAATTTTTGGAGGGGGAAACCCAACTGACCAACACTCCAAGAACAGGAGAATCCCTTTTTTAGCCTTTTTCTAAGCACGCTTAAAAGAAGGGGAGATGATTTTAGCTGCTGAATCGGGAAATACTATTCCGATTACAGCACCTTAGTACATTGAGGGCAGTGGTGGTGGCGGGATATTAAGCCACACAGATCTTGAAACTCCCAGGTTCTGACTCTTGTTGCTGTGCTAGCCTTAGTGGTCCTGGTTTAGGAAGGGGGGATATGTCAGTGTTCTCACTGTCCACTGACCCTTGCCCATGTGTGAGTGGTGAGGACATGATCAGGCTTAGTGGTGCTATCCCCCCATGGTTGATCAGTGTGTGTGGACTTAGACTGAGGAGCCGTTTAGATGAGGGAGTGGGGGGTGGGGGGAGGGGGCTATACCCGGGAAATTGAGCACAAGGTGCTACCCCAGGGGAGGATTGGGGGAATAAATCTTTAAAGGCGATTCACAGCAAAATGCAATAGGCGTTACCTTAAAAAAGCATGAGTATCAAAAGTCCACATTTTTTGGAGTAGTTATATCATTTTTAATATAATAAAATGTGTGTATGTGTTTTAGTTTGAAGGTTTTATGAGTTTTTTTTGTATAGTCATAGATTTATACAGCACAGAAAGAGGCCATACGGCCCATCGTGTCCGCGCCGGCCATCAAGCCCTGTCTATTCTAATCCCATTTTCCAGCACTTGGTCCGTAGCCTTGCATGCTATGGCATTTCAGGTGCTCAACTAAATGCTTCTTGAATGTTGTGAGGGTTCCTGCCTCTACCACCCTTTCAGGCAGTGAGTTCCAGATTCCAACCACCCTCTGGGTGAAAAGGTTTTTCCTCAAATCCCCTCTAAACCTCCTGCCCCTTACCTTGAAACTATGCCTATTACGTCCGTGAATGATTGAGACACGGACAGCAGGAGTGGAACAAAATAAGTCTTTACTGATGGAAGTCAATAGTGAAACTAAAACAACAGAGGCGCACTAGCGCCTTTTATACAGGGGTGGTCACTGCCGGTACTGCAGTCTGAGACCAGTTATTCTCTTAAAGGTACATACACAACAATTCCTCCCCTTTTAGATAAACAGTACATAACATTCATTTAACAACTAAATGATAACTAATTACAATCACAATTACTGTTGCAAGATACATTGGTTAAGTTTAAGCAATTATAAGTTCAGTCTTTGAGGAGGCTTCCTGATTCTGTCTGGATAACGCCTCTTTGGGGTATCAGCTTCTTCTGGCAATGTTGAGTCGGGATCAATGTCGTTGTTTGGTTCATCTGCTTCCAATATTACCGGTTCTGCGGTAGCTGCAATTGGAACGTCGATTTCATTACCAGGTATATCAGATCGTGGTGTGGAGTTGACGTTTTCCAGTGACTCGAGAATCTGGTCAGCATGGCGTCTTACAATGCTCTCCCCAACGTCCACGGTATACATGAGAGGTCCTTGTCATGTACAATTCGTTCCTGGCTGCCATTTCTCAGTGCGGTAGTCCCGGGCCAAAACTGGTTGACCTATCTTAAAACTCCTGGTCGGCCTTTCATTCATATTCTGAAACTGCCTGTTCTCCACATCTCTTCGGACGTTTGGCTTAACCAAATCCAAGCGGCATCGTAGTCTTCGATTGAAGAACATCATGGCTGGAGTTTGGTTGGTAACCGCATGTGTCGCATTCCGGTAGGCAAACAAGAAGTTGTCCACCTTGTGTTGTAGGGGTATATCTTCATTACACATTGCCTTGATAGCCTTCTTGAATGTTTGGACAAACCTCTCGGCCAATCCATTAGTGGCTGGATGATATGGGGCAGATGTGTAATGCTTAACACCATTGTTCTTTAAGAACCTCCGGAACTCTTCAGACACAAACTGTGGTCCATTGTCAGAGCAAATCTGTTCAGGCAGCCCATTCCTGGCGAATATGGTTCGTAAAACTGTGATAGTTTTTTCTGTGGTGGTTGAGGACATTTTTATTACCTCTGGCCACTTTGAATGTGCATCCACCGCAATTAAAAACATCGAGTCCATGAAGGGACCAGCAAAATCAATGTGCACCCTTTGCCATGGAGATGAGGGCCACTCCCATGGATGCAGAGGAGCTTGTGGTGGGGCGTTTTGGACCTTCTGGCATCCTGCACAGCTCTTGGTCATCTCTTCGATTTCTCTATCGATTCCCGGCCACCACACAAACGCTCTGGCTAAGTTCTTCATTTTTACCCCACCCAGATGACCCTCATGAAGCTCATTGAGCACTCTATCCGTCAACTTAGGTGGAATTACTACTCTGGATCCACACATCAAGGTTCCTCTGCACACTGACAGCTGTTCTCTTCTCGGCGAGAATGCTGGCAGCAGTGGTTCGCCATGTGCTGGCCATCCCTTCACCGTTAAATCATAGACCCGTGATAGTGTCGGGTCATTCCGTGTTTCCTTTTCGATGTTTGCATTCGTCACAGGGAGACATTCGACTATGGTCGAGTGGAATAACTCCATTGGATCCACTGCAAGGTCTTCTTCTTCCACCATTGGCAACGGTAGGCGTGACAATCCATCAGCATTTCCATGCTGTTTAGTTCCTTTGTACTCGATGTCATATTGGTGTGCCCCTAGGAAAAGGGACCATCTCTGCAGCCGTTGTGCTGTCATTATCGGTACGCCCTTCTGAGGGTTGAAAATGGAGACAAGAGGTTGATGATCGGTTAGTAGAGTAAATTTTTGACCGTGCAGGTAGTGATTGAACTTCTTCACCCCCCACACTAGGCTGAGGGCCTCTCTGTCAATCTGGGCATAGTTACGCTCGGCAGAAGTTAACGAGCGTGACGCAAAAGCTATCGGCCTCTCTAAGCCATCAAGGAATTTATGTGACAGTACTGCCCCAATGCCGTAGGGAGACGCATCACACGCCAATCTGATCGGCAGTGCTGGGTTGTAGTGAGCCAATACTTCCCTTGAAGTGATTAAGTCCTTACTCTTCTGAAAAGCACGCTTACAATCATCGCTCCATTTCCATGCTACTCCCGTTCGTAGCAGGGCGTTCAGTGGGTGCAGAATTGTCGACAAATTCGGCAAAAACTTATGATAGTAATTCACCAATCCGAGGAATGACCTCAGTTGCGACACATTTTCAGGCGCTGGGGCCTTAACAACCGCTTCAATTTTGTCAGGGGACTTATGTAACCCCTCTTCATCAATCACGTGGCCACAATACGATATCTGTTTCTTAAAAAATTCGCACTTGGGGCGGTTGGCTCGCAGCCCATGTTCCCGTAGTCTAGTGAGCACCTGTTCTAGGTTGTTAAGGTGTTCACTGTCATCTTCACCTGTCACAAGGATGTCGTCCAAGTAACACTGAGTCCCCGGAATCCCATGCAGGACTTGTTCCATCGCTCTTTGCCATATCGCCGGAGCCGATGCTACTCCGAATACCAATCGATGATACTGGTAAAGACCTTTGTGAGTGTTTATCGTGAGATACTTCCTAGAGGACTCTTCAACCTCCATCTGCAAATATGCTTGTGCTAGGTCAATTTTTGTAAAACGCTTCCCTCCAGACAGTGAGGCGAAGATGTCTTCTGTCCTTGGAAGAGGATATTGTACTGTGTGAAGGACTGGGTTCACCGTCACCTTGAAATCCCCACGGATGCGAATCTTCCTTGGCTCCCCGGACTTATTGCTTAACGTTTTCTTCATGACAGGAACGATGGGTGTCGCCCACTCGCTCCAGTCGACCTTAGACAACACGCCCGCCTTCTCCAGATTCTCCAGCTCTGCCTCGACGGCTGGGCGAATTGCATATGGTACCGGTCTTGCTTTGAAAAACTTGGGAACTGCATTCTCTTCTATTTTTATCGAGGCGGTTACGCCTTTAAGCGTGCCCAGTTCTTGTTGAAATACCTCTTTGGCGTTAGCTAAGATTGTTGACAATCGTCCAGGAGTGACTTCTTCATCTTTTTTACCGTCCACCGTCATTGCATGAATGGAGTGCCAATCTAAGTTTATCTTCCTGATCCATTCCCGTCCCAATAACGGTGGTCCACCATTTGGCAGTATGTAGAGATACAATTTCCGTATTTTCTTGCCGTTGTATTCGACAGGCACCCTTATTTTTCCTCTGGTGTATACTTATTGCCCCGTATACGTCGTCAAGACGATGGATGTCTCTCTCAAGGGTATGTGTGAAAATAGCCGCTCATAGTCTCGTCGATTCATGATGGTTAGCGCTGATCCTGTATCCAATTCCATTTTAACTTGGGACCCTGCTATCGTGAGGGTGACCCAAATGGTTCGGTGATCCTCTTTTGCGATTACATTGTGAAGTTTGAGACAGCTTAGTCATCTGGTCTTTGGAACTACTGTCCGTCATCTTTTGTACTTTCTTGTACGGTTCCTTAGTAGCCTTTTTGTTGTTGCTGGTCTTCTTCCCAGACCTGCAAACTCGTGCAATGTGTCCCATCTTCCCGCATTGCCTGCATATTTTGTCTTTGGACCAGCAGTCCTTCTGGTCATGGTTAGTTTTGCTGCAGCGATAACATTTTGAAAATCCCCGTGTCATTTCGTGGGTGCCGTATTCCTGTGGTTTTTGTTGAATTTCTGCAGCTCCCCTGGCTGCTGCTTCATACGATACTGCCACGCTGAAAGCCTTATCTAGCGTCAGCTCTTTCTCTGAGAGTAACTTCTTCTGTGTTCCTTCACTCAGGAGTCCACAGACAAATTTGTCCCATAGGGTATCTGCCAGTCCTGCTCCGAACTGGCAGTGCTTTGATAGCTTGCGTAGTTCCGTAAGATACTCAGCATTGCTCTCATCTTTGTGCTGAGTTCTCCTGTGGAATTTAAATCTTTCTGCTATCAACAGCGGTGCAGGGTTTAGGTGTTCCTGTAGGACAGCAACAATTTCGTTAAAGCTCTTCGCCTTCGGTTTGGCTGGAGTAATCAGGTCCTGCAATAGGCCGTACGTTCTAGCGCCCATTAAGTTTAACAATATCGATGCCTTTTTCTCCTCCGCTATTTCGTTTGCCTCGAAATATACCTCGACTCTTTCCACATACGTGGTCCAGTCCTCTATTGTATTATCAAAAGCAGTGATACAGCCAGTCTTCGGCATCTTGCAAATCTAAAATGGCGCCTCCCGCGCTTTGCCTTCTTCCCCGATTTAACAAAATGGCGCCTCCCGCGCTTTGCCTTCTTCCCCGCTGATTAAGATGGCGCCTCCCGCGCTTTGCCTTCTTCCCCGCTGTTGTTAGCGCTGCTTTCCACGGTTTCTTGTGCGTTTAATATTTTTTTTAAATTATTTTCCCATCGTGGAACAACCCTGTGGGACTCTTGCCTCCCTCTTCGCGGGTCTATACGCAGCCCGGCTTCGTAGCACCGGCCGCGCCCTGTGTGCTCCACCCTCTCTTCTTCCCGACAACGCTGCTCGGCCCCGTTGCAAACCACCCACTCGAGTTCGCGACCGCCGCAGCCCAGGAAGGATCAGTGCACTACCTGCCACCAGCCCGATTAGCTGAAGCACCGTCGACAGGAACCAGGCCCCGCATCCGACAGCTTCTCCAGCAATCTTCAACTCTGCAAACACAGGGGCGGATGCCCACGGTCGACGCCCGTTTCTACTGCCTCTTACTTTCTTTTCTTTCTGGCCTCGACCTCTGCTCACTTCGCTGTAGGAATGGATCCCAGGAGGTGGTGCAGACTGTAGGTAGGTTCGTATCTGCTCGTCGCCAGTATTACGTCCGTGAATGATTGAGACACGGACAGCAGGAGTGGAACAAAACAAGTCTTTACTGATGGAAGTCAATAGTGAAACTAAAACAACAGAGGCGCACTAGCGCTTTTTATACAGGGGTGGTCACTGCCGGTACTGCAGTCTGAGACCAGTTATTCTCTTAAAGCTACATACACAACAATGCCCCCTGGTTATTGACCCCTTTACTAAGGGGAAAAGTTCCTTTCTATCTACCCTATCTATGACCCTCATAATTTTGTACACCTCAATCAGGTCCCCCCTCAGCCTTCTCTGCTCCAAGGAAAACAACCCCAGCCTGTCCAGTCTCTCTTCATAGCTGAAACGCTTCAGCCCAGGTAACATCCTGGTGAATCTCCTGTGCACCCTCTCTAATGCAATCACATCCTTCCTATAGTGTGGTGACCAGAACTGCACACAATATTCCAGTTGTGGCCTAACTAGCATTTTGTACAGCTTCATCATAACCTTCCTGCTCTTATATTCTATGCCTCGGCTAATGAAGGCAAGTATCTCATATGCCTTTTTAACCACCTTATCTACCTGTCCTGCTGCCTTCAGGGATCTATGTACATGCACACCGAGGTCCCTCTGACCCTCTGTCCTTCCTAGGGTCCCACCATTCATTGTGTATTCCCTTGCCTTGTTAGTCCTCCCAAAATGCATCACCTCACACTTTTCAGGGTTAAATTCCATTTGCCACTGTTCTGCCCATCTGATCAACCCATCTATATTGTCCTGTAGCCTGAGGCTTCCCTCCTCGCTATTTGCCACTCCACCAATTTTTGTTTCATCTGCGAACTTACTGATCATACCTCCTACATTCATATCTAAATCATTAATGTACACTACAAACAGCAAAGGACCAGTACCGATCCCTGCGGTACACCACTGAACACAGGCTTCCAGTCACTAAAACAATGTTCGACCATCACCCTCTGCCTCCTGCCACTAAGCCAATTTTGGATCCAATGTGACAAATTGCCCTGGATCCCATGGGCTCTTACCTTCTTGACCAGTCTCTCATGTGGGACTTTGTCAAAAGGCTTACTGAAGTCCATGTAGACTACATCAACTGCACTACCCTCATCCACACACCTAGTCACCCCCTCGAAAAATTCAATCAAATTGGTTAGACATGATCGCCCCCTGACAAAGCCATGCTGACTATCCTTGCCTCTCCAAGTGAAGACTAATTCTGTCCCTCAGAATTTTTTTCAATAATTTCCCTGGTTTATCCCCACTACCCTTCTTGAATAATGGTACTATGTTAGCTGTCCTCCAGTCCTCTGGCAGCTCCCCTGTGGCCAGAGATGTTCTGAGATTTTGTGTCAGAGCCCCTGCAATCTTCTCCCATTCCTCACACAGCAGCCTGGGATACATCTCGTCTGGGCCTGGGGATTTATCCACTTTTAAGCCCGCTAAAACCGCTAGTACCTCCTCCCTCTCAATACTAATTTGTTCAAGTATATCACAATCCCCTGCCTGATTCCTTCTCCATAGTGAACACAGATGCAAAATATTCATTTAAAACCTCACCTACATCTTCTGGCTCTACACACAGATTGCCACTTTGGTCCCTAATGGGCCCTACTCTTTCCCTGGTTATCCTCTTGCCCTTAATATACTTATAAAACACCTTGGGATTTTCCTTTATTTTGCCCGCCAGTGTTTTTTCATGCCCCCTCTTCGCTCTCCTAATTTCTTTTTTAAGTACCCCCCTGCACTTTCTATACTCCTCTAGGGCTTCCACTGTTTTTAGTCCTTTGTATCTGCCAAAAGCCTCCCTTTTTTTCCTAATCCATTCTTGTATATCCCTTGACATCCAGGGTTCCCTGGACTTGTTGGTCCCACCCTTGACCTTTACGGGAACATGTTGGCGTTGTACTCTCCCTATTTCCTTTCTGAATGACTCCCACTGCTCTGATGTGGATTTTCCTACAATTAGCTGATCCTAGTCCACTTTGGCCAGATCCTGCCTTCTCATATTAAAATTGGCCTTCCCCCCAATTTAGAACCTTTATTTCCGGTCCATCTTTGTCCTTTTGCATGACTACCTTAAATCTCACCGAATTGTGGTCACTGTCACCAAAATGCTCTCCTACTGACACTTCTACCACTTGCCCAGCTACATTTCCTAGAATTAGGTCCAGTACCGCCCCCTCTCTTGTAGGACTTTCTACATGCTGGCTCAAAAAGCTCTCCTGGATGCACTTTAAGAATTCTGCACCTTCTAAGCCTTTCACACTCTGACTATCCCAGTTAATATTGGGGAAGTTGAAATCCTCTACTATTGTTACCCTATTATTTCTACACTTCTCTGAGATGAGCCTACATATCTGTTCCTCTATCTGCCCCTGACTGTTTGGGGGCCTATAGTACACTCCCAGCAAAGTGCTTGCCCCCTTTTTGTTTTTAAGTTCTACCCATATGGCCTCATTAGAGGAACCTGCTAAGATATCATCCCTCCTTACAGCAGTAATTGACTCCTTGATTAATATTGCGACACCCCCTTCTCTTTTACACCCGCCTCTGTCTCGCCTGAAGATTCTATACCCCGGAATATTGAGCTGCCAGTCCTGCCCCTCCCTCAACCATGTCTCTGTGATAGCAACAATATCATACTCCCATGTGTTAATCAACACCTTCAATTCATCTGCCTTACTTGTAAGACTCCTTGCATTAAAATAAATGCAATCCAGCTTTGCCATACTCCCTTGTGCGTTACATATTTGCTCTGCCTTCCAGACTGACTTGTTTTTTCCTCTATATTTGGCTGTGCATCACCCCCTACTATATCTCCACTCCGTATCCCATCCCCCTGCCAAGTTAATTTAACCCCCCGCCTAACAGCACTAGCAAACCTGCCCGCAAGGTTGTTGGTCCCGTCCAACTTGTACAGGTCCCACCTTCCCCAGAAACAGACCCAGTGATCCAGGAAACTAAAGCCCTTCCTCCTGCACCAACTCTTTAGCCACGCATTCATCTACTCTATCCTCCTATTCCTATACTCACTAGCACGTGGCACCGGGAGTAATCCAGAGATTACAACCTTTGAGGTCCTGCTTTTTAATCTGCTACCTAGCTCCCTAAATTCTTGTTGCAGGGCCTCATCCCTCTTTCTACCCATATCGCTGGTAGCAATGTGAACCACGACCTCTGACTGTTCACCCTCCCCCTTCAGAATGCCCTGCAGCCGTTCAGTGACATCCTTGACCCTGGCACCAGGGAGACAACGTACCACCCTGGAGTCACGTCTGCGGCCGCAGAAACGCCTGTATATGTATACTTATATGCGTTTTTGTGTTTGTGTACGTGTTTGTGAGTGTGTGCGTGATTGTGAGTGTGTGTGCATGTTGGTGAGTGTGAATGTGCGCGAGTGTCAGTGTGTGTGTATATCTGTGTGAGTGTGTGAGTGTTTGTAATAACCTTCTGTGTGTTTTGTTCCAAAGACCACACGTGTTGCTATTTCACTGGGAGTGGGAGTAATTCTACCAAACTTAGTCATAACAATGAGCTTTGTTTATGCCTTGCTGGTTGAACAACAGCCCCTGGGACCAGACCCTGTCACAGGGATTTAAAGGAGCAGACCCTTCAACAAAAGCTGTTTTTAAAGAGCGACGTGCTGGGCACCAAATTCAACAGCGTTTGGAGGTCACGTCAGTTTATTTTCCAAATTTTCTCCTCTCATCTCCATGACTCTTGCTGGGAATCAGCAGGCCCTCTGGTATCTTGATCCGGTAATCATTCTGCATGTGTGAGCCAAAGCAGGGAGCGTGGGAAGGCTCTTTGACTGTGGGGGCATCACAGAAGAGCCCAATCTTTGCCTTGCCCACTCATACATGCGCCCTTTCCAGCAGGACTCATGAATAGGGATCGGAGCAGGAACTTTTCGTTGCTCCTCCCTTGACCCCCCCACTTCCCTAATGCCGGAGCCCTGAGAAGAGTTCGACCTCCTCTGAGGAGAAACAACTCGATGCAGACCTGGATCTGAATCTGGGTCATTCCACTCTGTATAGTTTAGTGCTTAACCCCCAGGGCTGCCGGAATGCTTTGTACAGGATGACTCCTGCGTAATTTGTACAGTAATCGGTCATTTAACACAGGGGGCTGAGATTGCTAAAAGAAAAAAAATGGGCAATACTTGACATTTGTTGAAATGAACGAGCCGCGAAGGAAGTTTCAGGAATGAATGTTTTTCGGAACACAACATTTCTGCGAATGCGATGCTGTTAAGTACTGCGTTAAAAATAGCAGCAAATCAGCACACACCTGCAGGAATCCTTTAATATTTCTCGAGGAGACCATCCAGCCTCTGAAACCATAAATGTCAAGGTTCGTTCTCCCACCTGGGGAATGTAGGCAGTCCAGGCATTGCAGCGCCAGAGTGGTTTTGGAAGTGCGGCGCATTTTCTACATAACTATTTCAATGTGGTAGGTTATGTTTGAAAATTGTTATGTTGTACAATTCATTTTCCAGTAAAACTGAACTGTCGAATCCTCCAGGGCTGTTTCATATCATCAGTTTTGCCCATTTAAATTTGACGGCGCCTCTGCAGATTTAAAGAGATTCTCAAAAGCCCAGTCCAATTTCCGTGGCAATTTTCTGCCAGCGGTTCCACTGATTGTTTATCGCCACGGATCCACCTGGCCTGCAGTAAACTCCCGCCGCTTGTGTATACGGGGGTGGAGAGTTTCTGAGATCACGCTGTGAGCCGCGCCTGCTGTCTGTGTGGGGGAGGGGGCTGTGAACATAGGAATAGGAAGATCCCATTCAGCCCCTCGAGCCTGTCCCGCCATTCAATTAGATCGCGGCTGACCTGTATCTTAACCCCTTCTACCCGCCTTGGTTCCGTAACCTTTAATGCTCTTACCCAACAAAAATCTAGCAATCTCAGTTTTGACATTTTCAATTGCCCCCCTCACCAGCCCCCCCGCCAGCCTCAGCAGCCTTTTTGGGGGAGAGAGTTGCAGATTTCCACTAGCCTTTGTGTGAAGAAGTGCTTCCTGACATCACCCCTCAATCCCTGCTGAGACTCCTCAGCCATAATCCGGAACATTGGCCCTACGATGCCAAAATCACACTTCAAAGTGTTAGCTACATTCAAATGATCAAATTTGCGATCAAGAGAATTTATGTCAAAGAGAATCTTGCTTGAATCTTATGTCGGAGATTTAATACGGCGTCTATGTATCAGACAGAACTCTGTCCCTCATTTCCAAGTTAACTGTCTGTCTGTACAGTTAATATAATTACTAAGTTAGAAACAGAAAATGCTGGAGAATTATAATTGCTAAGTTAGTTCCAGGATAGCTATAAAAATAAATCAGAGTTGGGTCACAATTTGACTTTGACAACGAATTGGTGGGACACTGAGGTGTCGGGGAAGGACCCACATGGTGCAGTGTCCCACCCAGCACCCTGTACAGTGACTCACCCAGCACCCTGTGCAGTGTCTCACCCAGCACCCTGTACAGTGACTCACACAGCACCCTATGGACAGTGACTCACCCAGCACCCTGTACAGTGACTCACCCAGCACCCTGTACAGTGACTCACCCAGCACCCTGTACAATGTCTCATCCAGCACCCTGTACAGTGACTCACCCAGCACCCTGTACAGTGACTCACCCAGCACCCTGTACAGTGTCTCACCCAGCACCCTGTACAATGTCTCACCCAGCACCCTGTACAGTGACTCACCCAGCACCCTGTACAGTGACTCACCCAGCACCCTGTACAGTGTCTCACCCAGCACCCTGTGGAGTGACCCAAACAGCACCCTGTGCAGTGTCTCACCCAGCACCCTGTAGTGTCTCACCCAGCACCCTGTACAGTGACTCACCCAGCACCCTGTACAGTGACTCACTCAGCACCCTGTACAGTGACCCACCCAGCACCCCATGCTGTGTCTCACCCAGCACCCTGTACAGTGACTCACCCAGCACCCTGTACAGTGTATCACCCAGCACCCTGTACAGTGACTCACCCAGCACCCTGTACAGTGACCCACCCAGCACCCTGTGGAGTGACTCACCCAGCACCCAGTACAGTGTCTCACCCAGCACCCTGTACAGTGACTCACCCAGCACTCTGTACAGTGTCCCACCCAGCACCCTGTGGAGTGACCCACCCAGCACCCTGTGCAGTGTCTCACCCAGCACCCTGTACAGTGTCTCACCCAGCACCCTGTGCAGTGTCTCACCCAGCACCCTGTGCAGTGTCTCACCCAGCACCCTGTACAGTGTCTCACCCAGCACCCTGTGCAGTGTCTCACCCAGCACCCTGTGCAGTCTCACCCAGCACCCTGTGCAGTGTCTCACCCAGCACCCTGTGCATTGTCTCACCCAGCACCCTGTGCATTGTCTCACCCAGCACCCTGTGCAGTGTCTCACCCAGCACCCTGTGCAGTGTCTCACCCAGCACCCTGTACAGTGTCTCACCCAGCACCCTGTGCAGTGTCTAACCCAGCACCCTGTACAGTGTCTCACCCAGCACCCTGTGCAGTGACCCACCCAGCACCCTGTACAGAGTCTCACCCAGCACCCTGTACAGTGTCTCACCCAGCACCCTGTACAGAGTCTCACCCAGCACCCTGTACAGTGTCTCACCCAGCACCCTGTACAGTGTCTCACCCAGCACCCTGTACAGTGACCCACCCAGCACCCTGTACAGAGTCTCACCCAGCACCCTGTACAGTGTCTCACCCAGCACCCTGTACAGAGTCTCACCCAGCACCCTGTACAGTGTCTCACCCAGCACCCTGTACAGAGTCTCACCCAGCACCCTGTACAGTGACCCACCCAGCACCCTGTACAGTGTCTCACCCAGCACCCTGTACAGTGTCTCACCCAGCACCCTGTACAGTGTCTCACCCAGCACCCCGTGCAGTATCTCACCCAGCACCCTGTACAGTGACCCACACAGCACCCTGTACAGTGTCTCACCCAGCACCCTGTGCAGTGTCTCACCCAGCACCCTGTACAGTGACCCACCCAGCACCCTGTACAGTGTCTCACCCAGCACCCCATGCAGTGTCTCACCCAGCACCCTGTACAGTGACCCACCCAGCACCCTGTGGAGTGACCCACCCAGCAGCCTGTGCAGTGACTCACCCAGCATCCTGTGCAGTGTCTCACCCAGCACCCTGTGCATTGTCTCACCCAGCACCCTGTGCATTGTCTCACCCAGCACCCTTTACAGTGACCCACCCAGCACCCTGTGGAGTGACCCACCCAGCACCCTGTGCAGTGTCTCACCCAGCACACTGTACAGTGACTCACCCAGCACCCTGTGCAGTGTCTCACCCAGCACCCTGTGCATTGTCTCACCCAGCACCCTGTGCAGTGACCCACCCAGCACCATGTACAGTGTCTCACCCAGCACCCTGTACAGTGTCTCACCCAGCACCCTGTGCATTGTCTCACCCAGCACCCTGTACAGTGACTCACCTAGCACCCTGTACAGTGTCTCACCCAGCACCCTGTACAGTATCTCACCCAGCACCCTGTGCAGTGTCTCACCCAGCACCCTGTGGAGTGACTCACCCAGCACCCTGTGCAGTGTCTCACCCAGCACCCTGTACAGTGACCCACCCAGCACCCTGTACAGTGTCTCACCCAGCACCCTGTACAGTGACCCACCCAGCACCCTGTACAGTGACTCACCCAGCACCCTGTGCAGTGTCTCACCCAGCACCCTGTACAGTGACCCACCCAGCACCCTGTACAGTGTCTCACCCAGCACCCTGTACAGTGTCTCACCCAGCACCCTGTACAGTGACCCACCCAGCACCCTGTACAGTGTCTCACCCAGCACCCCGTGCAGTGTCTCACCCAGCACCCTGTACAGTGACCCACCCAGCACCCTGTACAGTGTCTCACCCAGCACCCCATGCAGTGTCTCACCCAGCACCCTGTACAGTGACCCACCCAGCACCCTGTGGAGTGACCCACCCAGCACCCTGTGCAGTGTCTCACCCAGCACCCTGTACAGTGACTCACCCAGCACCCTGTGCAGTGTCTCACCCAGCACCCTGTGCAGTGTCTCACCCAGCACCCTGTGCAGTGTCTCACCCAGCACCCCATGCAGTGTCTCACCCAGCACCCTGTACAGTGACCCACCCAGCACCCTGTGGAGTGACTCACCCAGCACCCTGTGCAGTGTCTCACCCAGCACCCTGTGCAGTGTCTCACCCAGCACCCTGTACAGTGTCTCACCCAGCACCCTGTACAGTGTCTCACCCAGCACCCTGTACAGTGTCTCACCCAGCACCCTGTGCAGTGTCTCACCCAGCACCCTGTACAGTGTCTCACCCAGCACCCTGTACAGTGTTCCACCCAGCACCCTGTACAGTGTCTCACCCAGCACCCTGTACAGTGTCTCACCCAGCACCCTGTGGAGTGACTCACCCAGCACCCTGTGCAGTGTCCCACCCAGCACCCTGTGCAGTGTCTCACCCAGCACCCTGTGCAGTGTCTCACCCAGCACCCTGTACAGTGTCTCACCCAGCACTCTATACAGTGTTCCACCCAGCACCCTGTACAGTGTCTCACCCAGCACCCTGTGCAATGTCTCACCCAGCACCCTGTGCAGTGACTCACCCAGCACCATATGCCTTTTTAACCACCTTATCTACCTGTCCTGCTGCCTTCAAGGATCTCTGTACATGCACACCAAGGTCCCTCTGATCCTCTGTCCTTCCTAGGGTCGCACCACTCATTGTGTATTCAGAGTCCAGAGGTAACAAAGGCATTGATGCGGATTTCCGCAGCAGGTGAGCTGCGGCAGGGGCGGAGACGGTGATGTTAGGGATGTGGAAATAGGCATTCTTAGTGATGGAGAGGATATATCACTCCCTAAACCTCTCCACCTCTCCGCCTCTCTCTACCCCTTTAAGACGCTCCTTAAAACCTACCTCTTTTTGGCCAAGCTTTTGGTCACCTGCCCGAATATCTTCTTATGTAGCTCAGTCTTAAAATGTGTTTGATAATCGCTCCTGTGAAGCGCCGTGGGACATTTTACAACGTTAAAGGCGCTATATAAATACAAGTTGTTGTTGTTGTGTAAAGGATCTGTTTTAGATGAACCCAGAGTGTCAAAATGTATCTTATTGTAAGTTTTTCTGCTTCTGTTTGAAATATCAATTTGAACATAAAATCCTTTTTGATTTCACAGAGATGCCTGCACCAGTTACTGGATCATCAAGGTAGTCTGCATCGTCTTGGCATATTCGTTTTGTCAATTACAGGTTAGTTTCATAAATTAATTGGAGCTCCGAATCTATCAGTAACGCTATAGCTTTAATAACCAGTAACGTTTAATGGAGATCCATATACTGTGATATGGTTTGGAGTCCAGGGGAATCGAGGGATATGGGGATCGGGCGGGAAGGTGGAGTTCAGGTCGATGATCAGCCATGATCTCATTGAATGGCGGAGCAGGCTTGAGGGGCCGAATGGCCTACTCCTGCTCCTATTTCTTATGTTCTTAAGTGTGAATTTCAAACATTTTCCATTCTATAAATGTTAATAACAAAACAGCCCTTAACCCAAGGGTGGCCCTTGTAACCGATTTAACATCAAGGCCTTGAAGAGGGTGCAGAGGAGATTCACCAGAATGGTACCAGGGGTGAGGGACTTCAGTTACATGGAGGGACTGGAGAAGCTGGGGTTGTTCTCCTTCGAGCAGAGAAGGTTAAGGGGAGGATTTGATAGAGGTGTTCAAAATGATGAGGGGCTTTGATAGAATCGATAGGGAGAAACTGGTTCCACTGGCGAGAGGGTTGGTTACCAGAGGGCGCAGATTTAAGGTAATTGGCAATAAAGCCAGTGGAGAAATGAGGGGGAAAAAATGATGCAGCAAGTTGTTATGATTAGGGATGCTCTGGATGAAAGGGCGGTGGCAGCAGATTCAATAGTAACTTTCAAAAGGAAATTGGATAAACACTTGAAAAGGAATTTTTTTTAGGGCTATGAGGAAAGAGCAGGGGAGAGTGGGACTAATTGGATCGCTCTTTCAAATGGCCTCCTTCTGTGCTGTATCATTCTATGGTTCTATTCAATATTCAAAACCAATGGTATCACCAGAGTGGATTGTTGGGTGGGATCCTCATTACATTTTGTGTAAATTTAGGATGTAGTCTTGATAAAGCAATGACAGGGCGATTCCCCAGGGACCAGAGTATTGGAGTATTCATTGCTAAAGGTAACAGATTCATTGACAATGCAAACAATGCATACTGTCTTCAGTTTGGCATTATTTTAACAAGGCCTCAGTAGTTTTGTTTCTTCAATGTCCCATTAAGGATAAAAGTCTAAAGTAAATTCCTCCTCTAAAATTAGTGCCTTCTTAGAGCAGACCTTGTGGGCACATCTCTCCAGTTAGGTTTCAGCCCCTGCCACAGCACTGAAGCCCTATCCTCTGTGACTGCGACCATGGTGCACTATCCCTCCTTGTCCTTCTTGACATCTCTGCAGCCTTTGAGACAGTCAACCACACCTTCCTCCTCCAACACCTCTCCTCCGTGGCCAGCTCAGTGGGACTGCTCTCACTTGGTTCCACTCTTGCCTATTCGACCGTAGCCAGAGCATCTCCAGCAATGAGTTATCTTCCTGCCCCCTCGCCGTTATCTCTTGAGCCCCCCAAGGATCTTTCCTTGCCCGCCCCCAGCCTTCCTCCTCATCTACATGCTACCCCTTGGTGACATCACCCAAGACATGGGGTCAGCTCCCACACTGACAGCACACAGCTCTACCTTTCCATCACCTCTCTCGACCTTCCAGCGCCGCTGTGTGACATCCAAAGAAAGAAAGATTTGCATTTCTATAGCATCTTTCACGACCACTGGATGTCCCAAAGCGCTTTACAGCCAATGAAGTACTTTTGAAGTGTAGTCACTGTTGTAATGTAGGAAACGCGGCAGCCAATTTGCGCACAGCAAGCTCCCACAAACAGCAATGTGATAATGACCAGATAATCTGTTTTAGTGATGTTGATTGAGGGATAAATATTGGCCAGGACACCGGAGAGAACTCCCCTGCTCTTCTTCAAAATAGTGCCGTGGGATTTTTTATGTCCACTCAAGAAAGCAGACGGGGCCTCGGTTTAACGTCTCATCCAAAAGACGGCACCTCTGACAGTGCAGCACTCCCTCAGCACTGCACTGGAGTGTCAGGCTGGATATTTGTGCTGAAGTCTCTGGAGCAGGACTTGAACCCACAACCTTCTGACTCCGAGGCGAGAGTGCTGCCCACTGAGCCACGGCTGATACAGTCCCGGAGGAGCCAGAATTTCCTCAAATTAAATATTGGGAAGACAGAAGCCATTGTCTTTGACCCCCACCACAAGCTCCAGTGTAATTGGAAGGCAACAGCTAAGATTGGCTAGTGAGACAATGTACTTCCCTCAAACTCCAGTGCTATAAAGGTCACTTCCTCAATCCCTGACGAAGTGACCATTCTTCATCCACGAGCCCAGACAGTGAGTGGCACTGGCCATCTGACTGTAGAAGGCAGTGCGGCTGTACCCAATCCTGGTCTCAGCTGATAACCACACAGGGGCACTTTCCAGTCGGTGTCACTGGACAGGGATCAGAAATCCAGAGGTACTGAGGCCAACTGAACCTCTGCAAATGCTGAGCCAACTGAGAACAGTTGCATTCAAACCGCATATGGAGTGGGATCAGCGGTCGTGCTGAATGGGTTTGCACCTGTGTGCGAGCATGAGATAAAATTCAACACGGGGCCCGTGCTTTCAAAATTAGGAAAGGTTGTGAGATGGTAAATATTGCATAATTGTTCCTAATGGTTGTCTCAGCATGGGCTAAGGATTATTATAATGAGAAACAAGGGGGCATGGGCTGAGGATTATTATAATTAGAAAACTGAAAGGCAAAGTTCGAAGATTTGATTCCACACAGGGGACGATTCGAGTACTCAATGCTTTACAATAAGTGGTTATTGAGACAGAGACAATAAACAGTTTGTCAAAAGGAAATAATATAAAAGGGTGGCTAGAAATGAGAAAGCAGCAGACATCTTTAGTTGAAGTGCTCGTACTTAGACAGGCAAAATGGGCCGAATGGCCTCCCTCTGAGCGGTCAATTCTATTTCTAGAAGTTTTAGAGGGTGTGTTTTAGTGACAGAAATATTTGCACAGCTCAAATTCTGCAACTACATGCAAGAACAATAGCTGCATTCAGCAACTCTGACAAGTCCTCCAGATGGAGAGCGGTGTGTTCTTTTAAAAAAAAAAAAAATTGGCTTTGAACTTGAATTGCCTTTAACTGATGTACTGCCTACAAAGGTCAGCTTAATGCGCTGGGGGCTGTTTGGGGAACTGAAGGCCAGCTTCGAAAGATCTCGCTCCAACATTCTCCAGAGAGCCTTCTGACTGCCAAGCTCGATATCACGCCCTCCAAAACCTTGGGTTCCCAGGACTTTTGTTTAAAATCTGATCTTTATTGTCGAGGTCAATGGTGAACACACCGAATTATTTCAACGTTTGCACAAACAGTTCTGCTCTAAAGCAATACTGTATTACATAACGATTAAAAGGGCATCGCCTTGTGGGGGAGTGATTGGCCTAGAAATTCGGTGGGCTGCGCCACCAGTTAGCGCCCAAAGAGGGCACTTAGTGGCTTTAGCGCCACTGACCACGCCCCCCGCGAAATTTAGCGGGGTGCTAATGGCGGCGTTGGCCTGTAGTGCTGCACCGCAACCGATGACGTCATTGGTGTGCGCAGCGCCCCGCTACCGCCCCAATCGTGATATTGGGTCGCGCCCCCCGCTGTAACGCTGGTCGCAATTTGCGACCGGTTCAGGGGGGCCGACCTGTGGCGGTAGTGGTGCTAATTAAAGGGGAGGTGCGAGGCGGCCATTTTTTTTGCTGGCCGCCTGCCAGCACCTCCTCGCGCCGCCATCCCCGGCCTCCTGAGCCCCCCCCCGGGCAGTACCGGCTGTGTCCCAAGAGCCCGGCACCTCTCCTCGGTGCCGGGCTCTTTTGCCGGCATTCGCGATCTCTGATCGCGCTGGTGCAGGCCCCTCCCCTTTAAGAAGGGGAGGAAGGCCTGCAGTACCGCAGCACGTTGCGCTGCGATATTCAGTTGCAGCACCCCAAGAGGGACGCGGGGCGCCTCGAGCAGCGCCCCGCTTCCATTTGGGGCGCTGAAACTGAATATCGGGCTGGCGCAAGCGGCTCCGTCCGGAGCGGTAATTCCGGCGCCCAGGCGAGCTTGGCGCCCAAATGGGGCGCCACCGAATTTCTAGGCCATTGAGTTTTATGGGAGGGAGAAGATTGTGGTGTCTTTTTTTGTTAACCGAGTGTAGCTGAGTGAATTGATGGTACAATTCAAGTACACTTGCTGAAGACTTTTCATATGAAAGCGATGCCTCATTAATTGTGTAGAGGGAACCCATTATCCCAAAGGAATTGTGATTGTCTTGGCAGTGTCATGCAACAGGAATGGCAAACAAATAACTGGGTTGTAAGAAAGATCATAGAATCCTAGAATAGTACAGCACAGAAGGAGGCGATTCGGCCCATCGAGTCTGTACCGGCTCTTTCGAAGAGCAATCCAGTTAGTCCCACTCCCCCGCTCCTTCCCCATATCCCAGCAATTTTTTCTCCTCCAAGTATTTATCCAATTCCCCTTTTGAAGGCTACTATTGAATCTGTTTCCACCGCCCTATCAGGCAGCGCCTTCCAAATCCTAACCACTCGGTGCGTAAAAAAGTTTTTCCTCATGTCGCCTCTGGTTATTTTGCCAATCACGTTAAATTTGTGCCCTCTCATTATCAGCCATTGGAAACAGTTTCTCTTTATTTTCTTTATCTTTACTTACTCCAACTAAATCCTTCATGATTTTAATTTATTTTGATGAAAATACAGAGAATCTTCCCGAACGACGGGCACATGTTGTCCCTGTTTATTGGCAACTTTCCTCTTCTTGAGAAAAACTAAAACGGAGAAAAGTTTGATGCCCACACACTCGTTGCCCCCTGAGCTTTACGGGATCTTAGGATGTTGTAATTAGCCGTAATGCCCGGGGTAAGGAGGGGAGATGGGGATCCTGCTCCTGATTAGTAACCAGCGACCCTTGTATGTACGTGGACCATGGGCTCGAATGTGGTGCCTCCCGTGGTTAAACACCTTGCCAACACTCACTTGGGCCAGGTGTCGGAGGACAACCCGTCCTGTGGAACTAGAAAGAAAGAAACAAAGAAAGACTTGCATTTCTATGGCGCCTTTCACGACCACCGGACGTCCCAAAGCGCTTTACAGCCAATGAAGTACTTTTGAAGTGCAGTCACTGTTGTAATGTGGAAAACACAGCAGCCAATTTGCGCACAGCAAGCTCCCACAAACAGCAATGTGATAATGACCAGATCATCTGTTTTTTTAGTGATGTTGATTGAGGAATAAATATTGGCCAGGACATCGGCGATAACTCCCCTGCTCTTCTTCGAAATAGTGCCATGGGATCTTTTATGTCCACCTGAGAGAGCAGACGGGGCCTCGGTTTAACATCTTGTCCGAAAGACGTCATAGAGTCATACAGTCATAACGGCACAGAAGGAGGCCATTCGGCCCATCGAGTCCGTGCCGGCTCTCTGCAGAGCAATCCAGTCAGTCCCATTCCCCCGCTCTATCCCCGTAGCCCTGCAAGTTTATTTCCCTCAAGTGCCTATCCAGTCTCCCCTTGAAAACATTGAGTGTCTCCGCTTCCACCACTTCCGTCGGCAGCGAGTTCCAGGTCCTCACCACTCGCTGGAGAAAAAAGTTTTCCCTCACGTCCCCCCTGTATCTCTTGCCCAGAACCTTAAATCTGTGTCCCCTAGTCCTTGTACCATCAACTAGTGGAACAGCCTTTCCCCGTCTAGCCTATCCAAACCCGTCATAATCTTGTACACCTCGATCAAATCACCCCTCAACCTCCTTTGCTCTAATGAAAACAAATCCAGCTTCTCCAACCTGTCCTTGTAGCTAAGATCCCCCATCCACGGAACCATTCTGGTAAATCTCCTCTGCACCCTCTCAAGGGCCTTCACATCCTTCCTAAAGTGTGGTGACCAGAACTGGATGCAGTACTCCAGTTGTGGCCTAACCAGCGCTTTATAAAGGTTCAGCATAACTTCTCTACTTTTGTACTCAATACCTCTATTTATGAAGCCCAAGATCCCATATGCTTTGTTAACCACTCTCTCAATATGTCCTGCCACCTTCAGGGACCTATGCACATTAGCTCCCAGGTCCCTCTGTCCCTGCACACTCTTTAAAACTGTGCCATTAAGTGTATATTGCCTCTCCCTGTTCCTTTTGCCAAAATGCATCACCTCACACTTCTCTGTATTAAATTCCATCTGCCACTTGTCCTCTCCAACAGTGCAGCAATACTGCAGCAAGAGCCACACCTTCAGGAGAGAAGGGCTGAATATAGGGGCAGAGGGAAGTTATGAAGTCAAACAGAAATTAGCTCCTTGATTTCAATTCCAGATACTGGTCAAAGATTTCACCCACTCGGACTTTGGGACAAGTTATTTGAAAATAACTCCAGCCAGGCATTGTGTCTCCAGTGATGCGTTGTGTACTTTATTGTACATCTCTTTCCCCTCTCTTATGCACAGGTCCACGTATAACAAGAGACACTTCAGAGACGTTTGTATAAGATGTTCAGCTTGTAAATGTGAGCGTTTTATTTGCAACAGAAAAAACTCTCCCAATTCTCTCTCTTCCTCACCTGGTTCGGTTCCACAGGTGCAGTCTGGAAGGTTTATATTCATTGGATTTTAGATAAAGAAAGAAAGAAATGTATTTTTATAGAAACTTCCACATCTGCAGAATCACTCAAGCACTTCACAGTCACTGACGTTTTTTTCAGTGCAGTTACCGTCTATTTTTAGGCAAGCGCGGCCGCCAATTTGCACGCAGCAATGTCTCCCAAGCAACAATGAGACAAATGGCCAGATAATCTGGTTTTTCTTTGGTGTTGCTCGAGGGATCGATATTTGGCCAGGATTCTGAAAGAACTTCCCAGAGATCTTTTATGTCCCCCTGAGCAGGTAGACGGTCCTTTGGTTTAATGTCTCATCCAAAAGACAGCCTGTCTGAGCAATGTTCCGTTTAGTTCTATTTTTGGGCGCGCGGCCCCTTTAAGGGGTTTTTCCCATTTGAAAGCCGGTGAGCCGACTGCGCGGGCGCTGCAGGGCACCGTGCTGTCACGCAGCTTAAAGGGGGCATCGCCTCTGAGGTAGCACTGCACTGATGTGTCTTCGGTTACGTGCTCCCGGAGTGGGGCTTGAACCCCACAACCCTCTGATGCAGAGTCCAGAGCGCTATCACTGAGCCAAGGCTGATTTCTGATAAATTAAATCCGATATAAGGACAGTTTCAGCTGGCTGGATCTTTAAGGGAATCCCTACGCCTGTGGGGATGGGTGGCCCATATACGTAACTGAACAGATGCACCCACATACTCAATGAGATTTAGTTGGCCTCGGTGTTTGTGCTTGTATTCAGAATTAATTAAGCCAATGACTGTTTGATAGTGAGGGCAACCTCTCATTAAAACATTAATAAATGTGAGCCCACAGACCAGGGGAATAGACAACTTCATTATCTCTGCCTGAACTGTCAAGGAGAATATTTCAGAAAGATACTGAACGTCTCGGCATTAACTCCTTGCCTGCCACGATGCAGCGCCTGTTGAACTCTCAGGTTATTGTTTGTTCGTTCCAGAGTGATTGTGATCTGAAAGGTTTCTGTGTAGACACAAATCACAGGACTGGGTGCTTAATATTCGTTCAGTTATGAACTGAGATTTTTGCCATTAAATTCGACTCCGTAGCACCCATTTTTTTGGCGCTTTGTGGGGGCCGATTTGGGTCCAAAATGGCATCTGCGGCACACGCGCACGCTTCTGGTGCAGGTCGTTAGTGCGGGCGCTGGGAACGTGTGCTGGAAGTATGCAGAGTGCGCAGATGGTGATGACAATCAGCGTGCAATGCTGATTTGATGCCAGTGCTGCCATTTTCCACCTCAACGCTCCAGCTAACGCCGTCTCTTAAACATGTACAGCTGAACATGTGTTCAGCAGCAGGAAGGACCCCCACCAGCGCTATTTAAAGGGATCATCACATGCTTTCAGGTTAGCTGCTGATTGATTCCTACTGGCCCTTACTGTGTTCGTAGAAGTGTTTGGTGGTCTACTATCTGATTTGAAGTTGTTGAAGTCTCCAGGGAGTGGTGTGACAGGTTACCTCAAGGCTTCTACTCAGACCAGTTGCTCCCCAGACGGTGCAGTAGTTTGTATTCCCCTTGGCCTGCAGCATGACAGGGAGAATGAGCAATCTCTGTCCCTTTCTCTGTCTCTGTTTCTTTCTCCATCTCTCTCTCTCTGTCTCTCTCTGTGTCTCTGTCTTTTTCTCTGAGTCTCTCTCTGTCTCTTTGTCGCTCTGTCTCTTTCTCCATCTTTTTCTCTGTTCTCTCTCTCTATCTCACTCTCTCTGCTCTGTCGCTGTCTCTTTCTCTGTGTCTCCCTCTCTCTCTTTCTCTGCCTCTTTCTTTGTATCTCCCTCTCTCTCTGTCTCTCTGTCTCTTTCTCTGTGTCTCTGTCTCTCTGTCTCTCTCTCCCTGTCTCTCTCTCTGTCTCTTTCTCTGTGTGTCTCTCTCTGTTTCTCTCTCTGTCTCTTTCTCTGTCTCTTTGGCCTAGAAATTCGGTGGGCTGCGCCACCAGTTAGTGCCTAAAGAGGGCACTCAGTGGCTTTAGCGCCACTGGCCACGTCTCCTGCGATATTTAGCTGGGGCGCTAATGCGGCGTTAGCCTGTTGCGCTGCGCCGCCACCGATGACGTCATCAGTGTGCGCAGCGCCCCGCTACCGCCCCGATCTCGATATTCGGTAGCGCCCGCCTCTGTAGCGCCGTTTGCAAATCGCGCCCGGTTCACGGGGCCTTCCTGTGGCGGCAGTGGTGCAAATTAAGGTGGAGGTGTAGGGCGGCCGTTTTTTTCGGCGGCCGCCTGCCAGCACCTCCGTCCCCGGCCTCCTGATCTCCCCCCGCAGCAGTGCCGGCTGTTTTCCCAGAACCCGGCACTTCTCCTCGGTGCCGGGCTCTTTTGCCGGCACTCGCGATCGGGGATCGCACTGTTGCAGGCCCCTCCCCCTTAAGAATGGGAGGAAGGCCTGCAGTACCGCAGCGCGCCGTGCCGCAGCGTGTGGCGCTGTGGCACGTTGCGCTGTGATATTCAGTTTCAACGCCCTAAGAGGGACGCGGAGCGCCTCGAGCCTCGCCCCGTGCCCCTCTTGGGGCGTTCAAGCTGAATTTCCGGCGGTCGCTACTGCTCCGATCGCAGCGCTAATTCCAGCGCCCAGGCGAGCTTGGCGCCCCGTTTGTGGCCCCACCGAATTTCTCCCCCTTTATCTTTCTGTCTGTTCTCTCTCTCTCTATCTCACTCTCTCTGCTCTATCGCTGTCTCTTTATCTCTCTGTCTCTCTCTGTTCTCTCTCTCTGTGCTCTCTCGCTCTGACTCTCTGCCTCTCTTTCTCTGTGTCTCTGTGTCTCTCTTTCTCTGTGTCTCTCTTTCTCTGTGTCTGTCTCTGTGTGTGTGTGTCTTTCTCTGTCTCTTTCTCTCTTTCTCTTTCTCGGTGTCTCTTTGTCTCTCTGCCTCTTTCTCTGTGTCTCTCTCTGTCTCTGCCTCTCTCTTTTTCTCGGTGTCTCTCTGCCCTAACTCTACAGCCTCTGTTTCTTGTTCTGCTCTATTCCCTGGACTGCAGTTGAAACTTCAATGAAACATTTAAAGATGTGACAGACGTCTGGTTAATGTAATCATGTTATTGTGAAATATATTTTCCTTTAAATTCTTAATTGGAACAGTAGAAATTTTAGTTACTGGTGGAAAAATGGCATCTGAAAAAAATTTCAGAAAGCATTTTGAGAGAATTGTGGGAACCTGGTGACCAGATTGTGCACTCGGTGTGAGCAAATCCCATGATAAACGTGGACATGGGAATTAAAAATGGAAGAAGTTGACACCAAAAGTGCGACAAAAACGTGACAACAGGAAGTCAAATGCTACAGACAGGAAGTGCGCGCCGATATAAAATGTTATATAAGATTCCAATGGATGTTCTGTGTAATTAGAGTTGAATGAATGGTCCTGGGAGTTAGTGCCGAAAATGAATGTTTCTGTCGTGGTAATTACAACACAATTAGTTCCTGATTGTACATTTCTTAACTCCTGCTGGAAGTGTCAGTTTTCACTAACGCTGCATGTGTAGGTAACAAATTGGAAGGTGTAAAATGCTTTGGTGTGTGTCAGAGTACCAGCTGTGGGCCGCGGGGGCTAGTTTCCCCACACAATCCTGCAGCTCCATACTCAGTACTAATTATCCTGTTGAGCGAACAGATCCCGACACCAAAACAGACACTCGTTTCAAACAGGAGTTTGGTGTCAAGGGGACAAGGCCTCACAGAGTAAGGGGAAGTGTTCAGTTGAGGAGCACACTATAGTCTCCATTTTATGACCCTGCACTGTTTGCGGTTACCTCGTCCATCACCAGACTGTATCGGCAGGTCCACCTCTATGATGAAAACCTCCCTCTCAGCCATATTTCAGTGTTACGGCCTGCAGCCCATTGCTTTCTGAGGTGCGATTTTATATATGGTTCGACTTTGTGTGGTGCAGTATTGTTCAGTGCTGTGGAGTATCGGTGCCTGGCTTCACCTATTTTTGGTGGGTAAGCGTTTCGAGGGGTATGGAGCTAAGGTGGGTAAATGGAGTTGAGGTACAGATCAGCCCTGGTCTCATTGAATGGCAAAGCAGGCCCGAGGGGTTGAATGGCCTCCATCTGTTCCTACGTCCTGTGTTCCTATTGTAGATTGGTGTGTTCACTGCGGGCTGGTGCTCGAGGGAGCTGGAATGCTTACTATGCAGACAGGACCCTAGGAATAATCAAGGCCATGCGAGCTTCATCTCAGTGATGGGCCACTTTGGTATGTTCTCCAAATTTATCAGGTAAAGTAAAGGTCAAAGGGCTCCAACGATATCTTGTGGTTCAAGGGCTGAAAATAGAATTGTCACAGGGGTTCTCCCAAATTCTTGATGTAACTTCGGCAGAGGATTGACGGAATCCCTGGAGAATCTCTCCTAAAACTCTACCTCCGGTGATGCACCAGGTCATTAACCCAGCAGGCACAGCGTTTGAGTCCAGGCCTCTGGTAATTGCAGTCAGGTATTGCAGCGGGCTTCATTGCCCCGAGACTAAGAGCGAGGGGTCGACTCCAGACTGCCCCTGCTGGTAAGGGTCTGAAAGTCGAGTGAGGCCATAAAATGACTTGGCTGTGATGCCTTCACAGTTGAATAGCAGGACATTGCTATTCATTTGGGCAGTAAGAGTGGCTGTGGGATACGTGTGCTGTCTGTTGCAGGGGTACAGTTCCACAGACACTGACTCTCGCTGGGGTACAGTTCCACAGACACTGACTCTCACTGGGGTACAGTTCCACAGACACTGACTCTCACTGGGGTACTGTTCCACAGACACTGACTCTCACTGGGATTCAGTTCCACAGACACTGACTCTCACTGGGGTACAGTTCCACAGGCACTGACTCTCACTGGGATTCAGTTCCACAGACACTGACTCTCACTGGGATTGAGTTCCACAGACACTGACTCTCACTGGGGTACTGTTCCACAGACACTGACTCTCACTGGGGTACAGTTCCACAGACACTGACTCTCACTGGGGTACAGTTCCACAGGCACTGACTCTCACTGGGGTACAGTTCCACAGACACTGACCCTCACTGGGGTACAGTTCCACAGACACTGACCCTCACTGGGGTACAGTTCCACAGACACTGACTCTCACTGGGGTACAGTTCCACAGACACTGACTCTCACTGGGGTACAGTTCCACAGACACTGACCCTCACTGGGGTACAGTTCCACAGACACTGACCCTCACTGGGGTACAGTTCCACAGACACTGACCCTCACTGGGGTACAGTTCCACAGGCACTGACTCTCACTGGGGTACAGTTCCACAGACACTGACTCTCACTGGGGTACAGTTCCACAGACACTGACTCTCACTGGGGTACAGGTCCACAGACACTGACTCTCACTGGGGTACAGTTCCACAGACACTGACTCTCACTGGGGTACAGTTCCACAGACACTGACTCTCACTGGGGTACAGTTCCACAGACATTGACTCTCACTGGGGTACAGTTCCACAGACATTGACTCTCACTGGGGTACAGTTCCACAGACATTGACTCTCACTGGGATAAATCTCGGCCTGATGCCAAGCATCAACAATGGGAATCAATAAACAGAAAAGCAGCAGCACGAGACAAATGGGATCGTTGAACCATGAGAGAGCGGCCGGGGAGGCAGAGAGAATGAATGGAAGTTATGGGTAAGCCGTGAGGAGCCAGTGTCAAATCATGGTGCAATATACAAGTTCTATATACTGCTGATGGCGGTAATAGACTCCTAATGATGTCATCAAACACTCGTCAGTCAATCTCCGCTGATTTATGATCCATTCAATCACTTTATTAAATTACTGAAACTTCAATGGGCCATCCCTGACCAAATAGGGTATGAAGCACAAGGACCACTAGCTCCCCCGATGGCTCGGTGACTAACTGCATCACCCCAGCGCCAAACAGACTGGGTCCCAGGGTCAATATCGACTCTGTTGAATCAGTCTGGGTGCTGCAGCTTGTGTGATTCTCATCTGGGGATGTAAATAAACACTGTGGAACTGTACCCCAGTGAGCGTCAGTGTCTGTGGAACTGTACCCCAGTGAGAGTCAGTGTCTGTGGAACTGTACCCCAGTGAGAGTCAGTGTCTGTGGAACTGTACCCCAGTGAGAGTCAATGTCTGTGGAACTGTACCCCAGTGAGAGTCAGTGCCAGTGGAACTCTACCCCAGTGAGATTCAGTGTCTGTGGAACTGTACCCCAGTGAGAGTCAGCGTCTGTGGAACTGTACCCCAGTGAGAGTCAGTGCCTGTGGAACTGTACCCCAGTGAGAGTCAGTGTCTGTGGAACTGTACCCCAGTGAGAGTCAGTGTCTGTGGAACTGTACCCCAGTGAGAGTCAGTGCCTGTGGAACTGTACCCCAGTGAGAGTCAGTGTCTGTGGAACTGTACCCCAGTGAGAGTCAGTGTCTGTGGAACTGTACCCCAGTGAGAGTCAGTGCCAGTGGAACTCTACCCCAGTGAGATTCAGTGCCTGTGGAACTGTACCCCAGTGAGAGTCAGTGCCTGTGGAACTGTAACCCTCCCTATCTCTGTCACCTCCTCCAGCCCTACAACCCTCCCTATCTCTGTCACCTCCTCCAGCCGCACAACCCTCCCTGTCTCTGTCACCTCCTCCAGCCCTACAACCCTCCCTATCTCTGTCACCTCCTCCAGCCCTACAACCCTCCCTATCTCTGTAACCTCCTCCAGCCCCTACAATCCTCCCTATCTGTGTAACCTCCTCCAGCCCTACAACCCTCCCTATCTCTGAAACCTCCTCCAGCCCCAACAACCCTCCCTGTCTCTGTAACCTCCTCCAGCCGCACAACCCTCCCTATCTCTGTAACCTCCTCCAGCCGCACAACCCTCCCTATCTCTGAAAGCTCCTGCAGCCTTACAACCCTCCCTATCTCTGTCACCTCCTCCAGCCCTACAACCCTCCCTCTCTCTGTAACCTCCTCCAGCCCCTACAACCCTCCCTATCTCTGTAACCTCCTCCAGCCCCAACAACCCTTCCTATCTCTGTAACGTCCTCCAGACCCTACAACCCTCCCTATCTCTGTCACCTCCTCCAGCCCAACAACCCTCCCTATCTCTCACCTCCTCCATCCCTACAACCCTCTCTATCTCTCACCTCCTCCAGCCGCACAACCCTCCCTATCTCTGTCACCTCCTCCAGCCACACAACCCTCAGTGAACTCTGCGTTCCTGCAATTCTGGCCTCTTGTGCATCCCCCACTCCCTTCACTCCAGCATTGGTGGCCGTGCCTTCAGCTGCCTGGGCCCTCAGCTCTGGAATTCCCTCCCTAAACCTCTCCGCCTCTCTACCTCTCTCTCTTCCTTTAAGACCCCTCCTTAAAATCTACCCCTTTGGCCCAGCCTTTGCTCACCTGTCCTAATGTCGCCTTCTTTGGCTTGGTGTGTAATTTTGCCTGATAACGCTCGTATGAAACGCCTTGGGGCGTTTTACTACGTTAAAGGCACTAAATAAATACAATTTGTTGTTGTTCTTTTGTTTGGATTGCGACATGCTTCGCTGTGCGCCTCAGTTATATCTTGGCTTCTCCAACTATTGCATGGAGGGAGTTGGCAGGGCAGCAGAGTGCCTCTTTTACACTGAAAGGTGACTCTTACTCGTTGACAGCCTTGTAGGAGAAGCAACAGCCTGACGGACTGGAATCTGGTTTTACAGTCACGGAAGGATTTGTACTCGTCCTTTGTGTGTTTTGGATCATATAATGGAATAAATTCCGTAAGTTACCATCCCAAGGGAGCAGCCCCTGTACAATGGGTGAGCTGATAACATACAGGAAGTATTTTAGTTACACATCTACAGCTAACTTTCCTCCAACCTCCAAAGAATATACTTTTGTCAATAAAATGCAATTTTTAGATGATTTAAAAAAAAGAATCTACATATGTCTATAAAATCTATATACAGGAAACTTTCGTTTAAACGAAGGTTAAATGTCCGGACCGCTCTATCCACCGGCAAAATTCAGGAGTCGGTTCAGATAAGTTTTTTTACTTTTCGTTGCTTTTTTTCTCCAGTCGTGGCTCTGCAAGCGTCTAGCTGAAGCTGTTGCTTAGCTACAGAGACGTTTGCAAGCTGCGCCGACTGTTTTGAAGCTGTTGCTAAGCAACAGGGTTTGTTGCTTCAGACGGAGCTCAGAAGCTCCGTATGTTTTAACATGAGCGCTCGTTTCTCCGGCAGTGTTGATCGACCGGCACCAGCTCGGTCCCGTCAGTGCCGGATACCAGAAAGTTTCCTGTACCTCACAGGAAAGATGGAACAGGCTGGGGCTCTTTTTGCGAGGTAAGAGAAGACTGAGGGGTGACCTGATAGAGGCCTTTAAGATGATGAAAGGGGTTCGATAGGGTTGACGTAGAGAGGATGTTTCCACTTGTTGGGTAATCCAAAACTAGGGGCCATAAATATAAGATAGTCACTAATAAATCCAATAGGGAATTCAGGAGAAACTTCTTTACCCAGAGAGTGGTGAGAATGTGGAACTCGCTGCCACAGGGAGTGGTTGAGGCGAATAGCAGAGATGTATTTAAGGGAAAGCTAGATAAACACATGAGGGAGAAAGGAATAGAAGGATCTGTTGATAGGGTGAGATGAAGAGGGGCTTGTGTGGAGCATAAACACCGGCATAGACCTGTTGGGCCGACTGGCCTGTTTCTGTGCTGTAGATTTTATGTAAAAATATACATACTGCCTTATATATATATGCAAGTCTTTCTTTCTTTTAATCCATCTGTTGGGCTAGTTCCTCAGCTGCCACTGGCACCTGAGAAGGCCCAACAGTACAGGACTGTGCTTATGTCAGTCACTCCCTTCACTGAGAGCTGGGCTAAGTTCCTTCCTTTATGTATGTAATAGAAGAACTAACAGCAAAGTATGGAGCGCATGGCATCATTATCCCTCGAGCCCCACTGTGACCATGCCTCAATAAGGGGCATCGCTATCTCTCATGCCCCACTGTGACCATGCCTCAATAAGGGGCATCAATATCCCTCGTGCCCCACTGTGACCATGCCTCAATAAGGGGCATCGCTATCCCTCGTGCCCCACTGTGACCATGCCTCAATAAGGGGCATCGCTATCCCTCGTGCCCCACTGTGACCATGCCTCAATAAGGGGCATCAATATCCCTCGTGCCCCACTGTGACCATGCCTCAATAAGGGGCATCAATATCCCTCATGCCCCACTGTGACCATGCCTCAATAAGGGGCATCGCTATCCCTCGTGCCCCACTGTGACCATGCCTCAATAAGGGGCATCAATATCCCTCGTGCCCCACTGTGACCATGCCTCAATAAGGGGCATCACTATCCCTCGTGTCCCACTGTGACCATGCCTCAATAAGGGGCATTGCTGTCCCTCGTGCCCCACTGTGACCATGCCTCAATAAGGTATAGGAGTAGCACAGGAAGAACAGGCCCCTTCACCACAAGAAAACCAAATTGTCCATCACTTTGAACTGCCAGCACAGGGCCCTGATGTCGAGGAGGCGTTTATGATTTACAAATCGACGTAACTTACTTCGGTTTTTTTTTCTGTGTTGTCATACCATTGTTCGTTGATCTGTGTTGGCAGCTCTGCTGAATTATTCAGAGTGCTGTCAGGTAGGCCCCGCTTGTTGCCGTGGCAATGTTGTTCCAGAACTTTTTTTTAAACCGCTTGGGAATAAACAAGAGAATAATCTAGAGAAGCAACAAAGCCTGGGCAGCCCAACGTTCTGCATGGGAGTCATCAGAGCTGAGATGCCATCTGAAATGTCTTTTATCACAGTGTGGTCTGTGGTTACAGCTGCAGTGAGGAATAAGGAGCATCTGACAGGTAAACCCTTGCTTTTTCCTCAATGAAAGATTTTGTCCGATGTTTCAGCCGCGGATTCTGTGGGGTTCCTTTCTCAGAGTTGTCATCAACATTCTCACTTGGGCTTGCCCTGAATGGGTGGGGGTGTGCAGGTTCCCAACTGTACGACTGCCCCAGAAGGTGGGCTTGCTAATCTTGGATGGTCAGAGGGGTCCTCAGCTTGCCGGGGGCGTTGATGATGGGTCGCTGGAGGAGTCCACGCATTGGAACAACTCAGCCCAACTGAGGACTTCTCCATCCTCGTAGACTCTGGCAAAGGGGAAATCATCAAAGACATTTTTAAAGTTAGATTATATCCAAAAGTGAAATCTGTAAGTTTCAGGGTGTTATTCGTTAAAATGCCAGACATTCCCTCTAAGATGTGACCCAAAGGAGATTTTAATGTTTTCAGGTTGCAGCAAGAGAGATGTATTATGTCAGAACAGAGTTGAAGGCCTTAAGCCTGAGCTACTTTGCACCTGCTGCCTTGTTTCAATGTGGTGACAATTAATGGGAGTATTTTTGACTGGCAGGCCCAGCACTGACACAGGCCTGTCATGTCTAGAGCGGCATTGGGGTGTAGTTAGAACCAAGGGCACTGGTTTCCAGTGAGTGAAGAAGTCAAACTTTGTGTTTAACACATGAGAATTTTCAGAGTCTTTCCCAATGTTTTGGGGATTGTATAATTGTTTTGTGGATTAACTTCCAGACACAAATACCAATTTTTTTCAGGTCTAGCCTCATTTCTGCTATCTCACCCAAGTGGGCATTTTCAAAACGATTAGGAATGTCTCAGTTTGATTCTAGATCCTTTCGCATCCTCCTAAAAGCTCAACTCATTGACCACGCCTTTAGTCTCCCATCATCTCCCCTCACAACTACTTCGCGTTCTGTTCCATGTCCACCTCCTTTGCCTTGTGAGACACTCGCTCTCTTTGCTTGACATCAAGGTGCTTTGTAAATGCAGATTGTAGATGTTGTTGAATAGAAGTCAAACATAGATAACATCACGTTCAAAAGTAACTGGAAGCTGACCACTTGGCCCAATCAGTCTGTGTTGATGTTTACCCTCCAAGTGAGCTAATAGTTGTTGGCAGAGTGAAAGGGACATTGAGGTAGGAACAGAGAAATTTCTAGACGAAAAAAGACCAAGGTCCACCTCGTTCACCTTCTACCATCCCGGCAGTCCCATGATACAACGATAATGGAGTTGTCGACTGATCACAGCGATCAATCTCTATCAATGAGTCCACAACAGACCCAGACATGAGACGAGGAAAGCTCCAGTGCTGGAGAGCTTTGGGAGCCAGAGGTCAAAGTCACCTGTTCCTCCCGAATACGCCACGTTGATCATATGTCATGTCTCAAATTACACCTGGACTGTTTCCCAAAATGTTGTTCTCTGAAAGAATTGCGTGCCTTTTGGTTCAGCTGGAGGAAGCAGTCGGTGGGAAGCCTGCGGGGCTGTTTCCCGGCCGCAGCCAGTCAGATTGAGAGGCTGGCTGTCGGGCGGGTAGGCCTAGGGCTCCAGGCCGCAGTCCGGGATCTGGCATCGGGAGGGGATTGGTCAGATTGTGGGGGGGAGGTCAGATTGTGGGGTGGGGGGAGGGGCGGTCAGATTGTGGGGTAGGGGGAGGAGCGGTCAGATTGTGGGGTGGAGGGGGGTCAGATTTTGGGGGGGGTCAGATTGTGGGGTAGGGGGAGGAGGAGTGGTTAGATTGTGGGGTGGGGGGAGGGGGGGTCAGATTGCGGGGTAGGGGAAGGAGCGGTCAGATTATGGGGTGGAGGGGGGTCAGATTTTGGGGGGCAGGGGGGCTCAGATTGCAGGGTAGGGGAAGGAGCGGTTAGATTGTGGGGTGGGGGGAGGGGGGGTCAGATTGTGGGGTGGGGGGAGGAGCGGTCAGATTGTGGGGTGGGGCGAGGAGCGGTCAGATTGCGGGGTAGGGGAGGGGAGGTCAGATTGTGGGGTGGGGGAGGGGAGGTCAGATTGTGTGGTGGGGGGAGGAGCGGTCAGATTGTGGGGTGGGGGGAGGGGGGGTCAGATTGTGGGGTGGTGGGAGGAGCGGTCAGATTGTGGGGTGGGGGGAGGGGAGGTCAGATTGTGTGGTGGGGGGAGGAGCGGTCAGATTGTGGGGTGGGGGGGTCAGATTGTGGGGCGGGGAGGGGAGGTCAGTTTGTGGGGTGGGGGAGGAGCGGTCAGATTGCGGGGTGGGGGAGGGGAGGTCAGATTGTGGGGTGGGGGAGGAGCAGTCAGATTGTGGGGTGGGGGAGGAGCGGTCAGATTGTGGGGTGGGGGAGGGGCGGTCAGATTGTGGGGTGGGGGTCAGATTGTGGGGTGGGGGGAGGAGTGGTCAGATTGTGGGGTGGGGAGAGGAGCGGTCAGATTGTGGGGTGGTGGGGGGAGCGGTCAGATTGTGGGGTGGGGGGAGGAGCGGTCAGATTGTGGGGTGGGGGGAGGAGCGGTCAGATTGTGGGGTGGGGGGAGGAGCGGTCAGATTGTGGGGTGGGGGGAGGAGCGGTCAGATTGTGGGGTGGGGGGAGGAGCGGTCAGATTGTGGGGTGGGGGGAGGAGCGGTCAGAGTGTGGGGTGGGGGGAGGAGCGGTCAGATTGTGGGGTGGGGGAGGGGCGGTCAGATTGTGGGGTGGGGGGAGGAGCGGTCAGATGGTGGGGTGGGGGGAGGAGCGGTCAGATTGTGGGGTGGTGGGGGGAGCGGTCAGATTGTGGGGTGGGGGGAGGAGCGGTCAGATTGTGGGGTGGGGGGAGGAGCGGTCAGATTGTGGGGTGGGGGGAGGAGCGGTCAGATTGTGGGGTGGGGGAGGAGCGGTCAGATTGTGGGGTGGGGGGAGGAGCGGTCAGAGTGTGGGGTGGGGGGAGGAGCGGTCAGATTGTGGGGTGGGGGAGGGGCGGTCAGATTGTGGGGTGGGGGGAGGAGCGGTCAGATGGTGGGGTGGGGGGAGGAGCGGTCAGATTGTGGGGTGGGGGGACGGGCGGTCAGATTGTGGGGTGGGGAGAGCGGTCAGATTGTGGGGGGGAGGAGCGGTCAGATTGTGGGGGGGTGAGGAGCGGTCAGATTGTGGGGGGGGAGGGGAAGTCACATTGTGGGGTGGGGGAGGGGCGGACAGATTGTGGGGTGGGGGAGGAGCGGTCACATTGTGGGGTGGGGGAGGGGCGGACAGATTGTGGGGTGGGGGGACGGGCGGTCAGATTGTGGGGTGGGGTAGGAGCGGTCAGATTGTGGGGGGGAGGAGCGGTCAGATTGTGGGGTGGTGGGGGGAGCGGTCAGATTGTGGGGTGGTGGGGGGAGGAGCGGTCAGATTGTGGTGGGGGGGGAGGAGCGGTCAGATTGAAGAAAGGATTTACAGGTTTGCTTGTTGGACCCGGCGGCGGGGAAGCTCTCCTGCTTCTCCTGGCCCACGAGCAGTGCTAGAAAGGCACTTACCTGATGGATCCGGCCTTTCACGCCTCCCTTCAGCTGCCGGGTTTCCCAAAGCCCTGGAAACCAGGCGTTAAAAATAAAAGTCACATTAAAATGGAAGCACGCAGGCTCCTTAAAATATTTGAAGGACTGACCCGCCTCCCGATGCGGGTTGGTCGCCTGCCCCCTGACCCGCCTCCATTAAAACCGGGTTGGAGATGGGTTGGGGTCAGGTTGCCCATATTTTTATATATGAGTGCCTTCCCCCCCACCCACCCTGGGGGCTAAAATTACTCGCACATGTTCTGGTCGGAGCCACACAGCATGGCTTGCCAATGTCGAGCTGAAGAAAGTTCTGGTTCTTGCACGACTTGGTGTCTCCGAGGCAGCACAGCGATGATTGTTGTAAAGTCGGGTGTCACCAACATACGTATGGAACATATGCAGATGGGTGCAGCATATAGAAAATTAATAAAAGGACAAATCCTTCGAGCGTGCTGGATGTAGCCATGCAGGCTTGGGGAGAAGGTGGTGCATTGATTGAGTTTAGAAAAGTAGAAATGGAACCAGAAGGACAAAAAGATGGAGGAGGGAGGAGAGATGGAGGAGGGAGGAGAGACGGAGGAGGGAGGAGAGATGGAGGAGGGAGATGGAGTGGTGGAGGGAGGAGAGATGGAAGGAGAGATGGAGGAGGGAGATGAAGTGTTTGACTATGTTGAAGGACATGGATAGGCTGAAGGGGTGTAAGGCATCATGGTTGCAGTGACACAGGTTGTCTCTGGTGACCTTGACTATAATGGTCTCTATGCCATGGACAGGAGTCAAACAGGGAGCGGGGAAAGAGATAGATGTGGAGTTGTTTAATGATATTGCGTTCAAGGGCCTTAGTGAGGCAGGCGAGGCTGGAGATGGGGAGAAAGTTCAACTTCGTAATTGATGATTGTGAACTAAATCCAATCTTTTTTTTCCAGGGTATACTAACCCGGGAGTAATGTAAAAAGGAATTTCTACTCATCGAAACACAGTTTGATTTAAAAAGGTATTGCATTTGTTTCCAGATATTTCTAAAATCCCTTCAGTTTTGCAGACACTGGGATGATTATACTGCGCTCCTCTAATTACATGCAGAATAATAAAGGATTATTTTTATGAATGTGATTGACAATGGTTTGAGGGAGCAAGGCTGAGCGATGGTTTTGTCACTGTGTATCCACGCAAGGCAAATAATCGGCCATTTTAAAACAACGTATATTGTCACTTTGGGGGGAAAATTCCATGTTGCCCCTTTTGGGGCACTAATGTCCCCAGCGCCCCGAAAAAATTAGCGGTCCTCCGCCTGAAATTCAGTAGTAGTGCCCCAAGCAGGAGGTGGGGCTTACTGGAAGCATCGACCTCCTTCTTGGGGTGCTGCAACTGAAGCTCGCGGCGCTACGTGCAACAGCGCCACGCGCGTCGGCACTTGGCGCCGCGGTATTGTAGGGCTTCTCCCCTGATTAGTGGGGCGGGGCCTAGCGCTGTGTGGACCGGGGCCCTGCTGGACCACCGGGGAGCCCAGCACCCACAAGGAGCGATCGCGGCCGGCACCCTGAAGAAAAAAGGGGAAGGGGGCAGGTGCTGGCAGTTGGGCAAAAAAAAATGGCCGCCCATCACCTGCCCTTGACTTAGCGCCGCCGCGGCTGCAAAAACGCCCCCTGACCATGTCGGACATATCGTCCGGCGATAGGTATGGGGGCGCAACCCAAGTTTGCGGCCGGGGTACGAGCGGGGTGCTGCGCATGGCCATGACGTCATCGGCAGTGGTGCAGCGCCAAGGGGCGCTACTGGCCACCGCCGCCGCTAACCTCCCGCTGAATTTCGCGGGAGGCATTAGCGGCGCCGCACACGGCCGCTAGCAAATTTGCGCCCCGTTAGCGCCCCCCGGTAACGAGAGGCGCAAATCAACGCAATTTTTTCCCCTTTGTCTTTAACAACCTTTTTACATTTGCTCAAGTGTAAGCACAAAAATGGGGAAGGCTGGCCGGCTGTAACAACAGATTTGACTGTTAAGTATTTGTCAGGTTTGTTATTCCACGGATACTGACCCTTCGTATCATACAGTTCCCCAGATACTGACCCATAGTCTCGTACAGTTGCACATTAGTCAGAATCAGGGACCCTTGTGCATTGTTTCCTGCTCTCTGGCCCAGGATTGCTGAGGGGTATTGTCACCCCCCCCACCCACCACCCCACGTGCTCTGACTGAGACCAGCTACCTTAGCAGACAGTGTGCCTCACACCCACAAGCTCCTACTCGGTGTAACTTAATACGTACAATGTTGTGCATTTTCCTACAAATGCCCAAGGGTTACGTGATCATTTTGTATGTGGGTGACTATTTGGCCCATCTATCCACTTTGGTTAAAGGTGGTTATCGTGCTCAGATCTAACAGTATCTGAAAAACAGCCCAATAATTATTGGTGAATATTCTGGTGAGCATATTTTGGTGACGGACATGGGGAGAAAACCATCCACTCAGTACTAGAAAATCAATCTGTTAGAACCCAGTTGTACAGTGGCTGCAATGTTGCAGGGCTGTGTTAAAGTATTTGGCTTTCTGAAGTATGGAGTAATTGCCGTTAGATTTCATTGGCGTGCCGGTGCTACCCCATGCTTCGTCCCTGAGGGGTAGACGTGTAAAATGAAGACTCGGCACTTTGCTCAATGCTTGCTTTTGCGGAGTACACAGTTACAACCTCTGAGTCAGCAGTGCCCTGGACTATATACTGATGGTTCAGCTGTATATTTGGATAAGAGCTCCTGTTTACAGTCCTCGTGACCGGACTGGCACAGATTTGGAGGTTCATGTGATTCTGCAGGATGTTATGTGCTGATCTCATAGGTTAGTGAGCAATGCAGGGCTGTGCTCGAATTTGTATCTTGTTACTCTGTTATGGTAAAAGGAACAAGTTCTTCCAAACAGACTCAGATGTTTAGTCCGTTTTATCCTTCAACAATCATTGGAATATTGAGAGGTCATGATCAAAGTGGGCCGAGAGAGCAGAAAGCCAGGCCCTGGTCATTTTTAGGAGCAGGAAAAAAAAAGAAAAAAGAAAGACTTGCATTTCTATAGCGCCTTTCACGACCACCGGACGTCCCAAAGCGCTTTACAGCCAATGAAATACATTTGGAGTGTAGTCACTGTTGTAATGTGGGAAACGGGGCAGACAATTTGCGCACAGCAAGCTCCCACAAACAGCAATGTGATAATGACCAGATAATCTGTTTTTGTTATGTTGGTTGAGGGATAAATATTGGCCAGGACACCGGGGAGAAGTCCCCCTGCTCTTCGAAATAGTGGCCGCGGGACCTTTTACGTCCACCTGAGAGGGCAGACAGGGCCTCGGTTTAATGTCTCATCTGAAAGACGGCACCTCCGACAGTGCAGCGCTCCCTCAGCACTGCACTGGACAAAAGACAATTAAAGAAGGAATTTGAATTGATGTAGCTCCTTTCACATCCTCAGGATGTCCCAGAACACTTCAATGAAGCACTTTTGAAGTGTAGGCAGATATGTAAAAAAAGGCATCAGGATGGCAACAGATTTTTAAAAATTCAATGGCAAGAGAAGCGAAGGATAATAATAATTTATTTTTAGTTATATTAAGAGAAAAAGAAAAACAAGGGGTGGAGTAGGGCCACTGAACTTGGGATCAGGTGAAGGCAGAACAACTGATGTCACACAGGCTGCAAAAGTGCTCAATAAGATTTTTGCTGGTGTTTTTTTCTAAGTTGGCGACAGGGAACTTACTTGACCTGGAAAGAGAACGAGAAGGTGTTTCAGAGGTAAGTTGTGACCCTGTTCACATTACTACCAGCACAGCTGCCGAACCACTGTGTAACCTTGAGGTGAATAAATCTCAGGGTCGGATAAGATGCATCCGAGGATCCTTATGGAACTGAAGGAGGAAATTGCAGGAACTCGGGTATAAATCGTCCAGGAATCACTGAATACTGGAGAGGTGCCTGGGGACTGGAGAAAGGTGTTTGATGTCCATTGTGAGTAAAGTTATGGAAACACTTAAAGATAATATCATGGAGCATCCGGATAGAAATAAAATCATAAAAAAGTAGTTAATGTGGGTTCATGAGGAGGTCGTGTCAATCTAAGTTACTGGTTTCTTTGAGAGTGTGACTAAGGGGTTTGACAGGGATAAGGCACTAGATGTGATGTACTTGGATTTCAGTAAGTCCTTTGGTACAGTCCCTCTGGAAAGGCTGATACTGAAAATAAAGAAAGTGGGAATCAGTGGAAATATTTTACGATAGATATGTAATTGGTTGACTGATAGTACCCAGAGGGTGTTACCAGTGGGGTCCCACAGGGTCTGTTTTGGGATTTTTGGGGGTAAAAATTGGCTCGGAAAGTAGCGCCCCGAAAAAAATTAGCACCCCCGCGCCCGAAATTGAATGGTAGCGCCCCAAGCAGGAGGCGGGGTGCTACTGGAAGCGCTCCCCCTCCCTCTTGGGGTGCTCCCATTGAATATCGTGGCGCTACGTGCAGCAGCGCCACGTGCGTCGACACGTATCGCCGCGGTACTGTTTAAAGGGGCGGGGCCTAGCGCAGCGCGCACCAGGGCTCTGTTGGGCCACCAGGGATTGGGGTGCTGGGCTGACAAATCGCGGCCTGCACTCCGCAGGAGGAGGTGAGAGGGGGGCAGGTGCTGGCAGGCGGCCCCCCCAAAAAAATGGCCGCCCGGCACCTGCCCTTTAATTTGCACCGCCGCGGCCACAAACGCGACACCCTGACCCTGTCAGACATAGGTCAGGGGGCGCGAGCGAAGTTTGCGGCTGGGGTGCTGCGCACGGCGATGACGAATTTTGCGGGAGGCGTTAACGGCGCCGTGCCCAGACGCCAGGAGCCTCGCGCCCCATTGGGCGCTAACGGGAGGCGCAAAGCAACCCAATTTCCCCCCCCCTTGTGTTTAATATCTTCATAAATGATCTGGAGCTAGGAGTCACAAGCACAGCGGCTAACTTTGCCGATAATGCCAAGTTAATGAAAGTGGGAGTCTGTGACACTGAACAGGATAAACTACAGGGGGATATAAATATACTTGGTAATTGGACAGTCAGGTGGCAGATGAAATTTAATGTAGAGAAATGCAAAGTGTTTCACATGGGGACAAAAAAAATATAGTTAGGGTCGATTACTTAAATGGAAAGAAAATAATGTGCATGAAAATGAAAGAGATCTGGGGGTCCTGATTGACAATAAATTGAAGTTTTATTGAATACTCGGTGGCAGTGTGTAATGCAAATCAAATGCTGGGATGTATTAAAAGATCAATATTGAGCTGAAATACTGAGACAATCTGCCACTTTATAAACCATTGGTGCAACCACACTTAGAACACTGTGCACAGTTCTGGTCGCCACAGTATAAGGAGGATATTGCAGCTATTGAAAGGATACAGAAGAGAGCAACCAGCCTGATTGAGGGGATGGAGAGATTGGATTATGAGGCGTGATTATAAAAGGGCATGTTCTCACTGGAGCATTGAAGTTTGAGAGGTGATCTAAAGGGATTCGATAATGGCGACCGTGATGAGCTGTTTCACCGTGTCCAGAACAGCAGAACCAGAGGACACGGCCTGCGCATCAAAGCTAATCTGTGGAAACAATATTTCAGCGAGCGTCTGGAACAGGCTCCCTGGGGAGAGGGTGGAAGTAGTCAGTGTTGAATCATTCAAATGCAAATTAGAGAGATTTCTTTCAGAAAATAATATTTTGGGATACGGTGTCTGAGTAATATTTAACATGACATGTGGTGAGTGTAGAATGCTTGTGAGGAACAGGTGACTGTGGACCTCTGGTCCCCAAAGCTCTCCACCTCTGGGGGTTTCCTCGCCTCATGTCTGGGTCTGTTGTAGACTCATTGATAGAGATTGATCGCTGTGATCAGTCGACAACTCCATTATCAGAGGCGACTACCAGGATGGTAGAAGGCGAGCTAGGTGGACCTTGGTCTTTTCTCGTCTAGCAATTCCTATATTCCTATGTGGCAGCCAATTTGTGCACAGCAACATCCCACAAACAGCAAACGACCAGTTAATCTGTCTTTGGTGCTGTTTGAGGGATGGATATTGGCCAGGACACCAGGAGAACCCCCTGCTCCTCTTGAAATAGCGCCATGGGATCCCTTATGTCCATCTGAACAGGCAGAAGAGGTGTTGGGTTAACATCTCATCCGAAGACGGCACCTCCGACAGTGCAGCACTCCCTCAGCACTGCACCGGAGTGTTAGCCTAGATTTTGTGCTGAAGTCCAGTAAGTCCATTAGGAACTGTAAGATGGTCCCTTATCTCACTTACCCAAAGTACCATTCAAACCCTTCTCTGTTCAGAACCACATAGATTGTCCCTTAACCCCTGCTTCAGTGTTCTTCTTTGATACCGTGTTCCACAACTCTTTTGTAACAAACACACTTATATCTGACCGTCCACTCTTACTTCTAACGTTCATGTGTGCCTCTGGTCCTTGAGACCGTTGCCATAGTGAACAATTTGACAGCTTCCTTCACAGTTGATCATCACAATTGCTTTAATGTACTCTTAGCAAATACTGAACTGAATATTGTGAGACCTCTGCGCTTGTTCACCGCTGTGTCTAGCTGGTGGTGCGCTGGACGCGTCACTCCTACATGCTCCACGGGTAGAAATACTCCTTTGCAAGGGTGTTGCCCAAGAGATGGCCAACGGATCTCCCTAATCCAGTCCGTGAGCTATTTGATTCAGTCTGTGAGCTTTGATCACATCCGTGAGCTTCTTTGATCTGCCCTTCGGGCTTCTTTGATCTGCCCTTCTGGCTTCTTTGATCTGCCCAGCAAAGCTCTTCCTGGCTTCTTCTGTGCACTTGCTCACACAGAACATTTCAACACCAATAAGCTGTTTAAACTTCCCAAAATTGAAACTTGGAAAGCTTTGGGATTAAGACATAACGCTGGGTGTGGAGAGAGGTTTATTTTTCAGCTTGCCCACACCATATCCTAACATTAGGACTGCTGCATGCCAACATTTGGTGGACTTTGACCAATCAGGGAGGAGTCTTTAGCAGTCTGCCTGTTCCTACAGATTTAAAAAATGAGAAAGCGAGAGCATGATGAGAGGTTGGTAGGACAATAGAGAAAGAATTAAGAGAGAGCGGCGCGGAGTCGGATGGGGAAACGGGGAGGGAGGGTGAATTGGGGTGAGGAGGAGGATGAAAGCTTCCTATGGCCTTGCACGTTGTGTACAGAAGGTTTTACATTGGCATGTTTGGGAGGGTCTTATCCATGTATGGCGGGGGTCTCGTTTTATTGCTAAATCTTATGTAGCTCTCTCACTGAATTTCACATGTCTATCTGATCTCCAGCTCCAAAAGGTTGGACGTCAATGAGCTAAGATGGTTGGCCAAGTGCTGCTTGGCTTTTGCTGTCTTCACCCCTAGGAAGAAGAAGTGACATTGAACTTCGCCCTTGCTTGAAATAATTGCACCTGGCACAAGCTGTTTTATAATTGGGCTTTTTCTTTGCGCTCATCAAGGTGAGAGATGTCATTTCTCAGGGATGGAATACACTTTCTGCTTTCATCATCCAATGTTGGCATCAAGCACTCTTGAGTCAGGGTATGGGGTTACCTGCAAAATAAATCACTCCCCACTCTTCCCCAATGTTACGTCTTAACCCCAACCTCAGAAGAATGCTCCTGACTGCAGCCATGTGACATTCCCATCTCTCCGCACTAGCTCAAGCCCTCTCTGAGTGAGAACGCCCACCAAAGATTCAGGAAGATGCGCAGCTTTGCTCTGTGGACCCAAGCCTGTTGGGAGCTGGGTTAAGCATTTATGTAGAACGTTTATAGGCAGCAGACAAAGGAGACTTTTACCCCATCAGTCTGGGCAAGAGGACAAAATCTGACATGAGTCTGCACACAACGTGACTAATTAGGTTTCAGCCGTGGCTCAGTGGGCAGCACTCTCACCTCTGAGTCAGAAAGTTGTGGGTTCAAGTCCCACTCCAGGGACTTGAGTCACACAATCCAGGCTGACACTCCAGTGCAGTACTGAGGGAGTGCCGCACTGTCGGAGGTGCTGTCTTTCAGGTGAGACATTAAACCGAGGCCCTGGCTACCCTCTCAGGTGGACATAAAAGATCCCATGGCACTAGTTTGAAGATCCAATGGTGAAGAGCAGGGGAGTTATCCCCAGTGTGCTGGCCAATATTTATCCCTCAACCACCATCTCCAGAACAGATGATCTGGTCATTATCTCACTGCTGTTTGTGAGACCTTGCTGTGTACAAATTGGCTGCCGTGTTTCCTACAGTATGACAGTGACTCCACTTCAGAAGTACTTCATTGGCTGTAAAGCGCTTTGGGGCGTCCTGAAGTCATGAAAGGTGCTATAGAAATGCAAGTTTGTTCTTTTTGCTTTGAATCTATCACCGCTGTCCCGGCTGGTTGATGGTTACCAGCTCCTTGGGTACAGACACCTCACGGACCATCCCAAATCTGACCCTGACATAGCAATCACCAGCAGCACGGAAGAGACCATGAAGCAGACCCAGAACAAGATCGGATGACAGCAAAAAAGTGTTTCCTGACAGAGTGAGCCTCACTGCCGATGAGCCACAAATGAGAGTCCTGGACCGTAACGGTTGGATGAAACTCATAGCAACAATGTCCTCTCATGGACAAGCCCCTAGACAATGAGTCTGGGCTCAATTCAAACTCTGACCCCACCGGAAAAGTCGCTAAACGCCAACCTAAAAACAAGTTCTATCTCTGTGTGTGACAATTTTCACTTTGCCCGCCCTGCGGGAAACTAACGTGATCGGATTGACCACCTGTTTTACGGCCCGCCCAATTTTACTGTGCATTTGGTGTAACATGCGAGTCCGAGCTCATCCCGTTCTGCGGCTTAGGTTACAATTACTCCCCCCCCCCCCCCCTAGTATTTATTAATGGCAGTGAGAGCAGCTCAAGGATGGTTTAGCAGCATGTTACCCTGCTCAGGAACGGTGTTTCATTTAAAAATCTGCAGAGTGAAAATCCATAAAAGCTTTGAGTAAAGTCCCTTGTGCTTTCATCCTAAGGAAGAAGTAGGCTTGAAGTTGGAGATGTGTCACACATGATCACGCCCTTCCCAACGTTCCATGGAATTCTGCTGTTCCAACAGAAAGGATCACCAGTACTGGACACTGCTTAAATCACACTTGAGTTTATAAGTGCATTGGCCAGTGTGGTACTGAGTCATTCGGACCAGAGGTCCCAGTTTGACCCCTGGTCTATGTTCAGTTTACTGATCTCAGTTTGGGTGCGACAATTAGCCCTGTGCGGCCCTAGGATCAGAGAGTGGTGGGAGGTTGGGGGGGCAGATTGATCACCGTATCTGTACCTGGTCACTTTCCAGTGATTTCAGATGGAAACTGTTTGCCTTCGACAGGATCAGGCTCAACTGTGAGTCACCACATAGTGGAATAGCCTGTGGACATTTACAGGGGGCCATTTCGCGAGGCTCCACACTGGCAGCAGAGACTCGCAAAATCGGCCGTAGAGTGACAGCAGGCTAATCGATGCATGGACAATCACAACTGTGCCCAGTCATTGAGTAGCAATCAGGACGGGGAACTGTGGTTGATATCCCCCCTCTCCCTCGGTCTTGGCTACCACACGGAGAATGCTCATCAGCTGAGGTATGGTAGGCTGTTCGCAACCTTGGTGTCATATTTGACCCTGAGATGAGCTTCTGACCACACATCCGCGCCATCACTAAGACCGCCTATTTCCACCTCCCTAACATCACTCATCTCCGCCCCTGCCTCAGCTCATCCGCTGCTCAAACCCTCATCCATGCCTTTGTTACCTCCAGACTTGACTATACCAACGCACTCCTGGCCAGCCTCCCACATTCTACCATCCATAAACTTGAGGTCATCCAAAACTCTGCTGCCCGTGCCCAAAGTCGCACCAAGCCCCGTTCACCCATCACCCCTGTGCTCACTGACCTACATTGGCTCCTGGTTAAGCAGCGCCTCGATTTTAAAATTCTCATCCTTGTTTTCAAACACCTCCATGACCTCGCTCCACCCTATCTCTGTAATCTTCTCCAGCCCCACAGCCTCCCCGCCCCCCGCCGCCCCGAAATATCTGCACTCCTCCAATTCTGGCCATTTGAGCATCCCCAATTTTTTAATTGCTCCACCATTGACGATCTCTCCGCCTCTCTACCTCTCTTTATTCCTTTAAGACGCTCCTTAAAACCTGTCTCTTTGACCAAGCTGTCCTAATGTCTCCTTATGGGGCTCGGTGTCAAATTTTGTTTGATAATCACTCCTGTGAAGCGCCTTGGGATGTTTTACTACATTAAAGGCGCTATATAAATGCAAGTTGTTGTTGATGTTGTTGTAGGCTGCTGTACTCTGTGAAGTCCCACAGCCACACCCTAGAAAGAGTTGGTGCCTTTACGACTGGAAGGGAAGGAATTCGGCATTGGGTTCCATGGGACTAATAGTGCCCCATGACACTGCGGAGTTTACTGAATCGGCACGGCTGCTAATTCACTCTGAGCATAAAGTCCAAGCTGAGCTTCTTTGGGTAATTAATGAATCAGTGATACTAAACATTCCATTTACTTCAGCTCACAAAACAGATTTGCTAACCCAAACCCGCCCTGGTGGGAGGGGTCCAGAGATGGAGACTGTCCATGTTGCTGGCGATGTAACAAACATTTATTTGTCACTTGCTTACTGTCTCTGAAAGCACTTGTGTTGTGTGAGTAAGCAAGCGAGCTCTGGGGTGGAGCTGTGATGAGGGTGAAGTGTGGGCTCCTCGCTGGCAAGGACTGCTGTCCATGTTTAGCGCAGCTCTGAAGACTGAATTAGAAGCAGGAAAGAGACGTTTAGTGAGTGCATTCATACCAATCCATTGTAAAAGATCACCCTTAATGTACAATATGCTGCCTGAGTGATACCCTCAATTAAGTTGTCCCACCCAGTGTCCATTACTGCTTCACTCTCATGTTCACTGCTTGCTCCAGACATAATCCAGCATTGTAAAGATCTATAATGGAGCCCTGTTCAACCTGTGCTGAGTTTCTGACTCCATCTCCTTCTCCTCACCAAGAGCACTTACTTCCACCTCCACATCATCACCCACTTCCAGCCCGACCTCAGCCCCTCTGCTGCTGAAACCTTTCACACACGCCTTCATCACCTCCAGACTTCACTATTTTAACTTTTCCAAATCTATACTGTGCGTATATTGTCCCGCACTAAGTCCCGCTCCCCATCACCCACTCACACTGACCTAGACAGGCTCAAGGTCCTCCAATACCTGAAATCTAAAATCGCAGTCTTCATCTTGAAATGCCGGCATGGCCTTGCCCCACCCTGAGGGTCGCCAACTCTGATTGGATGTATACCTGGAGATTTCATCACATGACTGCCTGCCTCCAACCACCCCGCCCCCACACTCCCGCCATTGGTCGCCCGGTAGATCCATCCTCATGCCTTCCCATGCCAATCAGAAATCGAATAGAAAAGAAAGACTTGCATTTATATATTCCCCAGATTGATTCCTGGGACGGGTGGATTGTCCTATTGAATGGTGGAGCAGGCTCGAGGGACCAAATGGCTTCCTCCTGCTCCTATTTCTTACAGCACCTCTCACGACCAGCGGACATCCCAAAGTGCTTTACAGCCAATGAAGTACATTTTTTTTGAAGTGTAGTCACTGTTCTACTGTCGGAAACGCAGCAGCCAATTTGCGCACAGCCAGCTCCCACAAACAGCACTGTGATAATAACCAGATAATCTGTTTTAGTGATGTTAACTGAGGGATAAATATTGGCCAAGACACCAGGGAGAACTCCGCAGCTCTTCTTCGAAATAGTGCCATGGGATCTTATACACCCACCTGAGAGGGCAGACGGGGCCTCGGTTAAACATCTCATCTGAAAGACGGCACCTCCAACAGTGCAGCACTCCCTCAGCACTGCACTGGAGTGTCAGCCTAGCTTTATGGACTCAAGTCTCTGGAGTGGGACTTGAACCCACAACCTTCTGACTCAAAGGCGAGAGCCACGGCTGACACTGTAGACTCTTCATTATCCGATTGGATGATTCTTCACTGTGAGTCAACAGCCTTTCCCCCTGTATGATATTTTTATAACTAATAAACAAAAGTTTTCAAAGAAAATTCAACAAAAACAATTGTTTTTATTGCCTCTATGATTTTTCTCCCCGGGTTGCAGGGGGCAGTGTCCCGGAGATTAATCTTCAATTCCTGGAGACTCCAGGGCAATCCTGGAGGGTTGGCAACCCTACTCACTCTGCCTATACAACCTCCTCCAGTCCTATATCTCCCTCTCTGAGCTCTCTCTGTTGCTCTGACCCTGGCGTCTTTTACATCTCCCCTTTACCCCATCATTGATGGCAGAGCCTTCAGCCATCTGGGCCCTGCTCCCTAAACTCTCATTTCAAAACATCAAAACCCATCTCTTCAACCTAGTGGGCAAGGACACCCTAGCCTCACAGACTGGAAGGTGCCAGGATCAATACCAGCTCTGTGTTGTTAGCTGATTGGGGTGCTACAGGTGGCCATAGCGCCCTTGACCTGGGAAGGGTCCTTCCTGCTCTTCAACCAAGCCTTTGGTCATTCCTCTTACCCTTGCCTTTCCTGGTTTGCCATCTTATTTTCCATTTGCTTTGGGATGTTATTTACGTTAAAGACACAATAGAAATGGAGGTTGTGTGAGTCTAGGCAATAAAGGGTCGATTTTAACTGTCGGTGTGTGGCGGGGTTGGGGTGGTCCCGAAGTGGGTGGTGCACTCATGAAAGGAGCGAGGCCCGGACGATTTTAAGATCTGGGCCTCATTTACATTTTTTAAGTCAGTCTATCGCCCGAATCTGGTGGGAATGATGTCAGGGCTAAAGAGTGTGAGTGAGGATTGGGGTGGAGCATGAATTGGTGCAGAGTTGGACTACATTGGGGGCCCAAGTGAACGGTCCCTGGCATTAGGAGATTGCTGGGGGTTGGGGTGGTGGGGGGCGGTGGGGGGGGGGTGAGTAGGGGTTGCAGAGCCGGTGTCAGTTGGGGATGGAGAGCCAAGGACAAGGACAAGTGCATCCTGTAGATAGTACCTCACCAAGGCTTCTTCAGCAGCACCTCCCAAACCCGTGACCTCCACCACCTAGAAGGACAAGGGCAGCAGTTTCTATCACAAGGCAAAGATTGGCTTGGTTAAGTCTGGAATGTGACCCGCAACAGTCGTCTGATACCCAGTTACCATCACAGCTCCTCATTCACTCAATTACTCTAAAAAAATAACTCCGAACACAAAAACAATTATTAACCTGATTCCAAGAACTCTGTCTCCCCCACAAGCAGCGTGACGCTCCCTCCCGGACCCCTGCACACCCTGGACTCACATAGACCTTGTCCCCACGGTTGCCAACCTGGAGTCTCCAGGAATGAAAGATTTGTTTCCTGGACCCTGCTGCGAGCAAACCGGGGAGAAAAATTCACAGGAGCCTTTAAAAAAAAGGTGTTTTTTCTCATATTCTTCGAACACTTTTTGTTAGATCCATGGTTCAGTGGATAAATAATTACACGGATGCTGTACATAAACAAATAACAGGCCTTTACTGGAGGAGGGTAATCTCTAGACTGGGGTACAGAGGCATGCGCACAGCTTATATACCGGTGTGGTCACTGCCGGTACTACAGTATACAGGAGCTGTAAAAAGTAGTTCTGACTTAAAGCACATACACTACAATTCCTCCCTTTTTAGATTAATAATACCCCCTTAATATTCAAATAACAATTACATTTTTACATGTACATTCAATAACAAAAGTCCATTTATAGATTCAGTCTTTGGGGCGGCTTCCTGACCCTTTCGGGATAGCGCCTTTCCGGAGGTTCTTGTTCTTGGTGCAGAGGCGATTCTGACCCCCTTCCATCGGGTAGTTCATCGGGTTCCACTGCTACTGGGTCTGAAGTAGATACTACCGGTATGTCAGGTACATCCCCAGGTACTCGAGACATGGGGTTGACGCATTCCTGTCATGCTAAGATCTGATCGACGTGGCGTCTCACAATGTTCTCCCCGACATCCACTGTGTACATTAATGGCCCCTGCCTTGTACATATCGTTCCGGGTTGCCACTTCTCTGTTCGATAGTCCCGGGCCAAGACTGGTTGCCCTACATTGAAGCTCCTTGTCGGCTTCTCGTTGATGTGCTGGAACTGTTTGTCCTCAACATTTCTTCGCACATTTGGTCTGAGCAAGTCCAGACGAGATCTCAACCTTCGGTTAAAGAACATCATGGCCGGGGTCTGGTTGGTAACTGCATGTGTCGCGTTTCGGTAGGCTAATAAGAAATTGTCCATCTTATGCTGTAGTGGAATTTCCTCGTCGCACATGGCCTTTATCGCCTTCTTAAAGGTTTGTACGAACCTCTCAGCCAATCCATTGGTGGCTGGATGATACGGGGCGGATGTGTAATGCCTTACCCCATTCCTTTTCATGAATTTTTGGAACTCGTCGGACACAAACTGTGGTCCATTATCAGAGCAGATCTGCTCTGGCAACCTGTTTCTGGCAAATATGGTCCATAGGACTGCAATTGTTTTCTCTGTAGTGGTTGAAGACATCTTTATCACCTCAGGCCACTTTGAATGAGCATCCACTGCTATTAAGAACATTGAGCCCATGAATGGACCAGCGAAATCAATGTGTGCCCGTTGCCATGGAGAGGAGGGCCACTCCCATGGGTGTAGAGGGGCATGTGGTGGTGCATTTTGGACCTTCTGGCATCCTAAGCAGCTCTTAGTTAGGTCTTCGATTTGTTGATCGATTCCCGGCCACCACACATAAGCCCTAGCAAGGCTTTTCATTTTCACTCCCCCCAGATGACCTTCATGTAGCTCATTTAGCACTCTCTCCCTTAACTTGGGTGGAATCACCACTCTGGATCCACACATCACTGTCCCCTGGCATACTGACAGCTGTTCTCTTCTGGATGAGAATGCTGGCAACAGTGAGTTGCCATGTGTTGGCCATCCCCTCACCGTCAATTCATATACCCGTGACAGCGTCGGATCATTGCGGGGCTCCTTCTCTATATCCGCGTTTGTTACTGGCAATCGTTCAATTATCGACGAATAAAATATCTCGATAGGGTCCACTGCTGGTGCTTCCTCCACAGTAGGCAGTGGCAGGCGCGATAGCCCATCAGCGTTCCCATGCTGTCTCGTGCCTTTATATTCTATTTCATATTGATTCGCCCCTAGAAACAGGGACCATCTTTGTAACCGCTGTGCAGTCATTACTGGCACGCCCTTCTTAGGATTAAAGATGGAGACAAGTGGTTGGTGGTCAGTCAGCAAGGTGAACTTCTGTCCCTGCAGATAGTGGTTGAATTTTTTTACTCCCCATACTAGGCTGAGGGCCTCCCTGTCAATCTGGGCGTAGTTGCGCTCGGCTGAGGTTAGTGACCGAGACGCAAAGGCTACTGGCCTCTCCAACCCGTCTGGGAATTTGTGCGACAACACCGCTCCAATGCCGTAGGGTGATGCATCACATGCCAAACGAATTGGTAGTGCTGGGTTGAAATGGGCCAACACCTCTTTTGATGTGATCAATTCTTTACACTTCTGGAAAGCTCGTCTACGTTCGTCATTCCACTTCCATGGTACCCCTGTTTGCAGTAGGGTGTTCAGCGGGTGTAATACCGTAGACAAATTTGGTAAGAACTTGTGGTAATAGTTTACCAGCCTGAGGAACGACCTCAGTTGTGACACATTTTCTGGTGCTGGAGCCTTGACTACTGCCTCAATCTTTTCAGGGGACTTATGTAATCCCTCTTCATCGATGAAGTGGCCGCAATACGAGATCTGTTTCTGGAAAAACTCGCACTTGTGGCGATTAGCTCGTAGCCCATATTCCTTTAATCTGGCGAGCACCTTCTCCAAGTTAGCGAGGTGATCACCGTCATTTTCGCCTGTGACCAAGATGTCGTCCAAATAACACTGGGTCCCTGGAATCCCTTGCAGGACCTAATCCATCGCCCTTTGCCAGATAGCCGGAGCCGAGGCTACTCCAAACACCAGCCGGTTGTATTGATAGAGACCTTTATGGGTGTTGATCGTAAGGTAATGTTTCGAAGCTTCTTCTACCTCCATTTGCAAGTACGCCTGGGCTAGATCAATTTTGGTGAAGCGTTTACCACCAGATAGCGAGGCGAAAATATCCTCAATTCGTGGAAGCGGATATTGCACCGTGTGAAGGACTGGGTTCACTGTCACCTTAAAATCCCCACAGATGCGGACCTTCTTTGGTTCCCCAGGCATATTACTCAACGACCTCTTCATTACAGGAACGATGGGTGTAGCCCACTCGCTCCAGTCCACTTTGGACAGTACTCCTGAACGTTCCAACCCTTCCAGCTCTGCTTCAACCGCTGGTCTGATCGCATAAGGCATTGGTCTGGCCTTCAGAAACTTTGGGCTTGCATTATCCTCTATTTTAATTGTTGCTGTTATTCCTTTTAGTGTTCCTAGTCCCTCCTGGAACACTTCTTTTGCGTCAGTTAGCATTTTTGACAGTCATCCAGGTGTGACGTCGTCATCCTTTTTGGCCTCCACCTTCAGTGTCTGTATGGAATGCCAATCTAAATGTATCTTCCGGATCCATTCACTTCCTAGCAGTGGTGGTCCTCCATTTGGCAATACATATATATCCATTTTAGGTATTTCCTGACCTTTATATGTCAGTTTCACCCTTATTTTTCCCTTGGGGTAGACTTTTTGCCCCGTATACGTCTTCAAGACAATCTCTGTAGCTTTCAAGGGTATGTGTGAAAATAGCCGCTTGTAGTTTCTTTGATTTATGACTGTTAGAGCTGACCCTGTGTCCAATTCCATTTCCACTTGGACTCCGTCTATCTTGAGTGTAACCCAGATAGTCTGGTGATCCTCCATTTCGGTTACATTATGTAGTTTCAGACAACCCAGCTCCTTGCTTCCGGAGCCTGTGTCACTTTTCTGTTCGTCTGAACCACTGTCCATCACCTTGTGTACCTTTTTGTACTTCTCCTGTGGAGATTTCTTACTGTTGGTTTTCTTCCCAGACCTGCAGACTCTTGCTATGTGTCCTGCTTTCCCACACTGTCTGCACACTTGGTCCTTGAACCAACAATCTTTCTGGTCATGTGTTGTTCTGCCGCAGCGATAGCACTTCCCTGTTCCATAGGTCATTTCGTTGGTGCCATATTCTTGCGGTCTCCGTTGTATCTCTGCAGCGCCCCTTGCGGCTGCTTCATGTGATACTGCCATACTGAAAGCTTTGTCCAGCGTAAGGTCCTTTTCTGATAGAAGCCGTTTCTGGGTTCCTTCACTTTGTAGCCCACACACAAACTTGTCCCTTAACGTGTCTGCTAGTCCCGCTCCACACTGGCAGTATTTCGATAGCTTGCGCAGTTCCGTTAGGTACTCAGCATTGCTTTCGTCTTTGTGTTGGTTCCTTTTATGGAACTTAAATCGTTCTGCTATCAGCAGCGGTGTGGGGTTTAAGTGGTCCTGTAGGATTTCTACTATGCTTTCAAAATTCTTGTTTACCGGCTTCTCTGGGGTTATTAGATTTCACAGTAACCCATAAGTTTTTGCACCCATGGAATTTAACAGAACCAGTGCTTTATTAGCATCTGGCACTTCATTCGCCCTGCAGTACACCTCAATACGTTCCACATATGTCGCCCAATCTTCGACGTCATTGTCGAACGTAGAGATACTGCCGCTCTTCGGCATCCTTGGTTGTGCGTTAACTATCACCAATGGCGCCTCCCGCGCTTCCCCTTCTTCTCCACTGGCACAAAATGGCGTCTCCCGTGCTTTCCTTCCTTCCCGCGCTCGCCCGTCTTCTCCGTTGCGGCTTTGCAAAATGGCGTCTCCCGCGCTCTTCCTTCTCCGCGGCTCAATGGCGCCTCCTGCGCTCTCCCTGCTTCTCCGCGGCTCAATGGTGTCTCCCCTTGCTTCGCCCCGTGGACCCTGATCAGCCCGTGATCCCTGGCTGTGCTCTGCGCGTTCTTCTCTTGATATTTGTTGACGCCGCTTAGTCTAGAACCCGGCTGTTTCTTACCCTCTCTCTCTCCAGTTTGCAGTATTTTTCCTCGACGCCGCTCGGTGATCAATCCGCGGCTGCGCCCTGCTCTCTTCACCCTCTTACCCCATCGACGCTGCCCGGCTCTCTCTCTCTGCCGTCGGTCGGCTCCAGCCGCCGCTGCTCGGGAAGGGTCTGCTCTGGACCTGTCGTCGGTCTCTTACTGCTCGTTGTGGCTGGGGAACCAAGCCCGGCTCTCCACTGCCTCCCCAGCGAAGTTGGATCTCTGCCTGACTGCTGGGTGGTTGCTCGCGGTCGACGCCCGTGTTCCTGGACTCGACTATTTTTTAATTTTTTTTTTATGTTGCAGGTACATTCGCATCAACACTCGTCGCCACTGTTAGATCCGTGGTTCAGTGGATAAATAATTACACGGATGCTGTACATAAACAAATAACAGGTCTTTACTGGAGGAGGGTAATCTCTAGACTGGGGTACAGAGGCATGCGCACAGCTTATATACCGGTGTGGTCACTGCCGGTACTACAGTATACAGGAGCTGTAAAAAGTAGTTCTGACTTAAAGCACATACACTACACTTTTGCGTATTTATTAAGTTATTATAAAAATGTTGGAGATGGGAAAGAAGGGCTGTTTGAGCGGGTGGGACAGTTGGAGGTGGAATTGTCATGTGATGAAGCCTCCAGGAATGTGTCCAATCAAAGCTGGCGATCCTGTCCCTCTCAGATTATGCGGGTGAACACTCAGTTAGCCAGTTCACTTTGCAGTTGCCGAACCTCCCTCGCCAGGGAAGGGCCTGTCACGTGAAAGGCCATCCATTGGCCTGAACAGGTGGACTACAGCTCAGCTCATTCGACCCATGAATAAAACGGGGTCTGGCGTCGGCAGCCGTTAATCCTTTGCCTCCAGAGACACCTGCACCACTTTGTTTGCTCACCCCCGCACCCCCCCCCCCCCCCGCCCCGGCCTCCAGAAGCTGCGATGTGAAGAGAGTGTCAGATGCTGGCTGGCCCTCTGTGGACTCCCGGCACTTTCCTGTTTTTGCATCCTTGTGCCGACAAAACAGCAGGCCCGCAAGATGATGTCATTTGATTGTAGATCCCTGTTTGGATCCTGTTCTGGGAGAACCTAAACAATCGCGTCACGTCTGCTAACTACAACTTCTGTTAACTTTCTGCTGACCTTTTTTTAATCGCCTCTTCAAAAAGCTACTGACTTGATCATCTCTGCGTTCTGCTCGTTGGGCTGCAGCTCATTGCCTTTATTTTCCTTCTGTCTCTCTGTCCCCTGCTCTCCTGTAACAAGGAGTGTTTACAAAAGCTTCACATTGTACGCACGCCTTCCAACAGCTGTCCTCACCCCACCCATGTAAACCAGTGAACACGTTCCGAGCAGGATCCTGAATCAACCCCCTGCCCTCCCTGTGAACTATGGAGAATGCTGCTGATTTTATACATTCCACAAATTGATAGATTTTAATCTGGAGAAAGATTTTTGGTTTGGTTTTACCAATCAGCCCCCCCGATACATAGACTAGGCTTGTATTCCCTTGAGATTGAAGGGTGATCTGATCAAGGTGTTTAAAATGTTAAAAGGATTCGATAGGGTAGATACAGAGAAACTATTTCCTGTGGTGGGGAATCTAGATCAAGAGGACACAATCTTAAAATTAGAGCTAGGCCGTTCAGGAGTGTAATCAGGAACAGAGGAAGGGGCGACCTTGGATCTGGACTGGAGGCGACGGAGGTTGAACAGTTTCCCGTTTGTTCTGAAAATTAGCTCCACTCCAGTGGGGAACTTACTAAGGGTGAGACGGAGCATTGCAGCAAGGAAGATCGAGAAAGGGCAGTGGAAATCTGGAACTCTCTCCCTCAAAAGGCTGTGTGTTGGGTGGGGATCAGTTGGGGCTTTCAAGATTGAGATCAATAGATTTTTGTTAGGTAAGGGTATCAGGAGATGTGGAGCTAAAGTGGGTAACTGGAGTTGAGGTGCAGATCAGCCATTATCTGACTGAATGGCAGAGCAGGCTCATGCTCCCATGATGTAGAGTTCATACCATGGGCGTGTATATGGGGATTTTGTCTGTGGTGGGGAGGGGGAGGGGTCATTGAGCTCCATGTGATCTTGGGTCCATTCAGGGGCAGCACGGTGGCATAGTGGTTAGCACTGTTGCCTCACAGCGCCAGGGACCCAGGTTCGAATCCGGCCTCGGGCGACTGTCTGTGTGGAGTTTGCACATTCTCCCCGTGTTTGCGTGGGTTTACTCCGGGTGCTCCGGTTTCCTCCCACAGTCCAAAGATGTGCAGGTTAGGTTGATTGGCTATGATAAATTGATCCTTAGTGTTAGGGGGATTAAATACGTGGGGTTACGGGGATAGGGTGGGATATGTGTTGGTGTAGGGGTTATGGGGATCGGGTGGGATATGTGTCGGTGCAGGCTCGATGGGCCGAAATGGCCTCTATCTGCACTGTGGGGTTTCTGTGATTCTGTGTATTATACGGGACGGGTAGGGGTGGGGGTGCGGTGTGGTGCTGACATCGGCATATGGTATCTCCTTGTCACGTGAATCTTTCCGCCAACGAAACTAATTCATAAAATCGACCCTTCGAGACAGTTTATTTGAGGTCAGTCACTCCTGGACCTTGAATTAGACTCTCAGGTTTAAGGGAGAGGTGGTTTAGCCTGTTGAGAACGCACGGGGATATAACATTATGGACTAAACAATCAATATAAAATTATAAGCTGAGTCTATTGCAAATTTTAAATACTTTAGTCATGCACTAAAAGAAAACAAACTAACAACTGGTAAAACTAACAATATTCCCTGCCTCCCTTTCATCTATTGTACTTTCAGCACCTCGCATCCTGTTTCTCATTCCCACACTTGTTCCCTGCACACTTGGCTTTTCACGTTCATGCGCGTTCTCTATTTTTCCTTCCCCCCGCTCCCCCTCCGTCATTTCCTCCTGGAAGGAAGATTACCTGCGTTACCGTCTGATCCTTACCTGTACGCTTTGCTAGATCTCCCATACTGGGACCGAGTGTGTGGGTTCGGTGTGAAGATCCACACTGCCTGGGTCCCAGGAGGTGCTGGTCGGACAGCCCTGAGAGTGTTTAGCGATTCTAACATTGGGAATGCTGCACTGGCCATTCATTACTATAGACGGGGAACTGTAGTGTAGTTTTACTCAGGGCCAATAATAAAAGGATCAAAGTGCAAACTGTTGAACAATGCGCAACTTTCAGACAATGCAGCGCACAATTGTACAGTCACAACACATTCTCTGAATCTACCAGACCAAACAGGACTGTAATTCAATGAGTTACATTGATAGCCACAATCCTACAGTACTTTTAAAATTATCCTGTTGGAATTAACGAATTCCTACGAATAACGGAGATCGACACAAGAGAACAATCAAACAGGTCTTTACTCAACGGAGATGTCATGAGGACTGCCTGGGCAGTCCCGTGGTTTGTGACGTGACGTCATTGCATTTGCCCGCGTTTTCCCGCGCTCTTAAAGGGGCCACGCCCCGTACATGCAAACTCTATATACAAAACACAGTAATGCCTAACACAATGGTACAGGTTTAGGCTGGTGTTAGAACATCGTTAAAGAGAATTATATACAGTTAGCCAGAGTCATTCAGTGGTTCTGCCACATGCGCCCCCCCAGAATTTGCTTTAACGGATAAAGTCAAACGGTGAGGGGGTCTGACGAGCCTGTCAGAATGACTCCTGTACTCTCGAGGCGGAGGCTGCAGGGCGGCTGGCAGTCTGGCGGGCGGTCGCACTTGGTCTGCCGTAACGACGATGGGTGGCCGACCCCGTCTCGGCGGTTGTGCTGTCTCGACGGGGCGGTCGAGGTCCAAATGTGCTGGCTTTAAGCGGTCGACCGAAATGTGGTCCGGTTTACCACCGACATCTACCGTGAAGGTTTTGTCCCCTGCTTCCAACACGCGGAAGGGACCGGTATATGGGGACTTGAGCAGATCCCTATGTGCGTCATGGCGAATAAAAACGTATTCAGCCTTGTGAAGCTCCGTGGGAACGTGTGACCTCTGCAGCCTGTGGTGCGAAGTGGGCACCGGTGCGAAACATCTGGCCGCCTCTTGGTGACTAGCAAGCTGGGCAGACGCGGACCAGGGCTCCGTCGATGTTGGTAGGAAGTCCCCTGGGACTCGCAGCGGCTGACCATACACGAGTTCCGCTGATGAAGAGTGAAGGTCTTCTTTGGGGGCCGTGCGAAGGCCCAACAGGATCCACGGTAGCTTGTCTGCCCATCCAGCGTCCTGGAGGCTGGCCCTCAGGGTGGCTTTCATTGAGCGGTGGAAGCGTTCGCAGAGGCCATTCGCCTGTGGGTGGTAGGCTGTGGTGCGGTGTAATTTGACACCGAGTCCTTGGGCCACTGCATTCCAGAGTTCGGAGGAAAACTGCGGTCCCCTGTCCGACGAAATATCTGCGGGCACTCTGAAACGGGTGATCCAGGAGGAAATGAACGCCCTGGCCACGTCTGCCGAAGTAGTGGATGACAGGGGGACCGCCTCTGGCCATCTGGTGGTGCGGTCAACCATGGTCAGAATGTGTGAAAAGCCATGGGAGGGTGGGAGTGGTCCTACCAGGTCCATGTTGACATGGTCAAAACGTCGCTCCAGAACTGTGAAGGTGGCCAACGGAGCTTAGATGTGGCGTTGTACCTTGGCCTTTTGGCAGACCACGCAGGTGTTGGCCCAGTCGCGGCCATGCCATACAAATTTCGCTGACATCAGTTTCTGAGAGGCCTTCATTCCAGGGTGTGACAACCCATGTATGGCGTCGAACACTTTGCGGCGCCAGACGACCGGCACGACAGGGCGAGGATCCTGTACGGAGACGTCACACAACAGCGTGGTACCTGCCGAATGGAACTTGACGTCGGCCAACTGGAGGTCAGTGATGGCCGTTCTGTAAGCTTGGACTTCCGGGTCTGAGGCTTGGTCCACTGCCATGAGGGCATAGTCGATGCCCAACTGAACCGTATTGACGATCGCGCGGGAGAGGCAGTCTGCCACTAGGTTGTCCTTACCGGCCACATGCCGTATATCCGTGGTGAATTCAGATATGTAGGTCAGTTGACGCTGCTGTCGGGCTGACCACAGTTCGGCGGTCTTGGACATTGCAAAGGTCAGCGGCTTATGGTCCACAAAGGCGGTGAAAGGACGTCCTTCCAGAAGGAACCGAAAATGACGGATGGCCAGAAAAAGGGCGAGCAACTCCCGGTCGAACGTGCTGTATGCTCTCTCGTTCTGCCGTAGTTGATGGCTGAAGAATGCCAACGGCTGCCACGTCCCGTTCACCCACTGCTGTTGCACGGCACTGACTGCGTAGTCCGACGCGTCGGTGGTGAGGGCGATGGTGGCTCCTGGCAACGGGTGCGCCAGTATAGTCGCGTTGGCTAAGGCGCTTTTGGTGTCGGTGAACGCTCGGGCCATGTCATCCGTCCAGTCGACCGGGTTCTTGCCAGTCTTACCCTTGAGGGCCTTGTACAGGGGCTACATGAGTAGTGCCGCCTTAGGCACGAAACGGTGGTAAAAGTTTACCATACCTAGGAATTCCTGCAGGGCCTTTATGTTCTGCAGGTGTGGAAAGGATGTCACCGCTTCTACCTTCGAAGGTAAAGGAACCGCTCCCTCTGAGGTGATGCGATGCCCAGGAAGTCAATTTGGTGCAGGCCAAACTGACACTTGGCCGTGTTGATAATCAGGCCGTGTTGGCTGAGGCGTCGAAAAAGGGTGCGTAGGTGACAGGTATGTTCTTCCTTAGTAGGACTGGCAATTAGAATGTCATCCAGGTAGACGAAGAGGAACTTGAGGTCCCGCAGCACGGAGTCCATCAGGCGTTGGAAAGCCTGGGCGGCGTTCTTTAACCCAAACGGCATTCGTAAAAACTCGAAGAGGCCAAATGGGGTGATGACTGCGGTCTTCTGGACGTCTTGTGGATGAACTGGGACCTGGTGGTAGCCCCGGACGAGGTCGACTTTAGAGAACACGGTGTTCCCTGCCAAATGGGCAGAGAAATCCTGGATATGGGGGATCGGGTACCGATCGGGAATGGTCGCGTCGTTTAGGCGTCGATAGTCGCCGCATGGCCGCCATCCATCGCCAGGCTTCAGGACGATATGGAGGGGTGAAGACCAGGGACTATTCGACCGGCGAATAATCCCTAACCGTTCCATGGTTGCGAACTCCGCCTTTGCGACCGCCAGCTTGCCAGGTTCCAGGCGCCGGGCCCGCACGAAGACCGGGGGGGCTGTTGGTGGTGATGTGGTGTTCCACACCATGTTTCGTGGCTGTGGAGGAAAACATGGGTCTTGTCAGGTCGGGGAATTCGCCGAGCAGGCGAGCGAACTCATCAGGAGTCGGGAACGCACAGGAGACGGTGCGTGAGGTAGTGTTACTGCAGTAACACTGAAGAGAATTAAAAGTTGCTGCGTTGATCAGCCGCTGGTTCCTGACGTCGACCAGGAGGCTGTTGGCGCACAGGAAATCCGCGCCGAGGAGGGGCTGGGAAACTTTGGCCGTAACAAAATCCCAGTGAAAACGTTGCCCCCCGAGGCACACCTCCACTCGCTGTCTGCCGAAGGTCCGAATTGCTCCGCCATTGGCCGCTTCAAGGGTGGGGCCGTGATTCCCCATCTGCACATCGAGGGCGGATGCAGGTAAAATGCTGCACTGTGCTCCGGTGTCGCACAGAAAATGACGACCGGAGAGAGCATCGGTGATGAACAGCAATTTTCCCGTGTTGCCGATCACCATCGCAGCTGCGGGGTGCCCGTTAGACCCGTTCCTCGGTGGTCGCAGTGTCAGTTGTTTTTTTGGGGGGAAACTGCAGGGAGGGCGGCAACGCTTCGCGCCGAACTGCGCGTGGTAGAAACACAGTCCAGCAGGCTGACGAGCTGGGGTGGCGTCTGCGGGGGATAGGTGCCTCGTGGCAGAGCAGTACTGCCGAGTTACAGCAAAAATTTTGTCAGCCTCCGCAGCGAGTGTTGCGCAGTCGTCAACTTCAGATCTGGCCAGGGCAGCTTGTACCTGTTCAGGCAGTTGGCTGAGGAAAATCTCGCGGAATAGGAAACATTCCCGTTCTGAGCCCAGGAGTGTGAGCATTTGGCTCATCAACTCTGAAGGCTTGGAGTCCCCGAGGCCAGGCATAGCGAGTAATCGACGGGCGCGCTCCAATTTCGTGAGCCCGAAAACCTGCAGTAACCGCGCTTTGAGGGTTTCATACTTGCGCTCCGTTGGGGGGTTTTCGAGGAGGCTGACGATCCGAGAGGCGGTAGAGCTGTCGAGTGCGGAGACCACATAAAGATACTTGGTCTGATCCGCATCGATGTTCCTCAGGGCGAACTGGGCCTCGACCTGAATAAACCACGAGGGCGCTTGCTGCTCCCAGAACTGCGGTAGCTTTAGCGAAACGGCGTTTGCTTCCATGCTGTGCTCTTCTTTTGTGAAAACGTTCACAAAAATGGGGTCACCAATGTAGGAATTAACGAATTCCTACGAATAACGGAGATCGACACAAGAGAACAATCAAACAGGTCTTTACTCAACGGAGATGCCACGAGGACTGCCTGGGCAGCCCCGTGGTTTGCGACGTGACGTCATCATGTTTGCCTGCGTTTTCCCACGCTCTTAAAGGGGCCACGCCCCGTACATGCAAACTCTATATACAAAACACAGTAATGCCTAACACAATGGTACAGGTTTAGGCTGGTGTTAGAACATCGTTAAAGAGCATTATATACAGTTAGCCAGAGTCATTCAGTGGTTCTGCCACAATCCCATATTTTTCTAAGACATTCGAGTCCTGTAAATCTCTTTGAAATATCAACCAAGGAAACTGATGGTTTTTAAAAAAGAATTATAAGCACGCATCTATGGGATTAAAAGTCTTCCATCGATTGCAATACCCTTTTTAAAGTAGCACGCCTGAAAGTGTGGCTTCACCTTGAATGGATTGTACCTCAGGGTATCCACACCGCCTCAGGGCAAAGACTGTAGGCTGGAGCTCTTTCTTCGAGTAAAGAGAAGGCTGAAGGATGACCTGATAGAGGCCTGTGAGATTATGAAAGGGTTTGAAAGGGTGGATGTAGAGAAAATGTTTCCGCTTGTGGGGTAAATGCCAAGTTTGAGTGGTTGAGGCGAACAGCATAGAAGCATTTAAGGGGAAGCTGGATAAACACACGAGGGAGAAAGGAATAGAAGGATATGCTGATGGGGTGAGATGAAGAGGGTGAGAGGAGGCTCGTGTGGAGCATAAACACCGGCAGAGAGCAGTTGGGCCGAAAGGCCTGTTTCTGTGATAGCAAAATACGGCGGATGCTGGAAATCTGAAATAACAACAGAAAATGCTGGAAATACTCAGCAGGCCAGGCAGCATCCGTGGAGAGAGAAACAGGGTTAACGTTTCAGGTCTGGGACCCTTCATCACAGCCCAGACCTGAAACGTTAACTCTGTTTCTCTCTCCACGGTTGCTGCCTGACCTGCTGAGTATTTCAAGCATTTTCTGTTGGCCTGTTTCTGCGCTGTACATTCGATGTAATTAGTGACTGACTGGCAGAAACCCTGGCAGGTAGTTGTTCTCCTGCTCCCCACTTCTCTGTTAGGTTAACAATTGAAAACTCAATTGACTAAAAATGACCAAATCAAAAAGTCGCAATGAGGAATGGGTAACCAGCGGGAAACCAATCGAATCTCTCCATTTTATAAAGTTACTAATCACTGAAGGGCAAGTGTCACTCAAATCATTCCTTCAGATTATTCTTGCCCATCACTTTCCTTCCTCACTCAGGTGAGTATATATAGCTAAAGGTAACGTTTAGAACTTAAATGCATAAAATATTACACAATTCTTTAAAAAAAAGTCACTAAAATTGGTTATTTATATTAGAAAAAGATCCCTGTCTGCTCTCTCAGGTGGACGTAAAAGATCCCACGGCATTATTTCGAAGAAGAGCAGGGGGGTTCTCCCCTGTGTCCTGGCCAATATTTATCCCTCAACCAACATCATTAAAATAAGATCATCTGGTTATTATCACATTGCTGTTTGCGGGATCTTGCTGTGCATAAATTGGCTGCTGTGTTTCCCACATTACAACAGCGACCACACTTGAAAAGTACTTCAGTGGCCGTAAAGCGCTTTGGGACGCCCTGAGATTGTGAAAGGTTGGTATATAAATGCACAATCTTTTTCTTCATATGGAACCTGGTATTTTACCACCTTTCAGTCCTGCTGGACCGCCCTCCTGTGTACCCATTCCTCAAGTCCCACCCTGGACAGTAAGGGTCACAAGGCAGTGTCCGGGGGGCAGAAACCCTGGCAGATAGTTGTTCTCCTGCTCCCCAGCCCAGGGGTGCTGAGCTCAATTGTAGTGTTCTTGCCCTGACCATGATGAGGCAAAGTCGCTCAGCCCAGATTGGAGATGAAATATCTGGCCTCCCTGGTCACAGTACACCACTGGACAATGCTTTCACCCCGAGACAGCTGGGCAGCAAAATCTCCTTTTAAAACTGGGCATTCGCTGAGAAAAATAACAGATGGCGTTGAAAAAACATCACAATCATGCACGTTGGCAGATGTGGGGCCCAGATGTGGAGCTTTATATAACAGCTCAGACAACGAGTTCTGTTAATCTTGGCTGATTCACACACCAGCTGTGAGTGCAGGTGAAGATCTGACAGTACAAGATGGAGGACAAGCTGGCAAAGATTCTTCCATCGAGGATGCCAACACATCTTTACCAGTGGGTGCGGAGCTACACAAACAGCAGACCGCAGAGCAGTGCTGGGATCTGCCATCTGTGAGGCGGTGCAACAACAAGAACTTGCATTTATATAGCGCCTTTAACGTAGTAAAACGTCCCAAGGCGCTTCACAGGAGTGTCATGAAACAAAATTTGACACCGAGCCACATAAGGAGAAATTAGGGCAGGTGACCAAAAGCTTGGTCAAAGAGGTAGGTCTTAAAGGAGGAAAAAGAATAGAGAGGCGGAGAGGTTTAAGGAGGGAATTCCAGAGCTTAGGGCCTAGGCAACAGAAGGCACGGCCACCAATGATGGAGTGGTGTAAATCAGGGATGCTGAAGAGGCCAGAATTAGAGGATCGCAGATATCTCGAGGGGTGATGCAGGGGTAAAATGCATTAAAATCGAGTTTAAAATGACTAAATAATTGTCTGTGAATCAATCTGCGTTTGGCTAATTAGTACACCTGCAATGCGAGCCACAGGGAGAGCTATCGATTGTCCCATTTTTGGGTTCCTAATCTAGATATTTTTCATGGTTTAATCATCTCTGACTACCCGCCCCCGCACCTGACGATAAATTATTGTTCTCCACGTGCCGTCGTGTGCTGTTACCTGTCCGAAATGTAGGTCATTGTAGTGTGTCCAGGGGTTGAATAGAAAACCCCTGTCAGTACTTTGGCGACTGGTTACATCACACGGTGATCTCCCTGGATGTCTGTCTTGGCTACTAAGGGCAGTAGGATGAATTGCCGGAGCAGGGATTAGGCTATAAACAGCCCACAGATTTATTAAACAGTAAATGGATGTGAACAGAAGCATTGGCACATGGTAGATTTATACTATTTCAGGCTTAACTCTCTCTCCTGAGAAGTTAGAAATAAACAGTTACATCAGCAGCACTCAACTGAACCTGACTCTCAGGCCCCGACTTTAACAGGGACGGGAAGGAGAACGCGAGCCCCAAAGCAGGTGGAGCGCCCGGAGAGTCTGGGGATGTGGAGGATCTGCCGACCTTAACGACCTCTCGTTATCGTAACAGTTCCCAGAATCCCCGCCCGACACCTGGCCACATTCACTACCTGGAACGTGGCGGCAGGAGGCTGCAGCTTGGGAGTCAGTGGGAGCAAAAGCTGGAGGCGATCGAGGGGAGGGCAAAGGGCTCCTTGCGGGGCTGGGGGTGGGGTGGTGCTGGGGTAGGGGGGAGCAATCCTGCTCCTTCTGGCCCATAAGACTCTACTGCCCGGCTTCACACTGTGCGGGACCGCCTCCCCCCCACCTCCCGACTTCAAGTTAAGATCACATCGCAGTGCCAATGATGTCTCTCTGGTCCTTCTAGCTCTCTCTGATGGCTTCAGACAGAATCTCTCAATTGAGGCAAGACAGGCTGAGAGAACGTTCACAACTTGATTGGGACAAAGGGAATTTAAATATCTCTTAAACTGAAACGGGTCTGCCAATCAAACATATTTTCGAACAAAACCTGCAGCACGTTTGTATTTGAATTGAAGGCTTGGTCTGTCCCTTGGATATCTGGTGCAGAGATCGGCAGGATGAGACTTCTGCCTGCTGATGATTTTCCGGCCCAGAGGTCATTAGAGTAGGCTTCCAAACCTCTCATGGAGAGCCCATCTCAAGGGGTTGTGGAGGTCACCTGAGATGGTTCACTGTGGCAACTGAGGAGATCCGAGTAATTTTTTTTTTTAAGTAAACAAGAAAAACGCTAAAACTTACTCAATGATTGCTCCGCCATCAATTGCCTTGACCTTTGGGCCAGTTAAACTTTAAACAGCCCTTTTCCATCGCCTTTTGCAACACCACACAAGCAGACATCCCTGGCACCCAGAGTTGCTATGGCGCAAATGACGGAAAGTATGTTTGATTTATTTCTGTCATTTGAATATCATTTTGATGCACCCACCCATATTTGAGCGGAATATTGAATGTCACCAGGCCCATCGGACGGCAAATGCAAGGGGTGTTTAAAACAGGCTACACGTCCCTGACCCACATCCTGCCTCGCCCACCCCCCCGCCCTCCAGGTCTCCTGAAAAATTGGTGATACTGTGTATCAAATCTAACCGGACCACTTTCTGTGAGTGAACCTCATTTAACCCCCTATTTATCATGACAGAAAAAAAGGAAGCTAAAGCCATAACACGTCACAGATAAAATGTGTCATTCTTGTCACAGCTGAGGTGAAATAAATCTTAAAGTTAGAGCCAGGCCATTCAGGCGGGAAAACAGGAAGCACTTCTTCACACAGAGGGTGTGATGAAATATGCCATTCATCAGACTCTGTAGTTAACTGTATATATTGTATTGCCTGCTCCGGTGTTTGTACCTTGTATTGTGTATAGGGCACCGCCCCCTTTGTGTGTTGGCTCCACCCATACCTGGCCCTACTTAAGACAAGTCCAGGCTTGTCTTGCAGTAGAACAGCAGCACGCTAGGTGAATCTTTTCTTTGCTAATAAAAGCCTTGTTTTATTCTGCTAACTTCGAGTCTTGAAGTTATTGAGGCGCATCAGAGGGTCCTGGAAATCTGGAACTCTCTGCCCCAAAGAGGATGTTGGGACAGTTGAAATTTTCAAGACCGCGATCGATAGAATTCTGATGGGTAAGGGTATCAAGGGGTATGGAGCTAAGGCGGGGAAATGGAGTGGAGGTACAGATCGGTCATGATCTAATAGAATGGCAGAACGTGCTTGAAGGGCTGAGTGGTCTGTTCCAATGTTCATATGTGACTAAAATGGCAAACTTGTGTAGGACCTTGTCAACTGTAGGAATTCATGATAACGTCCCCATTGTCCTTTCCATGATGCTACAGTTAGCAAACACTCTGAGCGGCTTAGTCATGCAAACCAAAGACCGCAGGCTCCATCCCCGGTCTGTGCTGGATTATGTGATCTTAATTAACCGCAGTGCCTCTGATTGAGGGAGAAGAACCTTCATCGTTCTTCTTTCCGGCTGACTTCCAAACACTCCCCCTGGCAAGTCCACATGTGGGCGTGTCTGTTCAAGAAGGAATTGGGCTTCACTGTGATGCACCCCAGAGTTGAGTAGCTTGCTGACGCTCACTGTCTAGGCCCACCCATGGAGAACCGCCACTTGGTTACGGTATCAGTGGATGACTGACACTGCTTCCAGGGAGAAGGGTCATTAGAGGGACGGGGTGGAAGGGACTTTGCAATATGAACAACTACAGGGTTTAGAAATTGTGAGCTTTATATGAGAAACTGTACAGCACTTTCAGGAATTAGAGTGTCGTAGAGGGCTGCAAATAATTTGTGTAGGAGTGTGACTATCCTTGTCAAAGAGGTACATTATCTCCAAGAGAAAGTGATAAATCCAATGGCACCACTTAAAGAGGAGCAGGGAGTTCTCGCAGTGTCCCGATCAACATTTCTCCTTCAACCAACACCACCAACAATAGATTAACTAGTCACTCTCCTAATTTGTGGTGTGTGGGACTTTGCTGTGTGTAAACTGGCTGCTGTGTTTGGGATTTTTCACATTTCTTGCAGAGACATTGCAGTCTGTTGTGGCTCTGGGTTGGGACTGTCTCTCTCGAAACCCGATAAAGTCTTCTAATCTTGTCAGTGAGTTTCAGGCCCTCTTCACCCTTCCCTCCCCTCCCCCTAGTTCATTCTGCCACACTCCTGCCTACATAAGTACAGTCACTACAATTCCAAGGTTATTTGTTAGCTGTGAAGGACTTTGGGAGGTCAGAGGTGTTATGGAAGGACAGAACTTGCATTTATATAACATTAAAGGTTCAGAATTTGTAACTTCTGACAATTCTCTTGAATTACCCATAGTCCTGAATGTTAGACTGATATCTACACTGTTATTGGCGTCCCATTCAGTTAATCTCCCTCCCTTGAGCACAAAAATCTAGGCTGACACTCCAGTGCAGTGCTGAGGGAGTGCTGCACTGTCGGAGATGCCGTCTTCCAGATGAGAAGTTAAGCCGAGGCCCCGTCTGCTCTCCCAGTAAAAGATCCCATGGCACTATTAGAAGAAGAGCAGGGGAGTTCTCCCCGGTGTCCTGACCAATATTTATCCCTCAACCAACATCTAAAAAACTAATTATCTGGTCATTATCACATTGCTGTTTGTGGGAGCTTGCTGTGCGCAAATTGGCTGCCATGTTTCCCTCATTACAACAGTGACTACACTTCAAAAGTATTCATTGGCTGTAAAGCGCTTTGAGACGTCCAGTGGTCGTGAAAGGCGCTACATAAATGCAAGTCTTTTTTTCTCCTGTCTGTAGGCACTGACTCACTCTGGGGTACAGTTCCAAGTTGTTGTTGTTGAGTACAGCTTGGGCTTGGCAGAACCTCAGCTGCAAGGACCCCCACCATTCTCGCACTTGGATAGCAGAAGGCTGTGGCGACCATGTTGGGAATTTCTTCATTTCTTGCAGAGCCATTGCAGGCTGTTGCGACTCTGTGTTGGTACTGTCTCTCTCGAAACCCAATGCTGTTCTCAAGTATCTTATCCAAGTGGCCATTCTTAAAGTAAGTCCAGCCAGTGTAAATTGGCGGGTTATTTAACCATGGAGGCATCACAGCCGAGCCGGATCTTCTCCCCCAGTGTCCAGTGGGGTCACTTGATGCCAATCAAGAATCGGAAACCTGTCTGAATTGTTTTCTCTTCCTCCCCCCACTGTCTAGAGGTGCTGAGGCCAACCTCTCCTCCTCAAATCGGATCAGCTAACTCAGCACAAACTGGAAATTGAAACTGGGTCCCCCCCCGGTCTGTCCGACTCAGTACTGCACTTGATGGGTTATTCCCTGACAGTAGCCAGTGCTGCACTGGTATGTATTTAGAACTGCTGGTTAAAGGCAGTCTCGGAGCAGATATCATGTACAAATCCCCACTTACAGGGACTCGAGCCCTCATCCGCTGCTGAAACCCTCATCCATGCCTTTGTTACCTCTAGACTTGACTATTCCAACGCACTCCTGGCTGGCCTCCCACATTCCACCCTCCGTAAACTTGAGGTCATCCAAAACTCGGCTGCCCGTGTCCTAACTCGCACCAAGTCCCGTTCACCCATCACCCCCTGTGCTCACTGACCTACACTGGCTCCCAGTTAAGCAACACCTCGATTTCAAAATTCCTCATCCTTGTTTTCAAATCCCTCTATGGCCTCGCCCCTCCCTATCTCTGTAATCTTCTTCAGCCCCACAACCTCCCGAGATATCTGCGCTCCTCTAATTCTGCCCTCTTGAGCATCCCTGATTATAATCGCTCCACCATTGGTGGCCGTGCCTTCTGTTGCCTGGGCCCTAAGCTCTGGAATTCCCTGACTAAACCTCTCCGCCTCGCTACCTCTCTTTCCTCCTTTAAGACGCTTCTTTGACCAAGCTTTTGGTCACCTGCCCTAATTTATCCTTATGTGGCTCGGTGTCAAATTTGTGTCTTATAATACTCCTGTGAAGCGCCTTGGAACATTTTACTACTTTAAAGGTGCTATTTAAATACAAGTTGTTGTTGTTGTTGAGTACAGCCAGGCTTGGCAGAACCTCAGCTGCAAGGACCCCACCATTCTCGCACTTGGACAGCAGAAGGCTGTGGCGAGCATGTTGGGGATTTCTTCATTTCTTGCAGAGCCAATGTAGGCTGTTGTGACTCTGTGTTGGTACTGTCTCTCTCGAAACCAAATGAGATCCTTCTAAAGCCTGTCACAGTGATGTTCAGGCCCCTCTTCAAACCTTCTCTATCCTCCCCCCTCCACCTAGTTCTGACACACTCCTGCCCATGTTTGGTTTCCCCCCCCAGTTTATGCTGGCACTCAGCCAGCCCCTCCCTCGCCAGTTTTCGTACATTTCTCTTCATCTTCCCCTCCGGGATTCATCCCGATTCTGCTGCTCTGGGAATTGGAGTTCTTCTGCTCTATGGGCAAGAATTCTTGGCCTTGCGAATCTATTGCAGGTTTAGCCTGGAGTGGAGTTTCAATCTCCTGAGGCGGCAGCGTTAGGGGGCAAGGGGCAAATTGGGGGGCGGCACTACTTTTTGTCAGTGATACAGATAAGCGGACATTAAATCCGAAACACTGACCGCCCGTGAAAGCAGGTTCATTGAGAAGAAATCATCAAGTTCCATTCCAGCGACAGAATGAGTAGAAATGGAGACCTCTGGGTAGAATTCTGTATGATATCACATGGCGCCGTGTTGTCCAATAGTGACCAGCCACAGGTGTTGCTACGGAGACACCGTTTTAACCACATGCATTAATTTTAGTAAAAAACTCCTCTACACAGGAATCAGAGAGGTTCCATTATTTGAAGGGGCTGCTCCTCGATTTTTGGCTGCGCTTCAGTCGCACGCTCCTGACCTTTGGTCACCCGGTGCGGAGGGGAGCGGGCAGGTTGGGGGACCTCCTCGTGGGACTGCTCCTGGGCCTGGCCAAAGTGGCCATCAACTGGCCCAGGCAGCGGGCGGTCGAGGGGGGTCGTTCGGCCCGACTGCCTGCCTCTCTTCCGCGGCCACGTTCACGCCCAGGTGGCTCCGGAGACGGAGCACGCGGTGTCCGCCGGCACGCTCGAGACCTTCCGCGACCGGTGGGACTGGAGTGCTTCATCACCACTGGCAATGGAATTTTAATTTAATTTATTAAGTTTCATTTAATGTTTTAAGTTAAGTTACAGTTTATTTGTTTTAGTGTGCACCAAAAAGCGAATCAGGTAAATGTATCTCACACGTGTATATTTACTGAACAGGCATCGAGCACTATTCAGTAACCAAGGCACTCCCAATGATCAAGCAACACTCGCACACTCTGCTTTTACCATCTACCAACAAACGCACAAAAAGGTTAAAGTTCGCATTCATACGCTGTGCAAATGAATATTGAGATCACCTGCCCAATGACAGGATCGTGCCCATTTTTTATTCATTAATTGGAAATTCAATTAGCCACATCTGGATTTCTAATTTGCTACATGTGGCCAGTGGCTGACATAAAGAAAAGAAAGACTTGCATTTCTATAGCGCCTTTCACGACCACCGGATGTCCCAAAGCACTTTACAGCCAATGAAGTACTTTTTGGAGTGTAGTCACTGTTATAATGTAGGAAAGGCGGCAGCCAATTTGCACACAGCAAATTCCCACAAACAGCAATGTGATAATGACCAGATAATCTGTTTTTGTGATGTTGATTGAGGGATAAATATTGGCCAGGACTCCAGGGGAGAACTCCCCTGCTCTTCTTCGAAATAGTGCCGTGGGATCTTTTACATCCACCTGAGAGAGGAGACGGGGCCTCGGTTTAACGTCTCATCTGAAAGACGGCACCTCCGACGGTGCAGCTCTGGAGTGTCAGCCTAGACTTTAGTGCACAAGTCTCTGGGACATGAACCCACAACTTTCTGACTCAGAGGCGAGGCTGCTTCCCACTGAGCCATGGCTGACAGACTGGACACCACTGATCTAGGGTGTACACTTTACACCAAATTTGCATGCCCCACGTGTCTTCAACTGCCACTTTCATGGAGCAATTAAGAGGCATCAGTAACTGTACCGATACTTCCTGTTACTATGATGAGGGTTAATGAGTGCTGTAACTGAAATAAAAACAAAAAATACTGGAAACTACTTCTTCTTACTCATCAGTCACCTGCAAACTCATTTTTAATGTGGAAACAAGTCATCCTCGGTTCCAAGGGACTGCCGAAGAAGGAAACACTCAGCAGGTCAGGCAGCATCTGTGGAGAGAGAAACAGAGTTAACGTTTCTGGTCGTAATTGAATGCCTGTGCCCTTGAAAATTCCACGTAACTGACGTCTTCCCAAATACTCCGTTGCTTTTTAAGTGTCGGTTAAATGAAATAGTGATGCATTTCTTGGTGGCGAATCTCCGTGAAGCAGCTTCCTGGCCAGGGGCGGGCTGGGGTCGTGTGACACTGATGTTGTGTCGACTGATGGCTCATTGACATAGAAACATAGAAGATAGGAGCAGGAGTAGGCCATTCGGCCCCTCGAGCCTGCTCCGCCATTCAATGCGATCATGGCTGATCATCCAATTTCAGTACCCGGTCCCTATAGAAACATTGAGCAGTTGCCAATTGTGTGTGTGTGTTTGGTGTAGAGTTCTGATTTTGAACTTTAGCATTCAATAAATATCAAAGCTTGAACAGTAAGATTAGCATGCTATCTGACAAAGTCTGCCGTGCAGACGCTCTGATCGAATTGGCCAATTGTCGTGTACTGGACAAAAAGGAAATACTGCGGATGCTGGAAATCTGAAATAAAAACAGAAAATGCTGGAGATACTGAGCAGGTCAGGCAGCATCTGTGAAGAGAGAAACCGAGTTAACGTTTCAGGTCGATGACCCTTTAAGGTCAATCACCTGAAACGTTAACTCTGTTTCTCTCTTCACAGATGCTGCCTGACCGGCTGAGTATCTCCAGCATTTTCTGTTTTTATGTCGTATACTGGAGTTAGCCCCTGGCTCAGTGGTCGCATTCCCGCCTCTGAGGCCAGAGGGTGGAAGGTTCGAATCCCACTCCAGACAGTCCCAGCAAGTGGAGAGCAGAGCTCCGGCTCGGAATTCTGAATTAACATCCAGCAGGATTCTCGCTTCTGGTGGGTGTGGGTGTGGTAGACCCCCTGCTCTCCCTCTCATCGTATAGGTTGTTGGGAGCTCATAAAACCCTCCGGCCATCTAGAACTAACCTCCCTTTGGTATAAAGATTGGTACGGCCATGGAAGGAGCGTTCATATTGTGGCCTGTCAATCAGTTTGCAAATCCTTCCGCTACTTCACACCATTCTCCAAGGGAAGATACAACAGCATTGTCAGATATTCGTTGTTAAGGGAATGGCTTATACAAACTGACATGAAAGCTCGATAACTATATCATTTACACTCTCCCCCCTTCAAAAGCATTATTGGTCATCTTGAAATATAATCGGCTTCATATTGACGTTCAGCAATTGCCCTCAAACGTGTTTGGGCTGCGGTCATGCCGGCTAGCTATGGAGGCTGCTACAAATACCTTTTCAAAAGTTACATTGCCATTTATCTCACTCTTCGACTTCAGTTCTCCCTCTAGCCCCCCTCTTACTTTTTTCACAATTGTCCTTTTTCAGCCCCCTTTTCTCACTCCGTCTGATTTCTCTTCTCCTGTTTGTCCCCTTTCCTGCATATTTTGCGCTGTCAGGTTGTGAGACAGCAGGGTGTGGGGGGGAGGGGGTTTGGAGAGACAGGCCAGCGGATCAGCGCACTCTCTGTCTGCGATCCAAGGGAAGGATGGCGACTCGGTTAGTGCACCAGAGGGAGGTTGGCACTTCTGGTCATGTGGTCAAGAGAGGCGGTGGGGGTTAAAGTTCAAAAACCGACATGGTTCCCAAGCCGCCTGCCCTCCTCGAAAAAAACACCTGAAACCCCAAATACCCCTCCTCAAATAAATTCACGTGGTGCGCCCAAAAATAAACCTCAAACACCAGACAAAGCTGTGAAGTAAAAGCCCACATCGTCCTCCGTCACAGCAACTAAAAAAGAACTTGCATTTCTATAACGCCTTTCACGACCTCAGGATGTCCCAAAGCGCTTTACAGCCAATGAGGTATTTTTGAAGTTTAGTCACGACTGCAATATTGGGATATTCAGCAGTCAGTTTGCGCACAGCAAGCTCCCACAAACAGCAATGTGATAATGACCAGATAATCTGTTTTTGTTATGTTGGTTCAGGGATAAATATTAGCGAGGACACCAGGGCTAACCCCACCTGCTCTTCTTCAAAATAGTACCATGGGATCGTTTATATCGATCTGAGTGGGTGGACAGGGCCTCAGTTTAATACCTCATCCAAAAGACAGAACCTCCGACAGTGCAGCGCTTCCTCAATACTGCCCCTCCGACATTGCAGCACTCCCTCAGTACTGCCCCTCCGACAGTGCAGCACTCCCTCAGTACTGCCCCTCCGACAGTGCAGCACTCCCTCCGATACTGTCCCTCCGACAGTGCAGCGCTCCCTCAGTACTGCCCCTCCGACAGTGCAGCGCTCCCTCAGTACTGCCCCTCCGACAGTGCAGCACTCCCTCAGTACTGTCACTCCGACAGTGCAGCGCTCCCTCAGTACTGTCCCTCCGACAGTGCAGCGCCCCCTCAGTACTGCCCCTCCGACAGTACAGCGCTCCCACAGTACTGCCCCTCCGACAGTGCAGCACTGCCTCAGTACTGCCCCTCCGACAATGCGACACTCCCTCAGTATTGTCCCTCCGACAGTGCAGCGCTCCCTCAGTACTGCCCCTCCGACAGTGCAGCACTCCCTCAGTACTGCCCTCCGACAGTGCAGCGCCCCCTCAGTACTGCCCCTCCGACAGTACAGCGCTCCCTCAGTACTGCCCCTCCAACAGTGCAGCACTCCCTCAGTACTGACACTCCGACAGTGCGGCGCTCCCTCAGTACTGCCCCTCGGACATTGCAGCGCTCCCTCAGTACTGCCCCTCCGACAGTGCAGCACTCCCTCAGTACTGTCACTCCGACAGTGCAGCGCTCCCTCAGTACTGTCCCTCCGACAGTGCAGCGCTCCCTCAGTACTGTCACTCCGACAGTGCAGCGCTCCCTCAGTACTGTCCCTCCGACAGTGCAGCGCTTCCTCAATACTGCCCCTCCGACATTGCAGCACTCCCTCAGTGCTGCCCCTCCGACAGTGCAGCACTCCCTCAGTACTGCCCCTCCGACAGTGCAGCACTCCCTCCGATACTGTCCCTCCGACAGTGCAGCGCTCCCTCAGTACTGCCCCTCCGACAGTGCAGCGCTCCCTCAGTACTGCCCCTCCGACATTGCAGCACTCCCTCAGTACTGCCCCTCCGACAGTGCAGCACTCCCTCAGTACTGTCCCTCCGACAGTGCAGCACTCCCTCAGTACTGCCCCTCCGACAGTGCAGCGCTCCCTCAGTACTGCCCCTCCGACAGTGCAGCACTCCCTCAGTACTGTCACTCCGACAGTGCAGCGCTCCCTCAGTACTGTCCCTCCGACAGTGCAGCGCCCCCTCAGTACTGCCCCTCCGACAGTACAGTGCTCCCACAGTGCTGCCCCTCCGACAGTGCAGCACTCCCTCAGTACTGCCCCTCCGACAATGCGACACTCCCTCAGTACTGTCCCTCCGACAGTGCAGCGCTCCCTCAGTACTGCCCCTCCGACAGTGCAGCACTCCCTCAGTACTGCCCTCCGACAGTGCAGCGCCCCCTCAGTACTGCCCCTCCGACAGTACAGCGCTCCCTCAGTACTGCCCCTCCAACAGTGCAGCACTCCCTCAGTACTGACACTCCAACAGTGCGGCGCTCCCTCAGTACTGCCCCGCGGACATTGCAGCGCTCCCTCAGTACTGCCCCTCCGACAGTGCAGCACTCCCTCAGTCCTGACCCTCCGACAGTGCAGCACCCCCTCAGTACTGCCCCTCCGACAGTATGGCGCTCACTCAGTACTGCCCCTCCGACAGTGCAGTACTCCCTCAGTACTGCCCCTCCGACAGTGCAGCACTCCCTCAGTACTGTCCCTCCGACAGTGCAGCGCTCTCTCAGTACTGCCCCTCCGACAGTGCAGCACTCCCTCAGTTCTGTCTCTCCGACAGTGCAGCACTCCCTCAGTACTGCCCTCCGACAGTGCAGCAATCCCTCAGTACTGCCCTCCGACAGTGCAGCACTCCCTCAGTACTGACCGTCCGAGAGTGTAGCACCCCCTCAGTACTGCCCCTCCAACAGTGCAGCACTCCCTCAGTACTGCCCCTCCGACAGTGCAGCACTCCCTCAGTACTGCCCCTCCGACAGTACAGCGCTCCCTCAGTACTGCCCCTCCAACAGTGCAGCACTCCCTCAGTACTGACACTCCGACAGTGCGGCGCTCCCTCAGTACTGCCCCTCGGACATTGCAGCGCCCCCTCAGTACTGCCCCTCCGACAGTGCAGCACTCCCTCAGTACTGTCACTCCGACAGTGCAGCGCTCCCTCAGTACTGTCCCTCCGACAGTGCAGCGCTCCCTCAGTACTGTCACTCCGACAGTGCAGTGCTCCCTCAGTACTGTCCCTCCGACAGTGCAGCGCTCCCTCAATACTGCCCCTCCGACATTGCAGCACTCCCTCAGTACTGCCCCTCCGACAGTGCAGCACTCCCTCAGTACTGCCCCTCCGACAGTGCAGCGCTCACTCAGTAATGCCCCTCCGACAGTGCAGCGCTCCCTTAGTACTGACCCTCCAACAGTGCGGCACTCCTTCAGTACTGCCCCTCCAACAGTGCAGCACTCCCTCATTAGTGCCCCTCTGAGAGTGCGGCGCTCCCTCAGTACTGTCCTTCCGACAGTGCAGCACTCCCTCAGTACAGCCCTCCGACAGTGCAGCACTCCCTCAGTACCGCCCCTCCGACAGTGCAGCACTCCCTCAGTACCGCCCCTCCGACAGTGCAGCACTCCCTCAGTACCGCCCCTCCGACAGTGCAGCACTCCCTCAGTACTGCCCCTCCGACAGTGCAGCACTCCCTCAGTACTGCCCCTCCGACAGTGCAGCGCTCCCTCAGTACTGCCCCTCTGACAGTGCAGCACTCCCTCAGTACTGCCCCTCCGACAGTCCAGCGCTCCCTCAGTATTGCCCCTCCGACAGTGCAGCACTCCCTCAGTACTGCCCCTCCAACAGTGCAGCGCTCCCTCAATACTGACCCTCCGACAGTGGAGCACTCCCTCAATACTGCCCCGCCGATTGCAGCGCTCCCTCAGTACTGACCCTCCGACAGTGCAGCACTCCCTCAGTCCTCCCCCTCCAACAGTGCGGCGCTCCCTCAATACTGACCCTCCGACAGTGCAGCACTCTCTCAATACTGCCGCTCCGACAGTGCAGCACTCCCTCAGTACTGACCCTCTGACAGTGCGGCGCTCCCTCAGTACTGAGCCTCCGACAGTGCAGCATTCCTTCAATACTGACCCTCCAACAGTGCGGCACTCTCTCAATACTGCTCCTCCGACAGTGCGGCGCTCCCTCAGTACTGACCCTCCGACAGTGCAGCACTCCCTCACTACTGTCCCTCCAACAGTGCAGCACTGCCTCAGTACTGCCCCTCCGACAGTGCGGCGCTCCCTCAGTACTGCCCCTCCGCCAGAGCCGCGCTCCCTCACTACTGCCCCTCCGACAGTGCACCACTCCCTCAGTACTGTCCCACCGACAGTGCAGCACTCCCTCAGTACTGCCCCGTGACAGAGCAGCACTCCCTCAATACTGCCCCTCCGACAGTGTAGCGCTCCCTCAGCACTGGCCCTCCGACAGTGCGGCGCTCCCTCAGTACTGACCCTCCGACAGTGCAGTGCTCCCTCGGTACTGCCCCTCCGACAGAGCAGCAGTCCCTCAATACTGCCCCTCCAACAGTGCAGCGCTCCCTCAGTACTGATCCTCCGACAGTGCAGCATTCCCTCAATACTGACCCTCCGACAGTGCGGCGTTCCCTCAGTGCTGCCCCTCCGACAGAGCAGCACTCCCTCAATACTGCCCCTCCGACAGTGCAGTGCTCCCTCAGTACTGATCCTCCGACAGTGCAGCATTCCCTCAATACTGACCCTCCGACAGTGCGGCGCTCCCTCAGTACTGACCCTCCGACAGTGCAGCGCTCCCTCAGTACTGCCCCTCCGACAGAGCAGCACTCCCTCAATACTGCCCCTCCGACAGTGCAGCGCTCCCTCAGTACTGATCCTCCGACAGTGCAGCATTCCCTCAATACTGACCCTCCAACAGTGCGGCGTTCCCTCAGTACTGCCCCTCCGACAGAGCAGCAGTCCCTCAATACTGCCCCTCCGACAGTGCGGCGCTCCCTCAGTACTGACCCTCCGACAGTGCAGCACTCCCTCAATACTGTCCCTCCAACAGTGCAGCACTCCCTCAGTACTGTCCCTCCAACAGTACAGCACTCCCTCAGTACTGCCCCTCCGACAGTGCGGTGCTCCCTCAGTACTGTCCCTCCAACAGTGCAGCATTCCCTCAATACTGCCCCATTGACAGAGCAGCACTCTCTCAATACTGCCGCTCCGACAGTGCAGCACTCCCTCAATACTGCCCCTCCGACAGTGCGGTGCTCCCTCAGTACTGCACCGGTGTGTCAGCCTAGATTTTGTGCTCAAGTCTCTGGAGGGGGAGTTGAACTCACGACCACCTGATTCAGAGGCGAGGGTTATAGTTCTGGGGCAGTTGATGTGGTGTTGATTGAGGCCTCTTGCTGCTTGTTGATTTGATTTATATTTTAATCCAGATGTATAACTTACTACCGATATGCTACCAAAGTCTGGATTTATTGGGAGCCAGTGCATCAGCATTTCCTGACGCCCGTAAATCCCTCATAAGAACATAAGAACATGAGAAATAGGAGCAGGAGTAGGCCAATCGGCCCCTCGAGCCTGCTCCGCCATTCAATAAGATCATGGCTGATCTGATCCTAACTGCCAATCCACTATCACAGAACCATCTCCTGCATCTAACAGAATTAGACACACGAAATAGGAGCAGGATCAGGCTACACGGCCCCTGGGCCCGCTCCGCTACCCACAGGGCCATGACCGATCCGAACCTAGACTCATGTCCAAATTCCTGCCCTTTCCCCGTAACCCTTAATTCCCTTTACTTCTAGGAAACTGTCTATTTCTGTTTTAAATTTATGTAATGATGTAGCTTCTACAGCTTTTTGGGGCAGCATATTCCATGGACCTACCACCCTCTGAGTGAAGTAGTTCCTCCTCATCTCAGTTTTGGTAGAGCAGCCCCTTATTCTAAGACTATGCCCCCTAGTTCTAGTTTCACCCATTATCGGGAACATCTTCCCTGCATCCACCCGATCCAACCCCTTCACAATCTTATATGTTTCAATAAGATCGCCTCTCATTCTTCTGAACTCCAATGAGTAGAGTCCCAATCTACTCAACCTCTCCTCATATGTCCATCCCCTCATCCCCGGGATTAACCGAGTGAACCTTCTTTGTACTGACTCGAGAGCAAGTATGTCCTTTCTTAAGTATGGACACCAAAACTGTACGCAGTATTCCAGGTGCGGTCTCACCAATACCTTGTACAACTGAAGCAATACCTCCCTATTTTTATATTCTATCCCCCTAGCAATGAAAGCCAACATTCCATTGGCCTTCTTAATCACTTGCTGCACCTGCATACTGACCTTTTGAGTTCCGTGCACCAGGACCCCCAGATCCCTTTGTACTTCAGTACTTTCCAGTTTCTTGCCATTAAGATAATAACTTGCTCTATGATTTTTCCTGTCAAAGTGCATAACCTCACACTTTCCAGTATTGTATTCCATCTGCCAAATCTCTGCCCACTTACTTAGCCTGTCTATTGTCCTTGAAGGTTTTTTACGTCCTCCTCACTCACTACTTTCCCCCCCCATCTTAGTATCATCTGCAAACTTTGATATGTTACACTCGGTCCCCTCCTCCAAATCGTTAATGTAGATTGTAAAGAGTTGGGGACCCAGCACTGACCCCTGCGGAACACCACTAGTTACTGATTGCCAGTCTGAGAATGAACCATTTATCCCAACTCTCTGCCTTCTGTTAGATAGCCAATCCTCTATCCATGCCAGAATATTACCCCCAATCCCGTGATTTTTTATCTTAAGCAATAATCTTTTGTGTGGCACCTTGTCAAATGCCTTTTGGAAGTCTAAATACACTACGTCCACTGGTTCCCCTTTATCCACCCTATATGTTACTTCCTCAAAGAACTCCAGCAAATTTGTCAAACATGACTTCCCCTTCATAAAACCATGCTGACTTTGTCCTATTAAATTATGATTATCCAAATGTCCTGTTACTGTCTCCTTAATAATGGACTCCAAAATTTTACCTACCACAGATGTTAGGCTAACCGGTCTATAGTTTCCAGCCTTCTGTCTACTGCCCTTTTTAAATAAGGGTGTTACATTAGCAGTTTTCCAGTCTGCCGGGACCTTTGCCGAGTCCAGGGAGTTTTGGAAAATTATTACCAATGCATCCACAATCCCTACCGCCACTTCCCTCAAGACCCTAGGATGTAAGCCATCAGGTCCAGGTGATTTATCCGCCTTGAGTCCCATTATTTTACCGAGTACCACTTCCTTAGTGATTTTGATCGTGTTTAGCTCCTCCCCCCCTTTAGCCCCCTGTTTGTCCAATGTTGGGATATTCTTAGTGTCTTCTACTGTAAAGATTGATATAAAATATTCATTCAGTGTTTTTGCCATCTCATGGATCTTTTGCCACACTTCCTTATGTAAAGATTTTGCTATTACAGTTTTAATCGCTTTGCGCACTATTCCATCTGTCCTCGCTACGGTTCCTGTAAAGTCTGTGGGTTGTTTAGTTAATTAATACACAGACTACCAGAGTAACTTAAAACAGGACTTTACTATTCGAAGGTCAGGGCGAATCTGCCCAATAAATCCTGACACAGCACTTATATACCGGTGTGGTCACCGTCGGTATTACAGTATACAGAAGCCAACAAAGTAGTGCAACACCTAAAGTAGTTCTCTTAAAGGTGGACGGTTACATACAATAGTTCTCTTAAAGGTAGACGGGTACATACACTACAATCCTCCCTTTTTAGCTTACAACATACTGATTCCCCATTAAACATACATTATAACATATATACAACTTTATGCAAGACAGTTCACAGATTCAGTCTCTCTGGAGGTTTCCGGACTCTGTCCGGATAACGCCTCGGTGGTGTCGTAACTCCCGGCGGGGTAGTAGGGGCTTCTGGCAAGGTCGATTCGGCTTGAAGGACAGTGTCAGGCTCATCTGATTCTAGTATTACCAGATCGGAGGTAGGTGTTCTGGGTATCTCTGTCTCAACATTAACCGTGTAAGGTGGTGGAGTAGGTTGGCCATTTGTGGCTGACCCTATGATCTGGTCAACATGGCGCCTTATTATACTGTCCCCAATGTCCACCGTATACATCAACGGCCCTAGCCTTTTTCCAATAGTTCCAGGCTGCCATTTCTCGGTACGGTAGTCCCGGGCCAAAACTTGTTGACCTATCTGAAAAGATCTAGTTGGTCTTTCATTCATGCCCTGGAATTGCCGGTTCTCTACGTCCCTTCTGACGTTTGGCTTAAGCAAATCCAGCCGGCATTTTAGTCGTCTATTAAAAAACATCATGGCGGGAGTTTGATTTGTGACCGCATGTGTTGCATTCCTGTACGCCAACAAGAAGCTATCCACCTTATGTTGTAAGTTAATGGCTTCATTACCCATGGCCTTTATGGCCTTCTTGAAGGTCTGGACAAACCTTTCAGCCAATCCATTGGAGGCGGGATGGTATGGGGCTGACGTGTAGTGCTTAACCCCATTGCTCTTTAAGAATTTCTTGAATTCTTCGGACACAAATTGCGGTCCATTATCAGAACAGATCTGTTCCGGCAGCCCATTCCTAGCAAACATGGTCCTTAACACTGTGATGGTTTTTTCCGTGGTGGTGGTGGACATCTTTATTACCTCCGGCCACTTGGAGTGTGCATCCACCGCTATTAGAAACATTGAGTCCATAAATGGACCAGCAAAGTCGATGTGTACCCTTTGCCAAGGAGATGAGGGCCACTCCCATGGATGCAGAGGAGCCTGTGGTGGCGCGTTTTGGACCTTCTGGCATCCTAGACAGCTCTTAGTGATTTCTTCGATGTCCCCATCAATGCCTGGCCACCACACAAACGCTCTTGCTAGGTTCTTCATTTTCACTCCACCCAGATGTCCCTCGTGCAGCTCCTTTAACACCTTCTGTTGAAGTTTGGGTGGAATCACCACTCTAGATCCACACATCAGGGTTCCTCGACACACTGACAGCTGTTCTTTTCTCTGCGAAAATGCTGGCAGCATTGGTTCGCCCTGTGCTGGCCATCCCTCCACCGTTAAATCATAGACTCGTGAGAGAGTCGGGTCATTTCTTGTTTCGTTTTCGATCATCGAATTTGTTACTGGTAGACATTCCACTATGGATGAGTGGAACATCTCTACCGGGTCCACTGTAGTCGCTTCTTCTACTATCGGCAATGGCAAGCGCGATAACCCATCAGCATTTCCATGCTGTTTGGACCTTTTGTATTCGATGTCATATTGGTGTGCCCCAAGTAACACGGACCACCTCTGTAACCTTTGCGCTGTCATGGTGGAAACGGCCTTGTTAGGGTTGAATATGGACACCAACGGCTGGTGGTCTGTCAGTAATGTGAACTTCTTGCCCTGCAGGTAATGATTGAATTTCTTTACGCCCCACACAAGGCTGAGGGCCTCCCTATCTATTTGAGCATAATTTCGCTCCGCGGAGGTCAATGATCGGGACGCGAATGCCACTGGCCTTTCCGAGCCATTTGGTAACTTGTGTGAAAGTACTGCTCCAATTCCATAGGGGGAAGCATCACAAGCTAGACGAAGAGGTAACGTTGGGTTGAAATGAGCCAACACTTCTTCAGAGGTAATCAACGCCTTGCTTCTGCGAAAGGCCTTTTTACATTCCTCACTCCACTTCCATGGTACTTCTTTCCGCAACAGAGCATTCAGCGGATGCAGCACCGTGGATAGATTCGGCAGAAACTTGTGATAATAATTAATCAACCCCAAGAATGATCTTAACTGTGATACGTTTTCCGGAGCGGGGGCCTTCACGACAGCTTCTATCTTGTCAGGTGACTTGTGCAGCCCCTCTCGGTCAATGACATGACCGCAGTACGAGATCCGTTTTTGGAAGAACTCACATTTCTTGCGATTAACTCGAAGGCCATATTCCTTCAACCTAGTGAGCACCAGTTTCAAATTTGTGAGGTGTTCTTCCTCGTCTTCTCCCGTAATCAGGATATCGTCTAAGTAACACTGCGTGCTTGGAATTCCTTGTAATACCTGCTCCATGGCCCTCTGCCAAATTGCTGGAGCCGAAGCTACCCCAAAAACCAGTCTATTATAACGATACAAGCCTCTGTGTGTGTTGATGGTGAGGTACTGACGCGACTCTTCCTCGACTTCCATTTGTAAGTATGCCTGTGCCAGGTCTATCTTGGTGAAGTGTTTCCCTCCAGCCAACGAAGCAAAGATATCTTCAATCCGCGGAAGCGGGTATTGTACCGTGTGAAGCACCGGATTCACTGTGATCTTGAAGTCTCCGCAGATGCGGACCTTCCCCGGTCCCCCTGGCTTGTTACTTGGTGAAGACTTCATGACGGGAACAATGGGCGTGGCCCACTCACTCCAGTCCACTTTTGAAAGTACCCCTGATCGTTCAAGTTCTTCCAGTTCTGCCTCCACAGCAGGTCGTATCGCGTAAGGTACCGATCTGGCTTTGAAAAATTTTGGGCTTGCATGTTCTGCAATCTTAACCTTTGCTTTCATTCCTCGCAGTGTTCCCAGTCCTTGCTGGAATACCTCTTTAGCTTCGTCCAATATTCTGGACAACCGTTCAGGTTTGACATCTTCCTTTCCGGAATCTACCGTCATGGTGTTTAGTGAATGCCAGTCTATCTTTATTTTCCTGATCCACTCCCGTCCCAGAAGTGGTGGACCTCCCTCAGGCAACACATACAGGTCCATCCTTTGGTGATCTTTGTCCTTGTATCTCACCTTGACTTCTATCTTTCCGATGGGGTATACTTTGTGCCCCGTGTATGTCTGCAATACTAGTTCCGTATCCCGTAGGGGAATATGCTTGAATAACTTTTTATAATCATGCTTATTCATGACCGTCAACGCCGATCCGGTGTCCACTTCCATTTTCACTTGGACTTTTGCAATCTGTAGTGTGATCCAGATAGCTTGTCGGTCAGCTTCATTACTCACATTGTGAATTCTCAGACTATCCAGTTCCTTGCAGTTGGAGTGTGAGTCCGAATTCTGTTCTTCCGGACTCTTCCTAGTCACCTCATGTACCTTCCTGTACCTCTTTTGTGGTGACTCATTATTGTTGGTCTTCTTTCCTGACCGGCATACCTTAGCTATGTGACCGAGCTTGCCAAATTTCCTACATTCCTGGTTTTTAAACCAGCATTGGTTCTGGTCGTGTGTTGTCTTCCCACAACGATAGCATTTCGTTGTACCCGAAGTAATTTGCTGCACACTGAGTGCCGCTGCCTTTAGCTGCATTTCCGCCGTTCCTTTCGCTGCGGCTTCGTTCGATGCAGCAATAAGGACAGCCTTCTCAAGTGTAAGATCGTTCTCTTCGAGCAGTCGTTTTTGTGTTTCTTCCTTCGACATTCCGCACACAAATTTGTCTCTGAGTGCCTCTGCCAGATTTTCCCTAAACTGACAGTGTTTCGCTAGCCTACGCAGTTCAATCAGGTACTCCGCGTTGCTTTCCTCTTTCCGTTGCGTTCTCGCGTAAAATTTGGATCGTTCCACTAACATCAGTGGTGCGGGGTTAAAATGATCCTTCAGGACAGCAACAATATCATCGAAAGTCTGATCCGCCGGTTTAGCTGGTGCTAGTAGATGCTTCAAGAGCCCGTATGTCTTCGCGCCCATCGAGTTTAGCAAGGTTATAGCTTTGTCATCTTCTTCTATTTTATTGGCCTCACCATAGATCTCAATGCGTTCCACATACGTGGCCCAGTCTTCTACCTCGGAATTAAAATCATTGATGTTACCACGCTTAGGCATCTTCCTCTCTTCCTGATAACACCACGGATTATTTCTTTAAATTTTCTTTTTTTTTTCTTCAAGATGGCGGTTCCCGCGAAAATGGCGGTTTCCCGCGCTTATCTTCTCTCCCCGCCCACTTCAATGGCGGTTCCCCGCTTCTGTCTTCTTCTCCGCCTAATGGCGGCTTCCCGCGTTTCTTCCCCTGGCGGGAGGGGTACACTTTCCCCACGGGTGACGGCCGCTGGCTTTCAGGTTCACAGCCTGCGCGTCGGCTTCAGTGCTTTCCCTTTTCTCGGCAGGGCAACCGGCGCTGGGTACACCCCGTTGACGGCGAACAGTTTCAGCCGCTGGGCTGGCTCTCGCTCAGTTCCCCTTGCTCGGGCTCTGTCTCTCTCCCGCTCGCTCGGCTCTACCGGGGCTGGGTACACCCCGTTGACGGTGAACAGTTTCAGCCGCTGGACTGGCTCTCGCTCAGTCTCCCTTGGTCGGCTCTGCCTCTCCCGCTCGCTCGGCTCCCAATCGCGCCTCCCAGCCCTCTCGCAGTCCGGTGCTTCCCTCCCCGGCTGCGGCTGAGTTTTTATATCTTCCCGCGCCTACGCTCCCGGTCGCAGCGCTTCGTGGCTTCGGTCGCTGCCCGGCCTTTTTCGCCGGTCGCGGTCTAGCTGTCTCACGACGCCGTTGCGTCCCCAGCCTGTCTGTACCGTGGCTTCCTTGCTCCATGCTGCCCCAGTCTCAGCGCCTCTGGGCCCGACTTCTATCCGGCTCCTTTCCCCCTCGACCGTGGTCGAGTGCACCGCCCTTATCCTCCGGTTATTCTTTTTACTTTTCCCTTACTCACAGTCACCGTGGCCGGCTTGCTTCTCGTGCTGATCGACTCACTCCTCACCGTGGCAGAAGGGACAGTCAGTGCCTGTTGCTGATGGAAGTCTTTGTCTCTGAATTCTTCCTCCTTTCCAGCTCTGCAGACTCGAGTTTTCTCCCAGCAGAATGACGAGGGCGGTTGCCTCTTCTCGACGCTCGTTAACTGCTTCGGAAGTATTGTTGCCGCAGGGTACGATCGGACTCGTCGCCACTGTAAAGTCTGTGGGTTGTTTAGTTAATTAATACACAGACTACCAGAGTAACTTAAAACAGGACTTTACTATTCGAAGGTCAGGGCGAATCTGCCCAATAAATCCTGACACAGCACTTATATACCGGTGTGGTCACCGTCGGTATTACAGTATACAGAAGCCAACAAAGTAGTGCAACACCTAAAGTAGTTCTCTTAAAGGTGGACGGTTACATACAATAGTTCTCTTAAAGGTAGACGGGTACATACACGACAGTTCCAATGTGCTTGAATGTGTGGAGAGCAATGTTAATGGACGTGTGGCCGACCCTCCATTATTGCTGCTTCTTGGACTACGAAAACTCTCAGCCTTTCCTGTGTTGATTCTGATTAATTTTCTCTCCTGCTCAGTCGCTGCAACAACCATAATAACCGTGTAAGTGTAAGGGCGAGCATCCTCAGCTCTTTTCCATGAGGATGCCACAGTGGCATAGTGGTTAGCACTGTTGCCTCACAGCGCCAGGGACCTGGGTTCGAATCCGGCCTCGGGTGACTGTCTGTGTGGAGTTTGCACATTCTCCCCGTGTTTGCGTGGGTTTCCTCCGGGTGCTCCGGTTTCCTCCCACAGTCCAAAGATGTGCGGGTTAGGTTGATTGGCTATGATAAATTGACCCTTAGTGTTAGGGGGATTAAATATGTGGGGATCGGGTGGGATATGTGTCGGTGCAGGCTCGATGGGCTGAAATGGCCTCTATCTGCACTGTGGGGTTTCTGTGATTGACATTCTGGCCCACTGTCCTTGGTCTGTTAGTGCCATCCTTGGCTCAGTTAGTCGCGCTCTCACCTCTGAGTCAGAGGAGATGGGTTCACAGTGGGTTCATGTCCCACTCCACAACTTGAGCACAAAAGCTGACACTCCAGTGCGGCACTGAGGGAATGCTGCACTGTCGGAGGTGCTGTCTTTCAGATGAGATGTTAAACCAAGACCCCATCCGCCCTCTCAGATAAGAAAGGCTTGCATTTCTATAGCGCCTTTCACAACCACTGGACATCTCAAAGCGCTTTACAGCCAACGAAGTACTTTTGGAGTGCAGTCACTGTTGTAATCGCGGCAGCCAATTTGTACACAGCAAGATCCCACAATGTGATAATGACCTGATCATCTGTTTTAGTGATGTTGATTGAGGGATAAATATTGGCCAGGACACCGGGGAGAACTCCCCTGCTCGTCTTCGAAATAGTGCCATGGGATCTTTTACATCCACCTGGGAGAGCAGACGGGGCCTCGGTTTAACATCTCATTCATAAAATATCCCACGGCACCATTTAAAGAATAGCAGGGGAGTCCTCCCGGTGTCCTGGCCACTATTTATCTCTTAAACAACATCACTAAAAAAACAGATTATCCGGTCATTTATTTCATTCTTGTTTGTGGGACCTTGCTGTGTGCAAATTACAACAGTGACGACACTTCAAGAAGTATTCCATTGGCTGTGAAGTGACGATTGGAAAGATTAGGGGAGCTGGAGTTCTCCTGAGAGCAAAGAAGGAGATTTGATAGAGGTGTTCAAAATCGTGAAGGGTTTTGATCGAGTAAATAAGGAGAAACTGTTTCCAGTGGCAGATGTGGTGTATGTAACCGTTCCACCTTTAAGAGAACTATTTAAAGAGTGGCACTACTTTATCTTGGCTGCTGTATACTGTAATACCGGTGGTGACCACACCGGTATATAAGTGCTGTGTAATGATTTATTGGGCAGTTCCGCCCTGACCTTCGACTAGTAAAGAACTGTTAAAAGTTACTCTTGTGGTCTGTGTAGTAATTCTCCTTATAACACACAGACTTAACAGTGGCGACGAGTACGATCTTACCCTGCGGCAGAGATACATCCAAGGCAGTTTAACGGGCGTCGAGAGGAGGCATCCGCCCTCATCATTCTGCTGAGAGAAGACTCGGGTCTGCAGAGCAAGGAAGAATTCTGACACGAAGCCTTCCATCAGCAACAGGCAGTGATCATCCCTTCTATCACGGTGGTGGGTAAGCCGATCAGCGACGAGCAGCAAGTCGGCCACGGTGGCTGTGAAGTAGGGGAGGGAAAAACAGAGGATATAAGGGCGGAGAACTCGACCACGGCCGGGGAAAAGAGCCAGACAGAAGTCGGGGCCAGAGGCGCTGAGACTAGGGCAGCGTAAGGCACGGGAGCCGCGGTGAATGTAAACGCAGCCGGTGCGAAAGACCGGGCTGCAAGCGGGCTGGGAGACGCAACAGCGTCGAGAGAGAGCTCGACCGCGACCGGTGAGAAAGGCCGGGCAGCTACCGAGGCCGTGAGGCGCAGCGACCGGGTCAGCGTAAGGCGCGGGAGAAAATAAAAAAAACCGCGGAGAACTCAGCCGCAGCCGGGGGAAAGGACCGGACTGCAAGAGGGGCTGGGAGGCACGATTTGCAAACCGCTGGGGAGGGCGAACGCAGCAATACGGCAATCGCCATTACAGCCAGCGGGGGAGAAAGGCAAACGCGGGAAGCCGCCATTTTCGTAGGCGGGGAAGAAGACAAGCGCGGGAAACCGCCATTTTGAAAAAAAAAGTTAAAGAAAAATTTCTTTTTGTTTCTCAAGAAGGTTGCGAAGATGCCTAAGCGTGGTAACATCAACGATTTCGATCCCGATGTTGAAGATTGGGCCACGTATGTAGAACGCATAGAGATATATTGTAAGGCAAATAAAATATCAGATGAAGATAAAGCACTAACCTTACTAAACTCAATGGGTGCGAAGACATACGGGCTATTGAAGCATCTTCTATCACCAGCTAAACCGGCGGATCAGACTTTCGCTAAAATTGTGGCTGTCCTGAAAAATCATTTGAACCCCACACCGCTGATGTTAGCGGAACGATTTAAATTTTATGCGAGAACGCAACTGAAAGAGGAAAGCAACGCGGAGTATTTAATTGAACTGCGTAAGCTAGCGAAATACTGCCAGTTTGGGGAAAGCCTGACAGAGGCACTGAGAGACAAATTCGTGTGTGGATTGTCGAAAGAAGGAACACAAAAGCGGCTGCTTGAAGAGAATGAGCTTACACTTGATAAGGCTGTCTCTATTGCAGCATCGCATGAAGCTGCAGCGAGAGGCACTGCGGAAATGCAGCTGAAGTCAGCGGTACTCAGCGTAGATCAAATGGCTTCGGGTACAACGAAATGTTATCGTTGTGGGAAGAAAACACACGATCAGAACCAATGCTGGTTTAAAAACCAGGAATGTAGAAAATGTGGCAAGCTTGGTCACATAGCTAAAGTATGCCGGTCAAGAAAGAAGACCAGCAGAAAAAAGTCACCGCAGGAAAAGTGCAGAAAGGTACATAAGGTGGCTGAGAAGAGTTCGGATGAACAGAATTCGGATTCAGACTCCAACAGCAAGGAACTGGGTAGTCTGAGAATTCACAATGTGAGTAAGGAAGCTGACCGACAAACTATCTGGGTCACACTGCAGATAGCAGGAGTCCAAATGAAGATGGAATTGGACACCGGATCGGCGTTGACGGTCATGAATAAGCAAGATTACAAAAGGTTATTCAAACATATTTCCCTACGGGATACGAAGATAGTATTGCAGACATACACGGGGCAAAGAGTATACCCCATCAGAAAGATAAAAGTCAAGGTGGTACACAAGGGCAAAGAACACCAAGGAATGGACTTATATGTACTACCTGAGGGAGGTCCACCACTTCTGGGACGGGAGTGGATCAGGAAAATAAATATGGACTGGCACTCCCTAAACGCAATAACAGTAGATTCCGGGAAAAAAGATGTCAAACCTGAACGATTGTCCAGAATATTGGATGAGGCTAAAGAGGTGTTCCAACAGGGACTGGGAACGCTGAGAGGAATTAAGGCAAAAATCAAGATTGCAGAACATGCAAACCCAAAATTTTTCAAAGCTTATGCGATACAACCTGCTGTGGAAGCTGAGCTGGAAGGGCTAGAACGTTCAGGAGTACTGTCTAAGGTGGACTGGAGTGAGTGGGCCACGCCCATTGTTCCCGTCATGAAGCGTTCATCGAGTAACAAGCCAGGGGAACCGGGGAAGGTCCGCATCTGTGGAGACTTCAAGATCACAGTTAATCCGGTGCTTCACACGGTACAATATCCGCTTCCGCGGATTGAGGATATCTTTGCTTCATTGACTGGCGGGAAACGCTTCACCAAGATAGACCTGGCGCAAGCGTACTTACAGATGGAATTGAGGAAGAGTCGCGCCAGTATCTCACAATCAACACGCACAGAGGCTTGTATCGATATAATAGACTGGTTTTTGGAGTGGCTTCGGCTCCAGCAATTTGGCAGAGGGCCATGGAGCAGGTATTACAGGGAATTCCAAGCACTCAATGTTACTTGGACAATATCCTGATTACAGGAGATGACGATGAGGAACACCTTGCAAATCTGAAACTGGTGCTCACCAGGTTGAAGGAATATGGCCTTCGAGTTAATCGCCAGAAATGTGAGTTCTTTCAGAAACAGATCTTGTACTGTGGTCATGTCATTGACCAGGAGGGGCTGCACAAGTCACCTGACAAGATCGAAGCTGTTGTGAAGGCTCCCGCTCCGGAAAATGTATCCCAGTTGAGGTCGTTCCTAGGGTTGATTAACTATTACCATAAGTTTCTGCCAAATCTATCCACGGTGCTGCACCCGCTGAATGCTCTTTTGCAGAAAGAAGTACCATGGAAGTGGAGCGAGGACTGTAAGAAGGCCTTTCGCAAAAGCAAGGCATTGATCACCTCAGAGGAAGTGTTGGCTCACTTCAACCCAACACTACCTATTCGTTTAGCTTGTGATGCTTCTCCTTATGGTATTGGAGCAGTACTCTCACACAAGTGGCCAAATGGCTCGGAAAGGCCAGTCGCATTTGCATCCAGATCATTGACCTCCGCTGAGCGCAACTATGCTCAGATAGATAGGGAGGCTCTCAGCCTGGTGTGGGGAGTAAAGAAGTTTAATCATTCCCTGCAGGGCCAGAAGTTTACACTGCTGACAGACCACCAGCCGTTGGTATCCATATTCAACCCTAAAAAGGGTGTTTCCATTATGACAGCGCAAAGGCTACAGAGGTGGTCCCTTTTCCTAGGGGCACACCAATATGACATAGAATACAAAGGATCAAAACAGCATGGGAATGCTGACGGGTTATCGCGCCTACCGTTGCCAACGGTAGAAGAGGCGCCTACAGTGGACCCAGTGGAGATGTTCCACGCAACCATAGTGGAATGTCTACCAGTAACAAATTCTACCATTGAAAAAGAGACGAGAAATGACCCGACTCTCTCGAGTCTACGATTTAACGGTGAAGGGATGGCCAGCACATGGCGAACCACTGTTGCCAGCATTCTCGCAAAGAAGAGAACAGCTGTCAGTGTGCCGAGGAACCTTGATGTGTGGATCCAGAGTGGTGATTCCACCCAAACTCCAGAGTAAAGTGCTAAAGGAGCTTCACGAGGGGCATCTGGGTGGAGTGAAAATGAAGAACCTAGCCAGAGCGTTTGTGTGGTGGCCAGGTATCGATGGAGACATCGAAGAAATGACCAAGAGCTGTCTAGGATGTCAGAAGGTCCAAAACGCCCCACCACAAGCCCCTCTACACCCATGGGAGTGGCCCTCATCTCCATGGCAAAGGGTACATATCGACTTTGCTGGTCCATTTATGGACTCAATGTTCTTAATCGCGGTGGATGCACACTCCAAGTGGCCGGAGGTAATAAAGATGTCCTCCACCACCACGGAAAAAACCATCACAGTATTAAGGACCATATTTGCCAGGAATGGGCTGCTGGAACAGATCTGTTCTGATAATGGACCGCAATTCGTGTCCGAAGAATTCAGGAAGTTCTTAAAAAACAATGGGGTTAAGCACTACACGTCCGCCCCATACCATCCCGCCACCAATGGATTAGCTGAAAGGTTTGTCCAGACCTTCAAGAAGGCCATAAAGGCCATGGGTAATGAAGACATAAATCTACAACATAAGGTGGATAACTTCTTATTGGCGTACAGGAATGCAACACATGCGGTCACAAACCAAACTCCCGCCATGATGTTTTTCAATAGAAGACTAAGATGCCGGCTGGATTTGATCAAGCCAAACATCAGAAGGGACGTAGAGAACCGGCAATTTCAAGGCATGAATGAAAGGCCAACTAGAACCTTCCAGATAGGTCAACAAGTTTTGGCCCGGGACTACCGTACCGAGAAATGGCAGCCTGGAACTATTTGCACACGACTAGGACCGCTGATGTATACCGTGGACATTGGTGAAAGCATAATAAGGCGCCATGTTGACCAGACCATAGGGTCATCCGAAAAGGGACATCCTACTCCACAACTCTATACGCCTAATGATGAAGCAGAGATACCCATAGGATCTACCTCCGATCCGGTGATACTGGAATCAGATGAACCCGACACTGGCATTCAAGCCGAATCGACCTTGCCAACAGAACCTACTACACCACCGAAAACTACTACACCACCGAGGCGTTATCCGGACCGAGTCAGGAAGCCTCCAGAGAGACTGAATCTGTGAACTGTTGTACGTGAAGTTGTGTATATATGTTATGATGTTATGTTAATGGGGAATATATATACTGTTAAGCTAAAAAGGGAGGATTGTGGTGTATGTAACCGTTCCACCTTTAAGAGAACTATTTTAAGAGTGGCACTACTTTATCTTGGCTGCTGTATACTGTAATACCGGTGGTGACCACACTGGTATATAAGTGCTGTGTAATGATTTATTGGGCAGTTCCGCCCTGACCTTCGACTAGTAAAGAACTGTTAAAAGTTACTCTTGTGGTCTGTGTAGTAATTCTCCTTATAACACACAGACTTAACAGCAGAAGGGTCGATAACCGGAGGACACAGATTTAAGGTAATTGGCAAAAGATCCAAGGAATCTTTCGCCAAGGAAATTTTTTTTTACGCATGATCTGGATTATGTTACGATCTGGAATGTGCTGCCTGGAAGGGCGGTGGGAGCAGATTCAATCGTAACTTTCAAAAGGAAATGGGATAAATACTTGAAGGGAAAAAATTTACAAGGCTCTGGGGAAAGAGCAGGGGGGAGTGGGACTAATTGGATCGCTCTTTCAAAGAGCTGGCACAGGCATGATGGGCCGATTGGCCTCCTTCTGTGCTGTATCATTCTATGAGTCTACGAGGCAACCCATTTCTGCCGTTGGTGTCTATCCAGAGGAAGATATTTGGCTCCGATCAGAGGATCATCTTGCTTTACATCCAGCAGATCGTGGCTCTCCACAGTTGATGTTCATATTTGCCAGTCTGTAAGAGACTCGTCTTGTCTCTGCCTTGTTTCTGTAATGAGAGGCATTTTTAGGTGAACAGACCATTACCCTGACTCACAAACCCCTAGCAGGAGGGCCGTGCACTGCCTTCAGTCTGGCTCCTACCTTTCAACCTGCCTGGCTTGGGGTGGCTCTACCAGGAGTTCCACTCCCGCCAGCATAGCTCTCAGGGTCAGAGCACGCAGACCTTCCCACCATGTCAAGGTGCAGTTCTTGAGGAAGCAGCGTGGGACGACCTGAAGACATGAAAGACGTTTTATAAATGCATCTTCTTTCTTTCTGTAAATTTGTATGTTGTATGAGACCCTCAGGTTATATTTCTATCTATCTTTTTAATTACAAAAGACAATCGTTCAATGATTTCACAAACAGAGCAATTAGTAACTTCAATTTCACTTGCCGCTTCATTATTAATGAATACACTGACTGAACTTTTCAAAAGCAAACACAACGCTCAACAGCGCCTCTTCTATCTTGTCGGGATCGACCAATGAAGAGTATAAGTGGTCACATGTCACCAATAGACTTGTCAACTCTGGCGGGAGGTATTCCTGGAGGATCACGTGACGATGGATCACATGACACCTCATCGTGTGATGCCTGCGAATGTTATTGGCTTTACCTTGTGAAGGTTGGGTGGTTGAGAATCTTTGCTCGTGGTTTCACATCAGCAGCTGTTGCGAGACAAGTTTCCGGAACAATCCCCAGCACAGACACGACGGGCCGAAAAGCTTCATTCTGTGCCGTAAACTTCTATGATCAAATCAAATCAAATCAACTTTTATTGTCATTGTTAGTGCACAAGTGCAGTACAATGAAATGTAGGCTTGCGGCTCCCGAGAGTGTACATTTAGATTAAGAACATTTAAACATTCAACATACATTTGGCTTGTAGTATATTAACATAAACATAACCATAATAAAGTGCATTGGCAGATGTGCAGGCTTTAGAGTTTATTTGTGGAGTTCAGTAGGATGACAGCCCTGGGAAAGAAGCTGTTCCTAAATCTGGTCGTACGGGTGCGAATGCATCTGTCGCGTCTCCCAGATGGCAGGAGGGCGAACAGACTGTGGCTGGGGTGGGTAGGGTCTTTGATGATGGGCCGTGACCTCCGTAAACAGCGTTTCTGGTATATGTGCTCTATGGTATCCAGGAGGCCACCCCTGCGCAGGCAAAGAGGGGAAACCCTGCGGGGGGCGGGGAAGAGGGGAGACCGAGGGTGGGAAAGAGGAGAGACCGAGGGCGGAGAAAAGGGGAGACCGAGGGAGGGGAAGAGGAGAGACCGAGGGCGGGGAAGAAGGGAGACTGAGGGGGGGGAAGAGGGGAGACCGAGGGCGGGGAAGAGGGGAGACCGAGGGAGGGAAGAGGGGAGACCAAGGGAGGGCAGAGGGGAGACCGAGGGCGGGGAAGAGGGGAGACCGAGGGCGGGGAAGAGGGGAGACTGAGGGAGGGAAGAGGGGAGACCGAGGGCGGGGAAGAGGGGAGACCGAGGGCGGGGAAGAGGGGAGACCGAGGGCGGGGAAGAGGGGAGGCCGAGGGAGGGAAGAGGGGAGACCGAGGGAGGGAAGAGGGGAGACCGAGGGTGGGGAAGAGGGGAGACCGAGGGTGGGGAAGAGGGGAGACCGAGGGGGGGGAAGAGGGGAGACCGAGGGGGGGGAAGAGGGGAGACCGAGGGGGGGGAAGAGGGGAGACCGAGGGAGGGAAGAGGGGAGACCGAGGGCGGGGAAGAGGGGAGACCGAGGGAGGGGAAGAGGGGAGACCGAGGGCGGGGAAGAGGGGAGACCGAGGGCGGGGAAGAGGGGAGACCGAGGGAGGGGAAGAGGGGAGACCGAGGGAGGGGAGACCGAGGGCAGGGCAGAGGGGAGACCGAGGGAGGGAAGAAGCGAGACCGAGGGTGGGGCAGAGGGGAGACCAAGGGTGGGAGGGGATCACAGATTGCTAGCAGCAATGCCCGGGATATTCATGCCCTATTCCGGTGACTCCCGGGCAATCCAGGGGGGTTGGCAAACCTTGGCTGGCCCTAGCATCGAGGAAATATCCAGACCCCACCATATCTCTCATATCCCTCGATCAAATATTTCTTCAGATACTTATCCAACTCTCTCTTGAATTTTCTGATACAGTCAGCCCACACTGCCTCCCTAGGCAGTCCATTCCAGACATTCACCGCCCATTCTAAGCACTCTTTCACCCTCCTGTTCTAAGCTTGAGGCCTTGCACGTGATTGCCTCCCTCCAACCATGTGCACAGAAAGATATACTCACCGAGTACTTGAGGGAACTTTGAAAGGACAGTCTTAAGTACTTCTGGCTTACTGACACTTTAAGAGCCACAGGGCTAAAAATTCGGTGGCGCCGCGTTTGGGGCGCCAAGCTCACCTGGGCGCCGGAATTTGCGCACTGGCCAGAGCCGCTTGCGCCCTCCCGACATTTAGTGGGAGCGCCCCAAAAGGGACTCGGGGCGCTGCTCGAGACTCCCCGCGTCCCGCTTGGGGCGCTCAAACTGAATATCGCCGCACTACGTGCCACAGCGCCACACACTGCGGCATGGTGCGCTGCTGTACTGCAGGCCTTCCTCCCCTTCTTAAGGGGGAGGGGCCTGCACCAGCGCGATCACCGATCGCGAGTGCCAGCAAAAGAGCCCGACACCGAGGAGAAGTGCCGGGCTTTTGGGACACAGCCGGCACTGCCCAGGGGGTGGATCAGGAGGCCGGGGAGGGTGGCGCGAGGAGGTGCTGGCAGGCGGCCACCAGAAAAAATGGCCGCCCCGCACCGCCACCTTAATTTGCGCCACTACCGCCACAGGTAGGTCCTGTGAACCGGTCGCGATTTGCGACCAGCGTTACAGAGGCGGGCGCGACCAAATATCGCGATCGGGGCGGGAGTGGGGCGCTGTGCACACCAATGACGTCATCGGTGGCGGCGCAGCGCTACAAGCTAACACCGCCATTAGCGCCCCGCTAAATATCGCGGGAGGCGTGGCCAGTGGCGCTAAAGCCACTGAGTGCCCTCTTTGGGCGCTAACTGGTGGCGCAGCCCACTGAATTTCTAGGCCACAAAATCCCCAAGAGTTGGATCAGCCTCAACCCAGTTCCTAGTGGGCAACGGCCCTTAGTAAAAGTGCTAATAATCTGGCAATCTTGTCCCAAGAGGGTGGAATGATGGCTGGTGAGGGAAATGGAACAATGTCACATTGATGCTGTAGTAGATGCTGTTCCATGGTTGGGGCTGAGGCAGAGGAGAGGGGACCTTACTCTGCATCTAACCATGCCGTACCTGACCTGGGGGTATTTGTGCGGTTCGTGGCACTGATAGCAGGTTATCAATACGGTACCACTCTCCTGCACCTCCGAGTGGGCAGCTGAAGCTCAGGCACTGGAAGAGGTCTGGGAGCAGATTTTGTGCTTTGTCGGCATGATTACCACAGAACATTGGCAGCGCTGGGCTGCTTTGTAACAGTGACCAGGGTAGTTTGCAGCCACTGCTGGCATGTGATATGTTCCTGCTACATGCATTACCTGAGTGTGAGGTGGGAGAGGTGTGAAGCGCAATGATCTAAGAATAGCGACCTGGAGCGCAAGCTCCTCTCACGATCGCGTCGTCAGAACTGATCCTTGTGAAAGAAAACAAGCCCAGTCCTAAAACTGTGCTGCTGTGGCTGTTTAATACGGAATTGGAAAGTGTGTGTGGAATGTTTAATTATCAGCTGGGAATTATTAGCACCGCTGCAGGAAATTCAGGATAAAGCTGCCAGCAAGGAAACCCGGTGTCACTCAGCCCGCTGTGATGGGAACAGCTCCTCTCCAGACTGAGACTGCTGAAAAAGAGAACCACTGTGAAGGCACTGAGTTCGATAACCCTAAGCAAAGGTGTTGACTCGAAGGGTAACTAAAAAACAAAAGGTGCTTTGGGATAAAAAGAATCTTTGGAGGCTTCTGACATTTGCATTATGTTAAAGAAAGAGAGAACTTGCATTTCTATAGCGCCTTTCATGACCTCAGGATGTCCCAAAGCGCTTTACAGTAAATGAGGTACTTTCTTGAAGTGTTGTCACTGTTGTAATGTAGGAAACGCGGCAGCCAATTTGCGCACAGCAAGATCCCAATGAGATAATGACCGGATAATCAGTTTTCTGGTGATGTTGGTTGAGGGATAAATATTGGCCCCAGGACACTGGGGAGAACTCCCCCACTCTTCTTCGAAATAGAGTCATAGAATTTTTTTTTACATCCACCCAAGAGTCTCACCGGAAAGACGGCACCTCCGACAGTGCAGCACTCCCTCAGCACTGCGCTGGGAGTGTCAGCCTAGATTTTATGCTCTAAGTAGCCAAGGTGTCTCAGCAATTGATTCATCACAGGAGCCCGTGGTCAAGTTTCAGTCAGACATTGATTACCAGAGACTACACTCAGAAGGTCAGTGATTGGGAGTGTTGGGTTAGAAAGGAATAGGAAAATGATCAGGCTCGACTGTGATGGCCCCACTTTAGTTAATCAATCTGCCAATAATAATTGTCTTGGGTTTAGATGAGCTATGCAGCTGTCAATGTATCTAACAGAGTGGCCGTTTCCCTATCGGTTAATTGAGCGTATTTGACACCTCTGCAGAACTGCGGTGAAGGCTGTTCATCAGTCTGTTTATGCCTTTCTCAGGAGCACCGTGGATGCAAAGGGTGCCTGAACTGTTGAGAGGGGAAATTCTGCCGTTTGTCCAAGTATTTGAAAAATTGCCACATTTTCTGAATGAATAACTCTGATATAATCTCCAGTGATGGCACGATTGGTTCACTGGTGTCCAGTGCGGAACTGAAGCATTCAAACCAGGAAGGTACGAGGTTTAACCATCAGTCTGCACCGAGTGAGCTGATCCGAGCTGGGCGGGGGGGGGGTTTGGGGCACCACAATTGGCCTCAGTGCCCCTGATCAAAAGAGGAAGACTTGCAATTATATAGCGCCTTTCACAACCTCAGGACTTCCCAAAGCGCTTTACAGCCAATGAAGTACTTTTGAAATGTAGTCACTGCTGTAATGTAGGAAACGCAGCAGCCAATTTCCACACAGCAAGCTCCCACAAACAGCAACGTCATAATGACCAGATCATCTTTTTACAAAGAGAAAAACTCGGGGAGGGTCTCTGCTCCTGATCACAGTTCATTGAGCCTTGACATTGGGCGAGGATAAGATTGGATACGGCTGTGAGGATCTCACGTTCAAATAGCCTCCCAAAACTGACTGTCTGGGCTCACACATTGTGAATGGCAACTTAGGCGTGTTACAGGAGGGCTGCTGGTCCCTGTGGGGTTGTTTCCATCCACCCCCCCACCACACACCCGACCCCACCACACACCCGACCCCACCCCCACCACACACCCGACCCCACCACACACCCGACCCCACCCCCACCACACACCCTCCCCCACCCCCACCCCACCTCACCACACACCCGACCCCACCCCCACCACACACCCGACCCCACCACACACCCGACCCCACCCCCACCACACACCCGACCCCACCACACACCCGACCCCACCCCCACCACACACCCCACCCCGCCACACACCCGACCCCTCCCCCACCACAAACACCCGACCCCCCACCACACACCCGACCCCTCCCCCACCACACACCCTCCCCCACCACACACCCGACCCCACCCCCACCACACACCCGACCCCTCCCCCACCACACACCCGACCCCACCCCCACCACACACCCGACCCCACCCCCACCACACACCCGACCCCTCCCCCACCACACACCCGACCCCTCCCCCACCACACACCCGACCCCTCCCCCACCACACCCGACCCCTCCCCCACCACACACCCGACCCCTCCCCCACCACACACCCCCGACCCCACCCCCACCACACACCCGACCCCTCCCCCACCACACACCCGACCCCTCCCCCACCACACACCCGACCCCACCCCCACCACACACCCCACCCCCACCACACACCCTCCCCCTCCCCCACCACACACCCGACCCCTCCCCCACCACACACCCCCGACCCCCCACCACACACCCGACCCCTCCCCCACCACACACCCGACCCCACCCCCACCACACACCCGACCCCACCCCCACCACACACCCGACCCCTCCCCACCACACACCCGACCCCTCCCCCACCACACACCCGACCCCTCCCCCACCACACACCCGACCCCTCCCCCACCACACACCCGACCCCTCCCCCACCACACACCCCACCCCACACCCCACCCCCACCACACACACCCGACCCCCCACCAAACACCCACCCCTCCACAAACCCACAACCCCCAAACTCGCCCCTTCCTCCCACCACAATCCCGCCCTTCCCCCCGCCTCCCCCCCCATACCAGCTGGTCCTTCCAGAGACAGGAAACCCCTCTGGCATCCACTGGGGAGGCACTTCTGAAACAGGCTGATTTTTCTGCTGGGGTTATGCAATTTTCCTGGGTGTATCTCCAGCAGGTGCGGGGTGGGGAGGTGGAAATCCATGGGGGGGGCGCAGCGGGAGGGGGAGGAAGCAGACAGGAATCCCACCGGGCCCCACTCAAATTATTTAAATGAGACCGGGGTCAACCGTGGACGTCCGTTCCCACCGAAGTTGTGGTGGGACTTCCCCCGAGCAGAAGATTGCACCAAGTATCTGTCAATGTCCGGTGCAGTGTCATGGAAACGGCCCGCCTGTAACTCAGCTCCTGTTGTAACATGTTTACTGCAGCCCTCCAAAAGACAGCCTGACACAGGGAGGGTCTTGGTTAACACACATAGTAACATAGAAACATAGAAACAGAGAAGATAGGAGCAGGAGTAGGCCATTCGGCCCCTCGAGCCTGCTCCGCCATTCAACGAGATCATGGCTGATCATCCAAATTCAGTACCCTGTCCCTGCCTTCTCCCCATATCCCTTGATCCCTTTAGCCTTAAGAAATATATCCAACTCCTTCTTGAATATATTTAATGAATTGGCCTCAACTGCCTTCTGTGGTGGAGAATTCCACAGGTTCACCACTCTCTGGGTGAAGAAATTCCTCCTCATCTCTGTCCTAAATGGCCTACCCCTTATCCTTAGACTGTGACCCCTGGTTCTGGACTCCCTGACCATCGGGAACATCCTTCCTGCATCCAGTCTGTCTAGTCTTGTTAGAATTTTATAAATTTCAATGAGATCCACCAGGGCTCAGAGGGTTAAATTGTGAGGACAGGTTGCATAAACGTGGCTTGTATTCCCTCGAGTATAGAAGATTAAGGGGTGATCTAATCGAGGTGTTTAAGATGATTAAAGGATTCGATAGGGTTGAGAGAGAGAAACTATTTCCTCTGGTGGGGGGAGTCCAGAACAAGGGGGCACAACGTTAAAATTAGAGCCAGGCCGTTCAGGGGTGATGTCAGGAAGTACTTTTTCACACAAAGAGTAGTGGAAATCTGGAAAACTCTCTCATCAGACTGTATCTTTAAAGAAGGGCCCCGCTGGCTTCAGGCTTGTTGTCTGCTCAGAGGAGCCGGTTAAAATTGCAGACGGCGAGATCCAGGCGGGACATCGGCGAGTGTGTCACACCGCCGAATTTAATTGACGTAGGATTAAAATCAACCCCACTGACTCTTGGGTCACTGTCCCCGGGCCTCCCACACCTTGCTCGAGTCGTCAGTCTTCATGCGCGGCTCTAGATGGTGCGCGTCCGGCTATTTGGGCGTGGGGGGCATCGCAGCCGAGCTTGTTCCTGCCCAACAAGAGCCACTGGACAGCAATGGGGAGGCTGCCTGATGGAGTTTTGCCCTTTCCCCCACCCCCTTTCCCAGCCCAGAGACCAATTGTTTTAACCCCCAACCACTCCCCAAACTTGATTGAGGATTGAACCTGGGATATTATAGGCTGCATGACTGTGTGCCAAAAGAATGCTTGGGAAGAGTTTGGTGATTGCACGTTTGGCTCCTTCTCTCGCACTGACTGTTGTATGCAGTTTTGAAATTATCTCATGCTCTCTGAAGTAAGCCTGACAATTGGAATTGTTCTGGCCCAGTTTCAATGCATTAATTGTCAGCCGGCATTGACATAGTTGACCAGGACTGTGAGATCACAGTCCAGCCCTGTGTGAAACGGGCCCTCTGGGGGACTTTTACACTCCTGAGCTGGACCATTACCTGTTGTATTAAATATTGGCACCAACAATTACATCTGCAAAAAATAAGGTTATATGTTTAAAACACCAGTAAACCGCACACATTGGTTTCAATCTCTTATTTACATTTTATCTCTGTACTTTGAGAAGCCAGTTCGTTTATTTTAAATTATACTAATTTATTCTGAGCCCGTTCCCCTCCCCTGAAGAGGCTGAAAGAAATATGACTCGCCAATTAAGAATTGCATCAATCCTGGGTTTTTTCCCTCCCCTCTTGCCTGTTCCCTTATACGGAGAAGGGGGCTCCCCTCTCGGTGCCCCCGAGAATGAAGGCTGCTTGTGTGTCATGCTGCTTGGATATAGAGCCTCTGAGCCCAGTTTGAATTAAGGATTAAGCAAAGATGAGTATTTAACCAGGAGCTTGACGTGTTGTTGCTCCTAACTAGCTAGGATCAAACACACACACTCTTTGTACCGCGAACGCTGCAGCAAAGAACCAACGTGCAAAGACCCACACAGGATTCCAGCTGATTATTACAGGACTGAAATACTTCTCTTTCAAGACTCATTTTTAAAAAATGTGAGTGCTGGGCAGGGTTTAGGAATAACTTGTCTGCAAGGTCCGAGGAGAACTCGAACTGTGCTGCGTGAAGTTAATGTCTCGGTTGTAAAGTGAAGTAGTTTTTTTTTGCTTGGAGCTCTGCCTTGCTTTAGTGCACCCTCTGATTGCACTAATTGCTAACAGACTGATACTGCCAAATGCTTTAAATGGAACTATTTTTACTCCTGTTTTTTTTCTCTCTGTCTTGCAAGGACTGGTTTGCAGATTGTTTGTTACTCTGTTTCTGTTGCTTGTTTTCTACAATGCAAGGGTTCGGTTTAAACCAGTCTTGGGTGTGGGGTTAAAGGTGTGAGCCTGCAGACTGTTAACTGTGTTTCTAACTGGACTCCGCTTAAAAAAGCAACATTTGAAAGCGGACCTCTAGGTGGCTGGTGCATTCTCGGTTGTTATCGCTGTTTTTGGAGTTTTGTGTGTCCTGGCTTCAAAAAAAATTATTTTTTCGGTATGTGCCTTAAATGTATAATAAGGCGAATTGAACGATTCCTTAACTAGCAGCATCTGCAGCTGGAGTCTGGAAAGTGGAATAAAAACCAGCTTGTTCACTGAAGGGTTTTATGTGGCAGGTTTTGTTTTGACAGTGTCCAGCAGAGCTGCGTGTAATAAGACTCCCTTTTATAAGTTTTTTAAAAAACTCCACCGTTTTTCGCAATCCGCCCACTGCTCACATCTCCTGGAGCCGCTTTTAATGGGACACAGGAAACCAGAATGAAAGGTTAAAGGAAAATCTGTAGTTAATCATTGTTGCTCCCGGAAAGAGAGTGGTTCTGGTCGAGTATTCTGCACTGCAACAAGTTAATGTCCAGCTGGCAAAGCACAGCCAGTAAACAGAATGCATGACCTGGGCAGCCAGTGTCCCCAATGGAATTCAATCTGGTTTTGGGCTCCTCCAGAATGTCTTGTCTTCAAACATTTGCTTCCCTGCATTTTCTTCAGCTGCAAAATCCCCCGTCCTCTCCACGCTTGCCTCCTCCTTCACTGTGTCGAAATTCAGCTTCCAACTCTCTCCCATGAGCTTAAAACTCTTGATCTCTTCCCCTCAAGTCCTCACAGTCTGCTGGCTTTTAAAATTCAGAACAGAAAATGCTGCAAATACTCAGCAGGTCAGGCAGCATCTGTGGAGAGAGAAACAGAGTTAACGTTTCAGGTCGATGACCCTTCGTCAGAACTGGGGAAAAAGTTGGAGATGTAACAGGTTTTTAAGCTTTTGCAGGCTTTTAAGCTTGGAATCGTGGAATCGCCTCTTCTGATTCACTGCTTCCCCTCTCCCTCTTTTCTGTCCTTCGGATGAGACGGATGATCTGGTCATTATCCCCTGTTTGTGGGAGCTTGCTGTGCGCAAATTGGCTGCCCTGTTTCCTACATTACAACAGTGACTACACTTCAGAAAGTTCTTCATTGGCTGTAAGTCGCTTTGTCCTGAGGCCGTGAAAGATGCTGTATAACTGCAAGTATTTCTTTCTTGGGATGACCTGCACTGTGAGCTTTACCTCTTGATCTTTGGGATTTTTCAATTCATTTTGATGGAATTTTTATTCGTGGCAAAACAATGAATTTAATCATTAATTGGGGCAGTGCAGCGTCTTGCTGCATGTGTGTTGGGACATTGTGTTGAAAATTACATAGAATCTACGGCACAGAAACAGGCCACGCGGTCCATCTGATCAATGCCATGTGTATGCTCCACAAGAGCCTCCTCCCACTCTAATTGCCTCTTCCCACCCTGCCCCAGTTTCCCTCTTCCCTCTGCATCAAGCCTTCCCTTCAGTGTATCAGTGCTCTCTGCTTCACCCACTCCGTGCGGCAGTGAGTTCCACATTCTCACCACTCTGTGTAAAGAACTTGCTCCTAAATTCTTTATTTGATCTGTTAGTGACTATCTTATATTCATGCTCCCTTGTTCTGGACTCGCCCACAAGCGTAAACACATCCACCCTATCGAACGCCATCATAATTTTAAAGACCTCTAGTTCCAGCCTGCTCCATCTTTCCTGATAACTGCACTTTCTTCTGTGCTACGACAGCCTTTTTTGTGGTAAACTGACACTGGGGGAGAGCGAGAGAGAGAGATCTCCTCCTGTGCAGTGGGTGCAATAAGGCTGTTCTTTTATAAATGGGTTTATGGAGAACTTTGTGAGGCTCCACTGCCAGCCTGGTAGACACAAACGGGGGTCGGACATGGGGCTGTAACACTGTCATCATCATTCTTTGGCCCGTGCACATTGTGGGTGAGGCTCTACGCTAGCAGGAGAATCTCATGGTTACTCCCAGTTCACGGGAGAAGACTTCCCCCATCTCTGCCTGCCCCCAAAATTTGCACGTTCTCCTAATAGCCGAGTAGGAATTGCCGTGCTAATTGATGTAGACCATGAGGTTCCCAGATCTTAGCGCCCCCTGTCTGTTGAGTTCACTGATCTCAGCTGGAGCAGTGGTTATGAGCTCCAATTGGCTTGAAAGCCTTGGTTGAAATTCCTCAATCTAATTGCAAGACCCTCCTTAAAACCTACCTCTGATTAAGCTTTCCTCTTTGTTTAAACCAATAAAAACACATTAAACAAATACACCAACACCCAGTCCAATAAACCCCGAAACAAAACTTAACCCCTTAAATTAAAGTTTGGTTGTTTAAACCAACTACGCACTCCAGTCCCCGCGGCGCCCACTGGTCTCGAAAGAGCTCGAGCTCGCCGGCGGACACCGCGTGCTCCATCTCCAGGGCCACCCGGCCGCGAACGTGGCTGCGGAAGAGAGGGAGGCAATCCGGCCGGACGACCCCCTCGACCGCCCGCTGCCTGGACCGATTAATGGCTTTCTTGGCCAGGCCCAGGAGCAGACCCACGAGGAGGTCCTCCGACCTGCCCGCTCCCCTCCGCACCGGGTGACCGTAGATCAAGAGCGTGGGACTGAAGTGCAACCAAAATTTGAGGAGCAGCCCCTTCAAATAATGGAAGAGGGGCTGCAACCTCCCACACCCGACATAAACATGGAACACGGACTCCTCCAGACCGCAGAACAAACAGGCGGCCCGGGAGTCCGTGAACCTACTTAGGAACTTGTTGCACGGGACTGCTCTGTGCAACACCCTCCAGGCCAAGTCCCCGATAGAACAAGGGAAGACTCCCGCATAGAGAGCCCCCCATTGGGGACCTCCGCCTCCGCCGGAAGGTAAAACGTCACGCCACGGCGTGTCCGGACGGCAGGCGAAGATGGCAAAGTGGAAGGTGTGCAAGAGCAGCCCTCTGATTAAGCTTTTGGTCACTTGTCCTAATGTCTCATTTTTGGCTCAGTGCCAATTTTTGTCTGGTTACGCTTCTGTGAATTGTCTTGGGGACGTTTTACTACTTTAACGGCTTTATATAAATGGAAGTTGTTGCTACATGCATCAGTCCTGAGCTCCGGGGGAAGCTTTGCTCCCCACTGTCGGCTGTGGCTCGGTGGGCAGCACCCTCGCCTCTGAGTCGGAAGGTTGTGGGTTCACAGTCCCACTCCAGAGACTCTCGCACAAAAATCTAGGCTGGCACTCCAATGCAGTGCTGTGGGAGCGCTGCACTGTCGGAGGTGCCGTCTGTCGGATGAGACATTAAACCGAGGCCCCGTCTGCGCTCTCAGGTGGACGGAAAAGATCCCAGGGCACTATTTTGAAGAAGAGCAGGGGAGTTCTCCTCAGTGTCCTAACCAATATTTATCCCTCAATCAACATAACTTAAAAAAAACAGATGATCTGGTCATTATCACTGCACTGCTTGTGGGAGCTTGCTGTGCACAAATTGGCTGCCGCGTTTCCTACATTACAACAGTGACTACACTTCAAAATGTATTTCATTGGCTGTAAAGGGCTTTGAGACGTCCGGTGGTCATGAAAGGCGCTATATAAATGCAAGTCTTTCTCTTTCACTCTCATCCCTCTACCTATTGCTCTTTGGAGTCAGTATGAGGAGCTGCTGGTAATTGAGTTCCCAGCAAGTTTCTATTTTCTCCCGCTTTTAGGGTAAGCGTCTATCTGGCTTTGAACAGGACTGTCTGTCCTCGGGAGCTGCCACCATGGAATTCTGATAATCGAAAACAGGACAGTTGCAAGTCAGTTTTTTAAATTTACTGCAGTGAAGAATGCGGTGAGCTGTTGAACGAGTACAGATGAACCCGGCTGGTGAGTGCAGCACGCTTCCCTACAGATGTGCAAGCTCATTCGTTAACCTGCATGGCCGTGTTTCATAACAGCCTATCTGTGCTCCGCTGTGGACCTGGCAAGAGGTGACCACCTCCCCCTTCGAATCTCCCCCCTCCATCCCCACAGGGGGGGAAAAAAACCTGGACAAGACTGGGAACTCCTCATGTGGGGAGCTCGGATATGCCAATCCATGTACAACCAACCGATCGGGCAGTACCTCATCCACTGGCCAACTGGGGTTTCCGTTCAAGGGCTGTGGCACGGTGCTGAATGAGTTGGCTCTGCAAGTTTGAATTGACAAGAGTGCCAGAATCTCTGCTGACTCATTGCAGTCAACACAGCAAAGGGTTAATTTCACAGGGGTCATTAATGAGGCGTGACCTCTCTGGCCACCAGTGTGGGTCAGGGCTAGGCTAGAACACTGACTCCTCGACCCTCCCAACCCATGCTCGCTGCTAAAACAGGCTCCACACTGGCGCCAGAATTACTCACTAAATAGCCACATTTTTCCTTCAAATAAACTCCACCTCTTCTTTTGAAATAGTCGAAGTAAAGTAGTTTAACATTCTTCCTAAACACTTGGAAAGTAGTGGCCGTTCCCCGAGGCCTGGCTAATGGTGGAGCTGGGCTAATTGCCAGGAGTATTTCTGTGAGGAACGTCGAGGGAAATTGCTTTGTGATAAAATAGTATTGGAGCATTTTGGAGTAATGTAAATTTGTCTTCCAGCTCTCCTACATTTAACAACTGATGAGAAACAAATCTCTTCCTTCCAGTTTCAGCATGCGTTTCAAACATTAATTTAATAACAGGCCAACAAGTCTGAGAGTCCTGACAGAAATGGTTACCATCCAAGCCAGCTTTTAGTCCGAGCCTGGGGCCGTGATGTAATGTCCTATTCCCGACAGGCTTACAAATGTAGCTGTCACTTAAGTATCCCATCCATCGAGCCCCATGGGTAAAGTGTAGCACTAAGCCATATGATTCTGGTCTGTGCGCAACTCAACCAAAGCAACAGTTAACATTGGCCTCCTTCTGCACTCTGAGGTTCTTTCAGCCCATCGTTTCTGTGCTGGCTCTTCACTGGAGCAAACAAAAACTAACCTCATTTCCCCCTCACCCCATAACCTGGTATCTTCCTGTGCTTCAAATGTTCATCATTCTTCCCTTTCCAGTGTCACGTGACTCAGTGGGTAGCACTCTCGCCTCTGAGCCAGCAGGTCGTGGGTTCAAGTCCCACTCCAAAGACTTGAGCACAAAAATCTAGGCTGACGCTCCAGTGCAGTACTGAGGGAGTGCTGCACTGTCGGAGGTGCCGTCTTTTGTATGAAATGTTAAACCGAGGCCCCGTCTGCTCTCTCAGGTGGATGTAAAAGATCCCACCTATTTCGAAGAAGAGCAACGGAGTTCTCCCCGGTGTCCTGGCCAATATTTGTCCCTCAACCAACATAACAAAAACAGATGATCTGGTCATTATCACATTGCTGTTTGTGGGAGCTTGCTGTGCGCAAATTGGCTGCCGTGTTTCTACATTACAACAGTGACTACACTTCAAAAGTACTTCATTGGCTGTAAAGTGCTTCGGGACATCCGCTGGTCGTGAAACGTGCTGTATAAATGCAAGTCTTTTAAAAGATGCAGTGCATTTGCTACAGGTGGCCTCAGTGCCTCTAGTTAGGGAGGGGGAAGATCAGCCAGGGTTCACACTCCTGACTGCCATTCAGTGACCCTGATTAGTGGGGGGGGGTGTGGGGAAGGCGCCCGTGTGAGCACTCTGAGAATGGAATTGAAAGGTCTGTCCACTTTAACATTTGAAAAGTGTTCACGATGTTGAGGTATCGGAGGCAGCCTTTGCCGGGGTAACCAGATCTCCTCAGTAGTCAGTGTTTCTGGAAGAGTGGGGTATAAAACGGGAAAAGCAAGCCCATAGTAACTGGTGCAACATTCTTCAATGTTTCCACTTGTTTGTGGCTGTTTCCCATCAGATCATTGTTGGTTTTCAGGCTGATTTAATTTGGAATTGATGATTCCCAAGGATTGCGACCCAGGGAAAATCAGTTGGAAATACATTTGCATCCCGGTCAAACAGGCTGTGACTTGCTACTGATGGGTTAGCAACGTCTCCCAGGCCCTGAGGAATTGCTGGCGACAACACGGCTCCGTTTATGTTTCCTGTCCAACACTGAAAACTCCAGCAGTATGGAGAGCAAACCTAGCCAAGTCTGTCCTCTCATATGGAACGTTCCGAGATGTATAGATCATCTCTCAGCCCAGTTCAGTCCTTCCGTTGTGTGAGAAGAGTATCGTGCAGCTGGAGTTTGGAGTGGTTCCAGCCATGGTTGACTAGCTCTGATTGATCCATTGGGATTTTTCCCTTGTCCAAGTGGCCATTCTTCATGAAGAAAGACTTGCATTTCTGTAGCGCCTTTCACGACCTCAGGACGTCCCAAAGCACTTTACAGCCAATGAAGTACTTTTGAAGTGTAGTCGCTGTTGTAAATGTAGGGAAACGCGGCAGCCCATTTGCGCACAGCAAGCTCCCACAATGTGATAATGACCAGATTATCTGTTTTTAGTGATGATAGTTGGATAAATATTGGCCAGGACACCGCGGATAACTCCCACGCTCTTTTTAAAATAGTACCAATGGATCTTTTACTCCTGAGGGGGCAGACGGGGCTGAGATTTAATGTTTCCTCCGAAAGATGGCATCTCTGACAGTGTAGCGCTCCCTCAGCACTGCACTGGAGTGTCCGCGTAGATTTTGTTCAAGTTTCCTGGAGTAGGACTTGAACCCACAACCCTCTGACTCTGAGGCGAGAGTGCTACCCACTGAGCCACAGCTGACACTTGTTCAATGAGCGCCTGACTGATCGTTAGTTGACCATGGCGGCTATCGTGACCAAGTTCAATCCTGTCCGCCTTTGTATTTTCCAGCAAGGTCAATGAATCGCGATTGGGAACAGAAGCCTTGTCTCTCCCTCCCCATAATCCAGTCTGGGAAGCTGAGATCAATTGTAGCTCTCCAACTGTTGACCTGCTTAAGATCAGCTAACCCCCATAGAACGAGAAAGACTTGTTAGTTCAAAAGCTGGAGAAATGAGACATTGGAATAGATACTTCCCAGGAAATGTCTCTCCGAGATGACTACCCGGCAATCGTTATTTTTCATGATAACCCAACTAATTGCGAGACAGAAACTGACTTAAACAGACAATACCCAGCTAACCAACATTCCTGTATCTGGTGGGAGTCTCTCCCGTGAGATTGTGATCTTGCGGGTTCCTATCTTGAGATGGTGATTTTTGCACCTGCTTGGACCATACTGGTACTTCCTCCACTTCTCTTGCTTTCTGTCTAGCGATGGAGCCTGTAGCTTTAATCGAGGGCTTTCACTGTGGCTGCTGGGAAAGGCTGGGCGCCATCAGCTTTTGCCTTTTCTCACCTGGGCAGCAAAGGAAAGCACATACAGGCGGGCTGTAAACAGAGAATGCAGAAAGCAGAAAAGAGGGACCCAGAGCATCGCAAAAAAAGGCAGAATGTATTGTACTGAAGGATGCATCGACCCTACCCCTCAATGATGTAAATGGGAACCACTTTCTAACTGCTCATATCGCTGTAAACAACAACAATTTGCATTTATATAGCACCTTTTTAATGTAGTAAAACATCCCAAGGCGCTTCACAGGAGCGTCATGAGACAATAATTGACACCGAGCCAAAGAAGGAGATTTTAGGACGGGTGACAAGCGCTTGGTCAAAGAGTTGGGAGAAGCGGAGAGACTTAAGGAGGGAATTCCAGAGTTTGGAGTTAGACGGCCGAAGGTGCGGCTGCCAAGTGGCGTGCAGGAGGTGGGGGGTGGATAAGAGGCAGGAGTGGGAGGAACGCAGAGTTCTCGGAGGTTTGTAGAGCTGAAGGAGGTTACAGAGAGGGAGGGGTAAGGCCATAGAGAGACTTGAACACGAGGGTGAGAATTTTAAAATCGATGTGTTGGTGGACCGGAAGCTAACATAGGTCAAAGGAGGGCGGGGGGTGGTGGGGGAAAGGCAGGGCTGAATACACATTCTCAAAACACACATACTCAAAACATGCACTCAAAATACAGGCACTCCAGCGCGCACCAAGAGCACTGATGACCCAGCTCCCCTTGTCACCGTGCGTTCCAATGACTGAGACCAGCTGTCACTATAAGCAGGACAGGGACAGGACACGCCACCGGACTGTCGTCATCCAACCAGGGGAAAGACAATGGGCCAGAATTTGCTGTAGCAGGGAAACGAACATCGCCCACTGTTAGTTGGACCTGTCCTCGCCTGTTTTGATCCCGATGATATTGCGCACCACAAGTTGCTGAGTGAGAGCTGATAATGACAGTGAGGGAACCAGGCATCTGGGACCTGAGTGAACAGGGCGAGCAACTGTGCATTCCCTTAACCAATCAGATTGGAGGACTGTGAAATTAACAGCGCAAGGACTGAGAAGGAAGTGTAGATTAAAGTGGGTGAATTCAATGTCAAATCAGGTGCAGAAAGCGAGAGGGAAAGAAAGTCTAGAATAAAAGAGACAAAGGAAAAGTTTTTTAAAAAAGGTATAAATTCTAACTTTTAAAAATCTCCTACAATTTAAACCTGAAGGAATGTGACTCCACGCTTGTAAAAGTTAATTTTCAGTGCCAGAGAGGCTGATTGGCAGTAATTAACACTTAGCTTGTCGTTTATAGGATACTTAGACTGTAATGGACAAGACTTAACTTTCAGTGTTGAGTTTAGTTTGTATCTACCGCGCAAATGCAGCAACTTCATGCTGTCCAATGCATTTCAATGGTAAGCCAGACAGCGTTTTCGAGAAGCTAACAGTGGAGCGGTGTAACTCGGACAGCAACTTTTGGATTTTCGCGTTTAACCGCACATCTGCCCCTCGCCTGAAGTTGCTGTAGCATTTGCGCATAAATAATGGCGAGCACCATTAGCCTTATCGTTGTTTAGACAGCAAATTATGGCCCAATGTTTTGGGCGGAAACCTGTTGATGATGGAACGCAGGGTCTCTGCCCAATGTCACCCTCTCTTCCCCTCCCAGTTTCTGAGGAAGTGTCCATACCTAAAACATCTGGTGGTCTCTCCCCACAGATGCTGTGCCTTTCCTGCATTTTGTGATTATTTCGGATTCCCAATATTGGCAGAGTTTATGACACGATGGTTTTAGCTGCTTGTTTTCTCCTAACAACTGCTTTTATTTTGCAGCCAGTTCCCATTTCCCCTCCGCCCGCCCGCCCCGCCCCACACCAATAATCATTGGTGGGGTCACCAGTAACTAGTGGGGTGCCACAGGGATCAGTGCTGGGCCCTCAACTATTTACAATCTATATTAATGACTTGGATGAAGGGACCGGGTGTAGTGTAGCCAAATTTGCTGATGATACAAAGATAGGTGGGAAAGCAAGTTGTGAGGAGGACACAGAGTCTGCAAAGCAATTAGAGAGGTTCAGTGAGTGGGTAAACATTTGTCAGTTGGAGTATAATGTGGGAAAATGTGAGGTTATCCACTTTGGAAGGAAGAATGAAAAAGCAAATTATTATTTAAATGGAGCGAGAGTACAAAATATTGCGGTACAAGGGATCGGGGGGTCCGAGTACATGAAACACAATGTTAGCCTGCAGGTACAGCAAGTAATTAGGAAGGCTAATGGAATGTTGGCCTTTATTGCAAGGGGTATGGAGTATCAAAGTAGGGAAGTCATGATGCAACTTTACAGGGCGCTGGTGAGACCGCACCTGGAGTACTGCGTACAGTTGTGGTCTCCATATTTAAGGAAGGATATAATTGCATTGGAGGCAGTGCAGAGAAGGTTCACTAGGTTGATTCCTGGGATGAAGGGGTTGACGTATGATGAAAGGTTGAGCCTATACTCATTGGAATTTAGAAGAATGAGAGGTGATCTTATTGAAACATGTAAAATTCTGAGGGGGATTGACAGGGTAGATGCTGAGAGGATGTTTCCCCTAGTGGGGGCATCTAGAACCAGGGGGTATCGTTTCAGAATAAGGCATCGCCCATTTAAGACGGAGATGAGGAGGAATTTCTTCTCTCAGAGGGTCGTGAATCTTTGGAATTCTCTACCCCAGAGAGCTGTGGAGGCGGAGTCACTGAATATATTCAAGGCGGAGATTGACAGACATTTAAACTACAGGGGAGTCGAGGGGTATGGGGAGAGAGCGGGAAAGTGGTAAGGACAAGATTGGATCAGCCATGATCTTATTAAATGGTGGAGCAGGCTCGAGGGGCCGATTGGCCGGCTCCTGTTATGTTCTTATGTCTTGGAGTTGATTTTGAGGGGTGACCGGCAGAAAACATTCCACCCTGGAGCTACCAGGAGCCAGTTGGTCACGTATTGACATGAGCAGCCTGAGCAGACGTTGAGCTTCGGTTAAAGCACAGACAAGCCTGGCCCTGTGGTGGAATAAGTGCGCCACTTTTAACTCTGGCTGCATGCCTCCAGCACACAGCTGGAGATCGCGCCCCCTCGGGATTGTCCCAAGATCTTGCAATGCCTCTCGTCACCACTAAACTTTCTTCTGGTGTCACAGCAGTGGTCCTGGTAGTAGGACCACCTAGATCTTCCTGGGGGGCCATTGGCGGGCTCCTGCTTGGTGGTGGGCATCATGCTGGGAGCTTGATCCAGGAAATTGGGCCAAGGGTCATGGCAGAGCCTGAACCCCTATTGGTAGTCCCGCCCAAACCCTTTAGCTGTCTAGGTCCTAAGCTCTGGAATTCCTTCCCTAAATCTCTCTGCCGGCCCTGAATCCTCCCTCCCCTCAGTGTGCACACACACCGCATTGCCCTGCCCCCCCTTCAGTCTCCCTGCCATGCCCATCCTGACCTGAATGATGACCCCAGGATGTTGATTGTGGCGGGGGAATCAGTGATGGTACTACCATTGAATGCTGGCTATCCATGGTCCCTAGGGGCAGGGACACTCGGGCCCAGCCTCAGCCAATTTCTGGGCTGTCTTGAGGCCTGCTCCAAGGTGGTCTGACCAAACTTTGAATACCACGATTGGAAGCAGCTGATGTGCTGGCGAGGAATGAACTGAGCAAATAGCATTGTGGGATCCCACAGCTGGAGCACAGTTGGCAGAGGCCTTGCCTGCCACTTGCAGCCGTGCTGCTCTCCTCCTCCCAGCTGCGATTTTGCCTCGGCAATCCACAACACTACAGGGGCTGACTGGAGGTGGAGAGCAGGTGGGTACGAGCGCACTGCCACCCTGTGTGAGATCCCACAGCGCTACCTGCAAATTTCACAAAGAAAGAAAGAACTTCGATTTCTATAGTGACTTTCTTGACTTCAGGACGTCACAAAGCGTTTTACAGCCAATGAAGTACTTTTTGAAGTGGAGTCACTATTGTAATGTAGGAAACGCGGCAGCCAATTTGCACACAGCAAGCTCCCATAAACAACCATGTGATAATGACCAGATACAGGAAACGTTGGTTTATCCGGAGGTTGTATGTCCGGAATACTTGATCTAACGGCAAAAATCAGGAGCCGTTTTTTTAGTTCTCGTTTTTTTTCCCCAGTCAGGCACTGCAAGGTCTGTAGCTATAGCAACAGCTTCAGCTAGAGATGCTTGCAGCTGCAGCCGACTCTTTAGAAGCTGTTGCTAAGCAACAGTGTTTGTTGTTAGATACGGAGATGAAAACCTCCGTATGCTTCAACATTAACTTTGTATGTCCGGCAGTTTTGATAGATCGGCGACACGCCGGTCCCGTCAGTGCCGGATATCACAAAGTTTCCTGTAATCTGCTTTAGTGATGTTGGTTGAGGGATAAATATTGGCGCCAGGACAGTGGGGAGAACTGCCTGCTCCTCTTCGAATAGTGCCATGGGGGCTTTCCCACCTACCCGATGAGGGGGCCTCAGTTTCATGTCTCATCTGAAAGATGGCACCTCTGACAGTGCAGCACTCCCTCAGTGGGAGTGTTGGTCTAGATTGAGTCTCTGGAGTGGGGCTTGAACACACAACCTTCTGACTCGGAGTCCAGAGTGCTACCGACTGAGCCAAGGCTGACGCCAAGGTTGAATTTATATAGCACGCTATCAGACCCTCGGCACGAATCCCTTGTATCTTCATATGACTTTTCTCTATCAGTTATTATCAGTTATCAGTTTGTTTTGACTTACCATTGAACTACTTTTTATTTCCAAATTTAAAATATCTTCCAACAGAATGATTTTTGGCTTGAAAGGCAAAATTACTTAAAATGCCAGATAACAAAAGAAATGAAGCATCAAAACTCTCGGGAGACGTGCCCCTTCAGGTAACCTTGAAAGCAAATCTCACACCTTCAGTACTTGCAAATACAAATTCAGTATAATTTCTAATTTCACCACCGCTGTACTTCAGGGTTTTTCTCTCTCCTAGAAGTGATTGAATGTTGGGGCATATCTGCAGCTTCTGTTATCACTGTCCCACTGCACTTTCAGTGTGACTCCTTATCTTCACTTGTCACAAGGCCCCTATTCAGGGCTGTTTCTGGGACCTGGTCAGCGTTTGTGTAGGGAGGGGTTGGCCAGGTTTTGCTAGTTTTCTCGGTAGCTCTGGGTCCAGCCTAGAGTGCCGAGATGGAAGTCTCTTCCGCCAGTTGGCTGCAAAAAGCCTTGCGTGGAATGAGACTCGGTTGCAGAAATTCCGCAGCGCACTGCACTGGAAATGTGATGGGGCGGAACGTCCGCCCATCGCTCTCGCGTGGCTCGTGGCAAACCCTGGGAGAGGTTTGTGTAAACGTGAGGGACGGGCACCTGCGCCTGCAATGAGGCATCCCTTGCACCCACCAGGTGTAAAACCTGAGTGGATCCTTGTGGCACGGTCTGGAGCGCAGTGGGCTGGTGTGGTGCCAGATCCTGCTAGGAACTTCATCCTCTCGCAGCTGATCCATCGACGTCGGGTCAGAATCGAACAGCGATCGGTCGCTCCAGGATCGAATTGCATTCCATTCTCTCGTTTTGCAGCCTGGAATGGAACCTACGCCTGCTCTCGGCAAACGTGGGTAGCGCTGGGTCCATCGGGACACATCCGGCAGGATTCCTGGGCTCTCCATGTGCTTCTTCAGGGATGGAAGTGGAGCAGGCAGAATGGCCTCCTTCGGTGCTGCAAATCCCTATGAAATCGGGTAGACGTGGAGAATCTGTTTCCACTCGTGGGGAGTTCAAAACTTGGGGCCTTAAATATGAGACAGTCACTAAAAAATCCAATAGGGAATTCAGGAGAAACTTCTTTACCCAGAGAGTGGTGAGAATGTGGAACTCGCTGCCACAGGGAGTGGTTGAGGTGAATAGCAGAGATGCATTTAAGGGGAAGCTAGATAAACACACGAGGGAGAAAGGACTAGAATGACATGTTGATGGGGTGAAATGAAGAGGGGTGGGAGGAGGCTCGTGTGTAGTATAAACACCGGCACGGACCAGTTGGGCCGAATGGCCTGTTTCTGTGCTGGTAAATTTTATGTAAATTGAGCACAGCCGTGACGGGGTGACCGGAAGATACCTGGCTTCTCCTGTGGTTCGAGTAGTAATGCAGCAGTTGATCCAGGGGTTGTGGTTTGTTCCCTGGCCCTGGGCAAGGAGCTGGAGGACCGCCAGGGTCGGTCACCCCAGCAAGAGGAAGTGTCTTCAGGGGGAGACACCTTGGGACATTTTATTACATTTAAAGGTGCTATAGGAACAGGAGGAGGCCATTCAACCCCTCGAACATGTTCCGCCATTCAGTTAGATCATGGCTGATCTGTGTCTTAACTCCATCTACCCGCTCTGGTTCCATTACCCTTGATCATAATCATAATCAACTTTATTGTCATTGTTAGTGCACAAGTGCAGTACAACGAAATGTAGGCTTGCGGCTCCCGAGAGTGTACATTTAGATTAAGACATTTAAACATTCAACATTCATTTGGCTTGTAATACATTAACATAAACATAATAAAGTGCATTGGCAGATGTGCAGGCTTTAGAGTTTGTTTGTGGAGTTCAGTAGGATGACAGCCCTGGGAAAGAAGCTGTTCCTAAATCTGGTCGTTCGGGTGCGAATGCATCTGTAGCGTCTCCCAGATGGCAGGGGGGCGAACAGACTGTGGCTGGGGTGGGTAGGGTCTTTGATGATGGACCGTGACCTCCGTAAACAGCGTTTCTGGTATATGTGCTCTATGGTCGGTAGCCGGGTGCCAGTAATGCGTTGGGCAGTTTTGACTACCCGCTGCAGGGCTTTCCGGTCATAGTAGCTACAGCTGCCATACCATACTGTGATACAGTTCGTTAGGATGCTCTCTATTGTGCAGCGGTAAAAGTTAGAGAGGATCAGGGGTGACAGGTTACATCCCTTCAGCCTCCTTAGGAAATATAGGCGCTGCTGGGCCTTCTTCACCCTTGCCCAACAAAAATCGATCAATCTCATGAATGCAGCGCAAGTTGTTGTTGAAGAGGGGAGAAAGTGACAAAAAGAAGGCATGCTCACTCGATGCGGAGCTCGGCAAATACCCTGCTTAATACTAAAACTAAGGATGTGCTCCTCTAATTCTGCCCTCTTGAGCATCCCTGATTATAATCGCTCAACCATCGGTGGCCGTGCCTTCTGTTGCCTGGGCCCTAAGCTCTGGAATTCCCTGCCTAAACCTCTCTTTCCTCCTTTAAGTCGCTCCTTAAGACTTACCTCTTTGACCAAGCTTTTGATCACCTGCCCTAATTTATCCTTATGTGGATCGCTGTCAAATTTTTGTCTTCTAATACTCCTGTGCAGCGCCTTGGGACATTTTACTACGCTAAAGGCACTATATAAATACTACTTCTCTTAGGCAGATCCTCGTAACCGAGGATGACTTGCTTCCACACTAAAAATGAGTTCTCAGCTGACTGATGAGTCCAATGCGGGACCTACAGTCTGTCACAGGTGGGGCAGATGGTGGTTGAAGGGGCGGGTGGGTGGGGTGCTTGGGTTGACGTGCGCTCCTTGCATTGCCTGCGCTTGGCTTCCGCTTGCTGCCGGCGAAGAGACTCGAGGCGTTCGGCACCTTCCCGGATGCTTCTCCTCCGCTTTGTGCGGTCTTGGGTCAGGGATTTCCAGGTGTGGATGGGGATGTTACACTTTTTCAAGGAGGCTTTGAGGGTGTCCTTGAAGCGTTTCCTCTGCCCACCTGGGGCTCTCTTGCCGTGCCGGAGCTCCGAGTAGAGCGCTTGTTTTGGGAGTCTCGTATCGGGCATGCGGACAATGTGACCCGTCCATCGGAGCTGATTGAGCGTGGTCAGAGCTTCGATGCTGGGGGTCTAAATACAAGCTGTTGTTGACGACGACACAGTTGCTCTTGCATCAAGGAGCCTTTTGGTTTAGTGCTCCCGACTACATGTACTATGCGTAATGCCACTGTTTACAAGCTGTGAAGTAGCCAGCATCCCCTGTAATTGGTTTTATAGGACTCATTTCAATATTGTAGTTGATTGGATTTCAATAATTATGCGGTAATTAGAGGTGTTGGAACTCTATGCGCTAATTCCATGGCAACGTGTATTGAGTTTCAGCCTGGGTGCCAGCAGACTAGGACCAGCCTTTTGCTTACGTACTAACTTATTCATGATGCAGGCGGTGATGATGAATAATAAATGGAAGATTAAAGGAAGATTTCTCACCTTCAGACGTTATTGGAAGTTAAATTAATTTCAACCTGCAGGAGATGTAGATTCCAGTCTACAGGAATTGGGGTTCACCAACCCTTCCGGATTGCCCGGGAGTCTCCAGGAATTAACAACTGGTCTCTGGGACAGCGCTGTGAGCGATACCCGGGAGAAAAATCATAGGGGCAGTGAAAAATATTTTAAAAATTTTCTTCAAACACTTTTTTGTTAATTAGTTATAAAAATATTGGAGATGGAGGGGGCAGGGGCAGTGAAGGTTGTTTGACTGACCGTGAAGAATCATCAAATCGGGTGATGAGTCTGTTTGATTTCTGATTGGCATAGGAAGGCGCGAGGATAGACCTGTCCAGCGACCAATGGTGGGAGTGTGGGGGCGGGGCAGTTGGAGGCAGGAGGTCATGTGATGAAACCTCCACCAATATGTCAACTGGAGTTGGTAACCCGGACAGCAATGGATTCACAATAAGAACACAAGAAATAGGAGCAGGAGTCAGCCATTTGGCCCCTCGAGCCTGCTCCGCCATTCAATAAGATCATGGCTGATCTTCTATCTCATCTCCACTCTCCTGCACTATCTCCATATCCCTTGATTCCCTTAATATTCAAAAATCTATCGATCTCTGTCTTGAATATACTCAACGACTGAGCCTCCTCAGCCCTCTGGGGTAGAGAATTCCAAAGATTCACCACCCTCTGAGTGAAGAAATTTCTCCTCATCTCAGTCCTAAATGGCCGATCCCTTATTCTGAGACTGTGACCTCTGGTTCTAGACTCCCCAGCCAGGGGAAACATCCTCCCTGCATCGGCCCTTTCAATCCCTGTAAGAATTTTGTATGTTTCAATGAGATCACTTCTCATTCTTCTAAACTCGAGAGAATATAGGCCCAGTCTACTCAATCTCTCCTCATAGGACAATCCCCCCATCCCAGGAACCAGTCTGGTGAACCTTCGTTGCACTCCCTCTATGGTAAGTATATCCTTCCTTAGGTAAGACCAAAACTGTACACAATACTCCAGATGTGGTCTCACCAGGGCCCTATATAATTGCAGTAAGACGTCTTTACTCTTGTAAGATTTAGAATAGTTTACATGTGGTCATAACTGGGCATTGCATGTGCTCAAATCTCAGAATATTTCTTTCCTCATCTGTGAAAGTGCTGACTGTCGCTGGGTTATGATTCCACAGCCTCTTGCCCCTCCTCGCAGTCCCCCACTATCTCACCCAAGGGGCTGGTCTTCATTCATCAGCTCAAGCAGGATATTCTACTGTGGAGGTCACACTCGGGTTCACTGGATATCACAGAAATCACAGAAACCCCACAGTGCAGATAGAGGCCATTTCGGCCCATCGAGCCTGCACCGACACATATCCCACCTGATCCCCGTAACCCCACGTATTTAATCCCCCTAACACTAAGGGTCAATTTATCATAGCCAATCAACCTAACCTGCACATCTTTGGACTGTGGGAGGAAACCGGAGCACCCGGAGGAAACCCACGCAAACACGGGGAGAATGTGCAAACTCCACACAGACAGTCGCCCGAGGCCGGATTCGAACCCGGGTCCCTGGCGCTGTGAGGCAACAGTGCTAACCACTATGCCACCGTGCATTGTTTCCAGTGGCAGGAGGGTCGGTAACCAGAGGAGACAGATTCAAGGTGATTGGCAAAAGAACCAGAGGCAGAGGTGATGAGAAGCAATGTTTTTTCCGCAGCGAGTTGTTGTGATCTGGAATGCGCTGTCTGAAAGGGCAGTGGAAGCAGATTCAATAATAACTTTCAAAAGGGAATTGGATAACTACTTGATTTGGGGGGGGGGGGGGAAATAAATTGCAGGGCTATGGGGAAAGAGCAGAGGGAGTGGGACTAATTGGAGAGCTCTTTCAAAGAGCTGGCACAGTCACGCTGGGCCAAATGGCCTCCTTCTGTGCTGTATCATTCTCTGATTCCATGAGTCCCTGTTCCCTCATGTGACTGGGCAGTGAATGTGTAAAGTTTGATTTGGTAATCTGGGTCTATAGTGGGAGGTCAAGAAAAAGAGTCATTTTTGAGACAATTCATAGAAACATAGAAGATAGGAGCAGGAGTCGGCCATTCGGCCCCTCGAGCCTGCTCCGCCATTCAATGTGATCATGGCTGATCATCCAAATTCAGTACCTGGTCCCTGCTTTCTCCCCATACCCCTTGATCCCTTTAGCCTTAAGAAATATATCCAACTCCTTCTTGAATATATTTAATGAACTGGCCTCCACCGCCTTCTGTGGTAGAGAGTTCCACAGATTCACCACTCTCTGGGTGAAGAAATTCCTCCTCATTTCTGTCCTAAATGGCCTACCCTTTATCCTTAGACTGTGTCCCCTGGTTCTGGACTCCCCGACCATCAGGAACATCCTTCCTGCATCTAGTCTGTCCAGTCCTGTCAGAATTTTATAAGTTTCAATGAGATCCCATCTCATTCTTCTAAACTCCAGCGAATATAAGCCCAATCGACCCAATCTCTCCTCATACGTCATTCCTGCCATCCCATGTATCAGTCTGGTGAATCTTCGCTGAACTCCTTCCATGGCAAGAACATCCTTCCTCAGATAAGGCGACCAAAACTGCACACAATACTCACGATGTGGCCTCACCAAGGCCCTGTACAACTCCTGGCCATTGACTCTGGACAAAGTTGTTGAATCAGATTTAAAATTGACCAATTGGAGCAGAAATCCATGTCTATGGAAGGTATATTCCAACTCTGGAGCAGGCTACATTAAAATAAAGGCCTCCACTGCAACCAGGCTGCTATAGAACAGTCATTTAAATGTTAAAATGCAGTTCTTTTGAAGGACTGGATGGTGCCTGGGATAAAGACTGGCTTTTTTCCACCACATCTGGGATCTGACTTAAAATCCAGACCAGACTAATTGGAAGAAAGATTCCTACTTATAATGTGATTGGGCTGTTTCAGTCTAATTCATTAAAGGACAGAATTGGAAATCTTGCTCAGAGAAGCCAATAAGCCTGTTGTGGGAAATGGAAAAACTTCACTGGTGGCGTAGGAGTGTTCGGAGGTTGGTTTTAAGGCAAAATGAGCCAGATCTTGCTGGGGCTGGTCATAACATAAAAAACATAAGTACAGTAATAGGAGCAGGGTTCCAGATGGCCCATCGAGCCTGCTCTGCCATTCAATGAGATCATGGCTGAACATCAAATTCACTTTCCCGCCCTTACCCCCCCCCCCGTATCCCTTGATTCCCCCAGTGCCCAAAAATCTATCGATCTCTGTCTTGAATATACTCATTGAGCATCCACAGCCCTCTGGGGTAGAGAATTCCAAAGATTCACCACCCTCCGAGCGAAGGAAATTTCTCCTCATCTCAGTCCTAAATGGCCGACCCGTGATTCTGAGACTGTGACTCCTGGTTCTAGACTCCCCAGCCAGGGGGAACGTCCTCGCCGCATTTACCCTGTCAAGCCCTGTAAGAATTTTATGTTTCAATGAGATCACCTCTCATTCTTCTAAACTCCAGAGAGTATCGGCCCAATCTACTCAATCCCTCCTCATAGGACAGCCCTCTCATCTCCGGAATCAATCCAGTGGACCTTTTTTTTTCACCCCCCTCTAAGGCAAGTATATCCTTTCATGGGTGATCTATTTTCCATCTCGTGGCTTGTGCCATTGGTTAGACTTTTTCCTGCACCCTTTCAGTTCACAAGCGTTTTGCACCATAAGCTGCTGATAACGGCACGGCCAGGGCATCTGGGACCTCGGTGAACGGCGGGACCCACAGTCTATCTCCTTAACTGCGAAATAAACAGAGGAAAGACTGAGGAGGGGGAATTAGAGTCAAATCAGAAGAGAAAGAAATAGAGATGGAAAGAAAAATTGGATTAAGAGAGAAAATACAAAGTAAATTTTAAATTAACATTTTTTAAAATCTCCAACAATTGACTACATGCAGAAATGAGATTGAATACTTGAAATTGTTCCCTTTCTGGGCCAGAGAGGCTGATTGCGATTGCATTAATAAGTGTCGTGTAGTTAAGAGGGTACTTACGTTCTTGTTTACCAGACCGAACATTTTGTGGCGAGTTTAATGGGCAATTAATGTACAAATCCAGCAAGTTCTTAAAAAATAGTGGGGAGCTAAGGATGAGATGCCGTTTGCGCGAAATCGACCAGCAAGTTCTGGAGATGCACATCTCGCGCGTATCTCTTCATCCCTGAACTTGCTGGCCGGTTTGCACATTAATGAAGGTGTGCGGCGTTCTTCTTTCAGCACGATCTGGCCCAGTGTAGGGGCAGAGTAGAGGGAGATGTACTCTGCATCTCTCTCTGCTTTACCTGCCCAGAAAGGCTCTGGTTTGCCATACTGTGGGAGAGGACATTCTGTGCCCTTGAACGTGTGAGTCCGGGGGGAGAAAGCTCAAGACTGTTTTGATGAAGTGACCCATCATTAACGGAATTATGTGAATCTTCTACAAATTTACGGTAACGGCATAGGAACGAGCTTTAGCACTTGGAAGAGTTCGTAGTTCACCATTAGAAGCATTCTGCTGTTCGAGGGCTGTCTGTGCTTTATTTGGAGCAGATTTTCATCATTCAGCTGTTTCAAAAGGACATGATCTCCATCAGCAAATGATTCCTGACTTGAACGACAAGGAAATGCTCTCCTGAAGCTCGTGTGTGTTCATTGTAATGAGAATGACACAACGCCCTTAATGAGGCACCAAATACTTCCTCATGAAGCAAGTTCCTGCTTGGACCACAACTTTAGCAGGTGATATTTCTTCTTTAAAAAGGAATGGTGTCAATGATGGGATTTCAGGGACCAGACATGCATGGGGTATGATAGTGTAGTGGTTACGTTACTGGACTAGTAACCTAGAGGATGGGAGTTCAGTTTTAAAAATCAGTAAATGTGCCAGTTCAGTGCAGTTGTCAGATTGTTGTAAAACCCAGCGGGTTGACTAATCACCTTTTTAGTGAAGGCAATCTGCCGTCCTTACCCGGTCTGGCCTATATGTGACTCCAGCCCCACACAAAAGTAGTTGACTTTCAACTGCCCTCTGAAGTGGTCTAGCCAGGCGCTCGGTTGTACCAGGGAATGGCAATAAATGCCGGCCTTGCCAGCGATGCCCATATTCCGAGAACGAATTTTAAAAAGTGTCAGTAATTCTAACTCTGAGCAGTGCAGATTCAGGACTGTCTGGAAATTATTGCCAGTTTTTTTTTGGCTAGGGGATTTTCTCTGGGAATATTGTGAGTATAAGGTCTAACGTCTTGGGATTCAAACTGAGGACCCTCTTTACCCTATTGAAGTTTCGTTGACGAGCATGAATGCCATTGGAGGCAGAGATTTACTGTCCGTGACCCTGCACCAGTGTTTTGTCGAGGACACTAGGTCACTTCTCCAGAGACCGTTCCATTGGGCGGCTTGCTGGCACAGTGCAGTTGGCGACAAAAAGAATACCTCCCAACAAACCAGCACCTGCATTGGATCGATTTATTGGGCCATAATCTAGGCTGATGCTCCGGTGCAGTACTGAGGGAGTGCCGTCTTTCAGATGAGACGTTAAACCGAGGCCCCCTCAGGTGGACTTTGAAATGGCGCCGTGGGATATTTTACGAAGAGCAGGCGAGTTCTCCCACTGTCCTGGGGCCAATATTTATCCCTCAACCAACATCAATAAAACAGATTATGTGGTCATTATCTCATTGCTGTTTGTGGGACCTTGCTGTGCTCAAAATTGGCTACTGTGTTTCCTACATAAGAACATATAAGAACATAAGAAGTAGGAGCAGGAGTAGGCCATACGGCCCCTCGGGCCTGCTCCGCCTTTCAATAGGATCATGGCTGATCCGAATCTAGACTCGCGTCCACTTCCCTGCCCTCTCCCCGTAACCCCTAATTCCCTTATCTGCTAGGAAACTGTCTATCTCCATTTTAGATTTATTTAATGTTGCAGCTTCCACAGCTCTCTGGGGTAGCAAATTCCATAGATTTACTACCCTCTGAGTGAAGAAGTTTCTCCTCATCTCAGTTTTGAAAGGGCAGCCCCTTATTCTTAGATTATGCCCCCTAGTTCTAGTCTCACCCGTCAGTGGAAACATCCTCCCCGCATCCACCCGATCAAGCCCCCTCACAATCTTATATGTTTCGATAAGGTCGCCTCTCATTCTTCTGAACTCCAATGAGTAGAGTCCCAACCTACTCAACCTTTCCTCGTACGTCAACCCCCTCTTCTCCGGAATCAACCGACTGAACCTTCTCTGAACCGCCTCGAGAGCAAGTATATCTTAAATATGGAAACCAAAACTGCACGCAGTATTTCAGGTGTGGCCTCACCAATACCCTGTATAACTGCAGCAAGACTTCCCTGTTTTTATACTCCATCCCCCTTGCAATAAAAGCCAAGATTCCATTGGCCTTCCTGATCACCTGCATACTAACTTTTTGTGTTTCATGCACCAGGACCCCCAGATCCCTTTGTACTGTAGCACTTTGCAGTTTCTCTCCATTTAGATAATAACTTGCTCTTTGATTTTTTCTGCCAAAGTGCATAACCTTACACTTTTCAACATTATATTGCATCTGCCAAACCTCTGCCCACTCACTTAGCCTGTCTATGTCCTTTTGCAGGTTTTTTATGTCATCCTCATTGCTTTCCCTCCCATCTTTGTATCGTCGGCAAACTTGGATATGTTGCACTCGGTCCCTTCCTCCAAATCGTTAATATAGATTGTAAAGAATTGGGGTCCCAGCACTGACCCTTGCGGAACACCACTAGTTACTGATTGCCAGCCCAAGAACGAACCATTTATCCCAACTCTTTGTTTTCTGTTAGATAGCCAATCTTCCACCCATGCCAGTATATTACCCCCAATCCCGTGATTTCTTATCTTGATCAGTAATCTTTTGTGTGGAACCTTGTCAAATGCCTTTTGGAAGTCCAAATACACTACATCCACTGGTTCCCCTTTATCCACCCTGTATGTTACATCCTCAAAGAATTCGAGCAAATTTGTCGAACATGACTTCCCCTTCGTAAAACCATGCTGACTCTGTCCTATTAAATTATGTTTATCCAAATGCTCTGTTACTGTTTCCTTAATAATGGACTCCAACATTTTGCCAACCACAGATGTTAGGCTAACTGGTCTATAGTTTCCAGCTTTTTGTCTATTTCCCTTCTTAAATAAGGGTGTTAAATTAGCAGTTTTCCAATCTGCCGGGACCTTTCCTGAGTCCAGGGAGTTCTGGAAAATAATCACCAATGCATCCACAATCCCTACCGCCACTTCTCTCAAGACCCTAGGATGTAGGCCATCAGGTCCGGGGGATTTATCCGCCTTAAGTCCCATTATTTTACTGAGTACCATCTCCTTAGTGATTTTAATCATTTTTAGCTCCTCCCACCCCCCCACCCCCACATTGCCCCCTGTTTATCCAGTGTTGGGATATTTTTAGTGTCCTCTACTGTAAAGACTGACACAAAATATTTGTTCAGCGTCTTTGCCATCTCCATGTTCCCCACCACTAGTTTTCTGGTCCCATCTTCTAAGGGACCAACGTTCACTTTAGCCACCCTTTTTCTTTTTATATAGCTGCAGAAACTCTTGCTATCTGTTTTTATATTTTTTGCTAGTTTACTTTCATAATCTGTCTTCCCTTTCTTAATTAATCTTTTAGTTATTGTTTGCTGGCTTTTAAATGCTTCCCAATCTTCTATCCTCCCACTAGATTTGACTACTTTATATGCCCTTGTTTTCAGTCGGATACTATCCTTTATTACTTAACTAAGCCACGGATGGCTGTCTTTTCTTTTACTCTTTTTCCTCAGTGGAATATATTTATCTTGAAAGATGTGAAATATCTCCTTGAATGTAGACCACTGCTCTTGTACCGTCTTACACTTTAATCTGTTTTCCCAGTCCACTTTAGTCAATTCTACTCTCATACCTTCATAGTCTCCTTTATTTAAGCTCAGTATGCTGGTTTGAGATCCAACTCTCTCACCCTCAAACTGAATTTGGAATTCAACCATATTATGGTCACTCATTCCAAGGGGATCCTTTACTAGGACATTGTTTATTAATCCTGTTTCATTACACAGGACCAGATCTAAGATTGCCTGTCCCCTGGTTGGTTCAGTTACATACTGCTCAAGGAACCCGTCCCTAATACACTCTATGAACTCTTCCGCAATGCTGCCATGCCCAATTTGATTAGTCCAGTCAATATGAAAGTTAAAATCCCCCATGATTATAGCTGTTCCCTTATTACAAGCCCCCACTATTTCCTGATTTATACTCCGACCAACAGAGTTGCAACTGTTAGGAGGCCTATAGACTACGCCCACTAGTGACTTTTTCCCCTTCTTATTCCTTATCTCCACCCAAACTATTTCACTATCCTGATCCTTTGACCCAATATCATTTCTGACATTACTATAGTGACTGCACTTCAAAAAGTACTTCATTGGCTGTAAAACTCTTTGGGGCGTCCTGATGTTGTGAAAGGCGTTCTAGTCTTTTTAATGCTTTAGCCCAAGCCTGCATATTAAGGGCCTTCCTGCAAAATGGGGGAAACTGTCGGGAACGAGGGCATCGTATTCAGTAATTCTGAGCAGCTGTGTGTGCCCGCAAAACCTGTTCTGTCATTCTAACTCCTCCCTGCAGTGTAAACAGGATAAATCCAGTCCAATAGAACCAGCACCTTTGCAGGATTGCTTCCCCTGTAGCCAATTCCTTTATATAAACAGGATATAGAGAAGGGTGAGATCCCGAGTTGCTGGTAAAAAATCATTGACTTTATGCCAACAAAGACTATGGGCCCCGACAACATCCCGGCTATCGTGCTGAAGACTCGTGCTCCAGAACTAGCCGCGCCTCTAGCCAAGCTGTCCCAGTACAGCTACAACACTGACATCTATCCGACAATGTGGAAAACTGTCCAGGTATGTTGTCCTGACCACAAAAAGCAGGACAAATCCAACCTGGCCAATTACCACCCCATCAGTCTACTCTCAATCATCAGCAAATTCATGGAAGGTGTTGTCGACAGTGCTATCAAGCGGCACTTACTCACCAATAACCTGCTCACTGATGCTCAGTTTGGGTTCCGCCAGGACCACTCAGCTCCCGACCTCATCACAGCCTTGGTCCAAACATGGACAAAGGAGCTGAATTCCAGAGGTGAGGTGAGAGTGACTGCCCTTGACATCAAGGCAGCATTTGACTGGGTGTGGCATCAAGGAGCCCTAGTAAAACTGAAGTCAATGGGAATCGTGGGGGGGGGTGGGAACTCTCGACTGGTTGGAGTCATACCCAGCACAGAAGATGGTTGTGGTGGTTGAAGGTCAATCATCACCGCCCCAGGACATTGCTGCAGGAGTTCCTCAGGGCAGTGTCCGAGGCCCAACCATCTTCAGCTGCTTCATCAATGACCTTCCCTCCAACATAAGGTCAGAAATGGGGATGTTCGCTGATGACTGCACAGTGTTCAGCGCCATTCACAACTCCTCAGATAATGAAGCAGTCTATGCCCGCATGCAACAAGACCTGGACGACGTTCAGGCTTGGGCTGATAAGTGACAAGCAACATCGTGCCACAGAAGTGCCAGGCAATGACTATCTCCAACAAGCGAGATTCTAACCACCTCCCCTTGACGTTCAATGGCATTACCATTGCCGAATCTCCCACTATCAATATCCTGGGGGTCACCATTGACCAGAAACTTAACTGGACCAGCCACATAAATACTGTGGCAACAAGAGCCGGTCAGAGGCTAGGTATTCTGCGGCGAGTGTCTCACCTCCTGACTCCCCAAAGCCTTTCCACCATCTACAAGGCACAAGTAAGGAGTGTGATGGAATACTCTCCACTTGCCTGGATGAGTGCAGCTCCAACAACACTCGAAGCTTGACACCATCCAGGACAAAGCAGTCCGCTTGATTGGCACCCCATCCACCACCTTAAACATTCACTCCCTCCACCACCGGCGCACCGTGGCTGCAGTGTGTACCATCTACAAGATGCACTGCAGAAACTCGCCAAGGCTTCTTCAGCAGCACCTCCCAAACCCGCGACCTCTTCCACATAGAAGGACAAGGGCAGCAGGAGCATGGGAACACCACCACCTCCAAGTTCCCCTCCAAGTCACACACCATCCTGATTTAGAAATATATCGCCGATCCTTCATCGTTGCTGGGTCAAAATCCTGGAACTCCCTACCTAACAGCACTGGGAGAACCTTCACCACACGGACTGCAGCGGTTCAAGAAGGTGGCTCACCACCATCTTCTCAAGGGCAACTAGGGATGGGCAATAAATGCTGGCCTTGCCAGTGACGCCCACATCCCATAAGCTAATTTTAAAAAATCTATCCTTTGACCTAAGTTTGAGATGGAAGGCAGTCATGTGTTGCTGCATTTCAACCTCAGTGGCTGCTCTTGTGAAAGCCTCGATGGTGAAGATTGGTGATTGCACTGAGAGGCATCCCTGCCAAGCTTGGTGTGAGCACACATGCATACACTTCCAGAAGAGGTCACTGGTTAATGCTCTGGGAACAGGAACCCTTGCTGACCTCTCCCTTTCCAAACCGAAAGACTTGGGCCAATTGAAGTGCCCTTATTGGCTCCCCAGTTGACACTGGCTAACGCAGTGTAGAGTTGGGGGTTAATTTGGGACCTGCCCGTTTGTATGACCAAACTGGGAGCATTCGGGGAGCTTATTCAATGTTTAATTTTTGCTTTGAATATTCTACTGACCTGAATAACTAGCTTGTCGGTAGTAAGTTGGCTATGCAATTATGTCACGTTATGGAGGGGCTGATATTTTAGCAGTTGCTGTGTTTTGTAAGTGATACAAATTTACAATCAAAAAATTGAATCCACTCCGATCTTGTGAAAAGTGACTCTGATCAATGATGGTTTAGTTATGGACTTCATTCAGGTCCATTTTTGAAATTAAAGTTTCATTAGGTTGAGGTTGAGGTTCTTCTCTGGTTCTAGTTAATAAAGTTGAGAAACTTCTTCCCATTGAGTTAGGTGCAGTGGGGAAGTGTGAGGTCGTCCACTTTGGATTCAAGAGTATTTTCCAAATGGCAAGGGATTAGGAATTATGGAGGCGCAAATAGATTTGGGTGTACAAATCATTAGAAGCTAGTACATGTATCGATTTGTTTGTGGGTTCAATGACGAGACATTTATGAAAGAGAATGTCTTTTAATCTAAAGCTTGTTCAACTCTTTTAACAGCATTTACAGGAAACATCATGCTAGTGATCCATCTAAAGCGAAACTGACACTAAACTAAACTCTGCCTCTGTCACATGCCCTCTGCTGGTCAGGCATAAGTAATCAATACATGCAAATATGCTGGTAAGGCATCATAATCAAACAGGCAAATATCATCACTATTTGCTGATATCATTACAGTACACTGGTACAAAAATTAGTTAAAAAGGCTAATGGAATGTTGGCTTTTTTTAAGAATACTAAAGTAAGGAAGTGATGCTTCAGTTGTACAGAGCTCTGGTTAGACCCCATCTGGAGCACCGTGTTCAGTACTGGGCACCGCACCTCAGGCAGGCTATATTGGCCTTGGAATAGGTACAGAATGATACTGGGGCTTAAAGGGTTAAATTGTGTGGACAGGTTGCATAAACTTGACTTGCATTCCCTGGAGTTCAGAAGGTTGCGGGCTAATCTAATTGAGGTGTTTAACACGATCAAAGGGATTCTATAGGGTGGATAGATGGAGAGAAACTATATCCTCTGCTGGGAGAATCCAGAACAAGGATTCCCCCACCTTAAAATTAGAGCCAGGCCGTTCGGGGGTGATGTCAGGAAGCACTTTTTTCACAAAAGGGTAGTGGAAATCTGGAAAACTCTCTTTCTCTGTGTGTCTCTCTCTTCCTCCCACCCCCCCCCCCCCCCCCTCCAAAAGGCAGTGGATGCTGGGTTAATTGAAATTTTCAGGAGTGAGGTCGACAAGAGTTGTATTAGGTAATGGATATGGAGTTCAGGTACAGATCTAATGGAATAGTGAGTGGAACAGGCTCGGGGCTGAATGGTCGTCTCCTCTTCCTCACCTACATGCTGCCCCTCGGCGACATCACCGGAAGTCACAACACCAGGTTCCACATGTACGCTGACGACACCCTGTTCTACCTCATCACCTCTCTCGACCCTTCCACTCACTCTGATTTGTCACTCTGCTTGCCTGACATCCAGTCCTGGATGAGCAGAAATTTCCTCCACCTAAATATTTAGAAGTCCGAAGGCATTTGTCATCAGTCCCCGTCACAAACTCTCTTCCCTCGCCACCAACTCCATCCCTCTCCCTGGTCGCTGTCTGAGGCTGAACCAGACCTTTCGCAACCTTGGTGTCCTATTTGACCCTGAGATGAGCTTCCGACCCCATATCTGCTCCATCACTAAGACCGCCTACTTCCACTTCCATAACGTCGCTCGTCTCTGCCCCTGCCTCAGCTCATCTGATGCTGAAACCCTCATCCATGCCTTTGTTACCTCTAGACTTGACTATTCCAACACACTCCTGGCCGGCTTCCCATCCTCCACCCCCCCATAAACTTGAGCTCATTCAAAGCCCTGCTGCCCGAATCCTAACTCGCACCAATCCCGCTCACCCATCACCCCTGTGCTCGCTGACCTGCATTGGCTCCCGGTCTGACAACACATCGATTTTAAACTTCTCCATCCTTGTTTTCAAATTGCTCCATGGCCTTGCCCCCTCCTTATCTCTGTAACCTCCTCCAGCCCTACGAGCCTTCAAGATCTCTGCGCTCCTCCAATTCTGGCCTCTTGTGCATCCCCGATTTTAATCGCTTCACCATCGGTGGTCGTGCCTTCAGCTGCCTAGGCCCTAAACTCTGAAATTCCCTCCTTAAACCTCTCCGCCTCTCTGCTCCTTTTAAGACGCTCCTTAAAACCTACCTGGGGGGATAGTCAATACTGAGGAGGACTGCAACAAATTACAGGAGGACATTAATAAACTTGCAGAATGGGCAAATAATTGGCAAATGAAGTTCAACACAGATAAATGTGAGGTATTACATTTTGGTAGGAAGAATAGGGAGGTCACTTATTACTTGGAGGGTGCGAGTCTAGGTGGGGTAGAGGAACAAAGGGATCTCGGAGTACAAATACACAAATCACTAAAAGTTGCAACAAAGGTTAGCAAGGCCATAAAAAATGCAAACCAAGCTCTAGGGTTTATTTCTAGAGGAATAGAATTGAAAAGGAGGGAAGTTATGCTAAACCTGTATCGAACTTTGGTTAGACCACACTTGGAGTCGTACAGTTCTGGTCGCCATATTCTAAAAAGGATATAGAGGCACTGGAGAGGGGACAGAGAAGATTTACAAGGATGATACCAGAAATGCGAGGGTTTACATATCAGGAAAGCATGAACAGGCTGGGTCTCTTTTCTCTTGGAAAAAAGAAGGCTGAGGGGTGACCCAATAGAGATCTATAAAATTATGAAAGGTTTTGGTCGAGTGGATACAGAGAGAATGTTTCCACTTGTGGGGAGGAGCATAACTAGAGGCCATCAATATAAGATAGTCACCAAGAAATCCAATAGGGAATTCAGAAGAAACTTCTTTACCCAGAGAGTGGTGAGAATGTGGAACTCGCTGCCACAGGGAGTGGTTGAAGCGAATAGTATAGATACATTTAAGGGGAGGCTGGACAAACATATGAGGGAGAAGGGAATTGAGGGTTACGCTGATAGATTTCGATGAGGAAAGATGGGAGGAGGCTCGAGTGGAGCATAAACGCCGGCATGGACTGGTTGGGCCGAATGGCCTGATTCTGTGCTGTATATCCGATGTAATGTACTGTACCTCTTTGACTAAGCTTTTGGTCACCTGTCCTAATATCTCCTTATATGGCTGTGTGAAATTTTGTTTGATAAGGCCCTGTGAAGCGCTGTGGGCCGTCTTACTACATTAAAGGCGCTCTATAAATGCAAGTTGTTGTTGTTGTTTAATGTTGACCATGGACAGACGAAGTTAGTTATATAATGTTGATTTTCACTATGGTTAGAGCTTAAAGTATGGGAGAAGGAAAGGAATTCGAGCCCTTTGCTCCCTCCCCCACCTTTAGACCATACATAACTTTCCCTATTAAGGATCTTAACATCACAGTCTCTGCTCAACCAACCAAAAGTAAACATGTATGGCGAACCTCTCTTGGGAAGATTTTCCCCATACCTAAAGGTAATTGAGCAAAATTCCAAGGAATTAATTGATCTCGTTTACATTCTGAGCAGTTCCATTTTGTAAGTCTGTGTCTAAGCCAGGATTTCCGTGCTGTAAGCATTTCCTACGTTACAATCGTGACCACACTTTTTTTAAAAAGTACTTCATTTGCGATAAACCGCTTTGGGACATCCTGAGTTGATGAAAGGCGCTATATAAATGCAAATCTGTTTTTTTCAAAAGCCTTTATATCTTGGATTCTGTCGTGATTCTCTGGAATACAGAAATCTCAGCCCTGAGACCAGGATTGTTCTTCAAACAGCAGCGAGTCTATCGATGTTCAGGTCCCTGCTGGTTCCAATTGAGGAACCCAAACAGGTTTGTTACTCCCCCTTCCTACCCAGAGGTCAAAATATTTATTTAACATGAAGTAAACCATGACCAATCTCTTCAAAACATTTATTTGCAGGCAATCCTGCTTTATGTTAGTGTCAGGTTCTGGCGTGGTATGTAATTATCGTCTCAGTGTGTCACGTTCATCGCCAAATGTTGCGTTTGCAAAGATAATCCAGAGACCGTAAGCAGAGTTCAGTTCATGCTGCTTTTATAGTGGCTGCCACACTCACACTCACACTCACACACACACTTACACACACAAGCAATCGAATACCTATACACAATACAATGATAACAGCACTATCAAACTCCATGTGCTCAAGCCAAGGCAATCGAGTACCTATCACAAATGTCAGACATAACATTTGGGTCTTGGCTGATCTCCTGTGGCCATGCTCATGGTGGTCTGAGATTTGGTTATCAGGACATAGCGTTGTTTAACCTGTCCCTTTAAGAACACGGCACCCAAACCTCCTGTGGGAAGTGATCTGAAGAAACGCACCCTGAGGACGATTAGGGGCAATTGTCGAGGGAAGTTTCTTCAGACTGGTGCAGTGGACCCGGTGGTTCCATTTTATTGTTGATTATAAGAATATCGACATTATATATTCTTTATAGGAGTTGGCAGCATTGTAGTAACTTTAAAATGGCTTCTGCAATCGCAGTCTGGGAGAGTTTGTCAGCTGTCCTCCCTTTGCCACAGAATAGAAGCGATTCACCGCACTGGCAAATATGTAGATTCATTGAACCATGCAGCACAGAAGGAGGCCGTTCAGCCCATCGTTTCTGCGCTGGCTCTTTGAAAGAGCTCTCCGATTAGTCCCACTCCCCCTGCCCTTTTTCCCCGTAGCCCTGCAGATATTTCCTTTTCAGGATTCTCGGTCGTCGTCTCCTGTCGGGGCAAATATTTTGCTGGTTTCCTCCGAGTTGGCTACAGAGAGAGAGAGTGAGTGAAGGCCACTATCGAGGAAGCCTTTGCAATGGGGGATCCTGTTTAATTGACGCGCTGTGAGTCTGGTGTCCGAGAGGCTGCCTGTTAGCTGGGAAAGCCCGACTTGATTGGTCACTCCGTGTTCGCTTTGATTCATTGTGAACAATATCTGTTCACCATCCTTTGTACTAAGCTGGATCAAAGGGATGGGAGAGATATATGACTGGGACCTCACCACACTAGATTTTATATATACCTAATTTAAAATTTATACGTTTACATGTAGCTTCTTAAGTCCCATCTCCATGTTTATACTGAGAACTTGCCATGCTGTAATTACACCCTCCTACCAGAGTTGGTGCTGGAGCATCTCTGTTTTGCCTCTCCCAGCTCCCTTGGTCTGTACTGCGGAGAATGTCCTGCGCTCCAACCAGCTCTGCTTCCCAACCTGCTGGAAGTTATCAATAATATGCTCCCAAATTATTGTGTGAAAATAAGGATAGAATGCATGACTTTAAAATGGTGACTGAATTCTGTCCGCTTGCCCTGGTCCAATCCTCTAACCCCCCCATTTCACCTCAAGTCTTCTCTCGGCGTGGGCAACGCCATGGGAGATCCACTAGTATTTATATCACCGCACAGAAGGAGGCCATTCAGCCCTTCGCACCAATGCTGGCACTAGCTCTTCAACTGGGACTGTCTGCTGTAATCTCGTCTCCCTGCGCTTTGCCTGTGTCCTTTTTATATTCATTTTCAAATACTTATCCAATTTCCCCTTTCATTGAGAAGATGGCCTCTGCCTGAATAAGCACTTGTGATAAAGTATTCCATATTCTTTGTCGACCTTTTTAGAAAGGTACTGACTGCACGAGCACCTGTTGCACGATAGCAAGTCGACAGTCCAATTGGACATTATTGAATTGGAGCACTGCTCAAAACATAAACTGGCCAGTTCCATGCCTTTATTTGTTCACATCCAGCAAGATTGTCGAGTTAAGAGTCATGCTTGTAATTTTCCCCATGCCATTATATGTTTTGTTGCCGTGCCAATATTTGTCCAATTAGTGAGCTAATGCCATAACAAACGATTCTAGATTTACTCTGGTATTGAGTGAAGTATGCAAAGGGCAGGAAGGAGTTTTACTTCTCCTGAAGCCAGATTGCAGATTTCCTGTGCTTTTTGTACACTAAGTAGCTTCGGCGATGATTGCAAGAAGAGTAGGAAGATAAGGACCACATAATTCAGTAATCAGCGTGACCTCTGCATCACTCATTCTTAGATCTGTGAGCTCTTGTGTCCCTGTGTTTTTACTACTCCTCAGCACAGAACTACCATTGGTGGAGACCGTGTTAACTTAATCCACCAGTGGCCTTGCCTATATGGGGGGGGGGTGCTGTTTTCGCCAGTGGCTTTGGCTATAAGGGGAGTGGGGGGGGGGGGGGCTGTTTTCACGATAGCATCCGTTTCAATTTTTTTTTTTGCCTCTTTGCAAATACACAGCATCATGACTTACACAAGTGATGCTTCACTGAGTTATGACCCAGTTATGACATCTTCATCTCCCTCCATGAAGTGTCAAACACATTTGTTGTGTCAAAGTGATGCCTCTCTTAGTATCCTGCTGTTTGGCGAAGAGTTGTATTTACGCAACATAAACTGCATTATCCATTAGTTGCGTCTCGTACTTTGTGACCTGCCTCTCCGGGGAACAGACTCCGAAATGGCTCCTGTTTGTGTGGCTGATATCGTGAGGATGTGATGGAGATAGCACTTGGCAGGAATGTCACCCGGGACATGATGGAACAAACATTTATGTTCAAAATGATGTTCCATGTTTTTTCATAATAAGACGGGACAAATTACACAGATATATTTGTAGCGGCTAAAACCTAGTAGAGATGTTGATCATTAGAATTTTAAAATTAGTGCCAGGCCATTCGGGTGATGTCAGGAAGCACGTCTCCACACCAAGGGTAGTGGAAATCTGGAACTCTCTTTTCCCCCCCCCCCCCCCCCACCACCAAAAAGGCTGTTGAAACTGGGGGTCAATTGAAAATTTCAAAAGAGAGATTGATCGATTTTTGCTAGGTAAGGGATTATGGAACCAAGGTGGGTGGATGAAGTTAAACTACAGATCAGCCAGGATCTAACTGAATGGCGGAACAAGCTCGAGGGGCTGAATGGCCTCCTCCTGTTCCTATAAATGAGTTGTTTAAAATGGCCACTCCAGGGACTTGTAGCACGTAAAGCTAGGCTGAGACTCCAGTGCAGTGCTGAGGGAGTGCTGCACTGTCGGAGGGGCCGTCTTTCGGATGAGACGTTAAGCTGAGGCCCTGTCTGCTCTCAGGTGGACATAAAAGATCCCATGGCACTATTCGAAGAAGAGCAGGGGAGTTCTCCCCGGTGTCCTGGCCAATATTTATCCCTCAATCAACATCACTTTAAAAAAAAAAAAAAAGATTATCTGGTCATTATCACATTGCTGTTTGTGGGAGCTTGCTGTGCGCAAATTGGCTGCCGCGTTTCCCCCATTACAACAGTGACTACACTTCAAAAGTACTTCATTGGCTGTAAAGCACTTTGAGACGTCCGGTGGTCATGAAAGGCGCTATAGAAATGTAAGTCTTTCTCCATTGGAAAAGTGAATTGTTTAGCAAACTATTTTTGTTCTTTGCCATTTTATTTCCCCTCCTCACTGAAGCTGCTGCCTCTGGCATCTTTCCTAAATGGTGGTTCTTCATGTGTGATCCTGAGCAGTGAATGTTGGCAGGTTATTTGACAATGGAAGGTATTGCAGCTGAGCTTCCATGCTGTCTGCACACACGCGCAATCTAGAGTGCTTGGCCTAGTGGGTGAAGGTAGTTCCTGGTGTGGGACTGAGCCACACCGGAAGATCCCAGGTGTGGTTCCTGGTGTTTGCTGAATTACAGGAAACTCTCTTTTAACCGGCACCTAAATAACCGGAAATCTCTCTTAACCGGCAAAATTCAGAAGTATGTTCAGGTAAGTTTTACTTTATATTGGTGGCCGTGTAACCGGGGTTCCTGCACCTGTTGCCGTGCAACAAGGACTCCTGGATCTGTGGCCATGTAACCAGGGCTCCTGCACCTGTGGCCGTGTACAGGGCTCTCGTACCTTAGTAAGTATACCTCTCTGTAATCCGGACTTTTTGATCAACCGGCACCATGTCGGTGCTGGATAAAAGAGTTTCCTGTAGCCAGCCCCTGTTGGAGTGGTTCAACAGCACAGTAATAGGCCTCGGCAACCCTGGGCTAAAGACAGTCTCTCTCCTGATTTGCTATCCAGTGACCTCCTGTGGGAATGCGCACATGGGTGGATGTCTGGTGAGAACCGGTTTGGGCTCTGCTTTGACGCCCTCTACAGTCAAATAGCCTGAGAGCACTCGCTGTCTTTGAGACAGAACTAGTTGCATGAGTGGGGTACGAGAGGGTAGGGTTGGCCCCTGTGGACCTGTACCCCAGCAACAATCCGTGCCTGTAGAAGAGGGAGAGAAAATTGTTCGGCTAATTGCTCCCCTGCTGTACCCAGGACACTAGCATCCAAATTGCTGCGCTAACTGTGATTCGCTAAGCTAATAAGAGACCAGGAATTGATCCTGGGGCCTTCTGGTCTGGATGAGTCAGTCCTACAGCAGGCTGTGCATGTACCTGAAAAAGTATAATTCCTCAATTCACATGAGCCATTTTCATTTATTCTTTCCATGCATCCCTTCAGAAGTTGTGAGTTTGATTATGTTTGCTGTGTGCTATACAAAGCCAATTTGATTCTCTCATTTTGGAACCACTGTTCTGTTTAGTTTTACTCAGTCTGCACCTTTACCCACTAGACTGGGCTGTCCGAGCTTTAGTCCCCTCAGGGTCCCACAGAACGTTTAACTCCATGCTCCCAGTAATTCTCGTGTGCCCCCAGTTGCAGATACTAACTGACCCTGGTGTTCTGGTTGAGGATTTATCTATCCACGACACACAGCCCTTTTCAAACTCTCGGGACCGCGTTATAAGCGCGAGTAGGACTGAGCTGGTTGGTTGCTCAGTCTGGCTGTGTTTGATCCTCTGCACTCGGTCCGTGAGAAGCGGATGGGATGTGGAGGAGACGGGAGTTCACGGGTGAAGCTTTGTAATTACTATGCACTGTGGAATGCCGAGTGAAGAAGATGTTTTGCTCTGACGAAGGGTCATCGACCTGAAACATTAACTCTGTTTCTCTCTCCACGGATGCTGCCTGGCCTGCTGAGTTTTTCCAGCGTTTTCTGTTGTTGTTTCGGATTTCCAGCATCCGCAGTATTTTGCTATCGTAAGATGTTTTGCTCACTTTTTTTTAACAAGTGTACAAACCCAGGATATTGATCTCCTGGCTAAATAAACTTGCTCTGGATCCCAGCTTGGCAGTCCACAACTCTCGCTGTTTACAAAGTGAGAGGATAGTTTCAGCTGTTGAGGTTATAATAGGATCAGGATTTATTTTGGGCTTGTTTACCGACTGACGGGGACACAAAGGTCCAGAATTTGCTGGAGCCGGCATCTCCTGACGCGCCTTGTGAGTTGGACTTTGCCCATCACCTTTCAGCTCAATGTTTGCCCTGTAACTTGCTGAAAGTGCGAGCTGATAACGACGTGGCAAGGGCAACAGAGCATCTGGACCTTGGTGAACGAGGGGATCGACAGTCTATCTCCCTAACCAATGAGATTTAAGGATTGAGAAATAAACAGGAAGAAGAACTGAGGAGGAGGGTGGATTAGAGTCAAATCAGGTACAGATAGACAGAGAGGAAATTAAAAGATGGATTAGAGGGACAGAAAGGAAAAGTTTTTAAAAAAATTTAATGTAAAAGTTAAAAAATCTCTAACAACAATTTACTACCTGTATGAATGAGACTCCACAGTTTAAATCATTCCCTTTCTGGGCTGGAGAGGTTAATTGGCATTGCTGGTACATAAATCACATTAAAAAGATACTTGTGCTGTTAATTACCAGCCCTAACTTTCTGCAGCGAGTTTAATGGGAAATTAATGAACAACTGCAGCAATTTCTTGAATCTCACGGGGAGGTTGAGGGCGAGCTGCCGTTTTTGCGAGGCTAATGGCAGATGGCATAAATCATTTGCAATTGACGTGGTATCTCTTCCTTGCACCAAATTGCTGGACCATTTACACGTTAATAATGGTGAGCAGCATTAAACCTGCCGTTAGTTTGGCAGCAAACTCTGGGCCTGTAGCTTTCTTTAATGTCGTGTCCCCACAGTTCACCTGACCCCAGTGCTGTGCTCCAGACTCGAGTAAATGAGCCAGCCCGGGTTTGAGAATTGCAAAGAGCTTGTAAACAAGACTCTGACCACGAGTCCACAGCACAGATCCGAATGGAATTGCCTCAAAACTGAACTATGAACAATTCAAGCCTTGTTGAAATATTGAGTCTGCATAAAGCCAAATAAAATGAGTGTTCAGTTTTTCAAGAGTTCCAACACTTCCCTCTCTTCCCCAATGTAGGGAGTGGGCTTTTAATTCCATTCCAAAAGTGTTCTTCACTCTTGAATGTTCCCCTTCTGTTCCCAGTTTCTCTCACTTTTCTGTCTCGCTCGCGCTGTCTGGTTTGCTCACTCTCATTACTCTCTGGCCTTCTAGTTTACTGTCGGTCTCTAGTTGCCCTTGAGAAGGTGGTGTTGAGCCACCGCCACAGTCCGTGTGGTGAAGGTGTTCAGTGCTGTTATGAAGAGAGTTCCAGGATTGTGACCCAGCGATGATGAAGGAACGGCGATTGTATTAACAAGTCAGGATGGCGTGTGACTTGAAGGGGAGCCGGAGGTGATGGTGTTCCCATGATGTTGCTACCCTTTGTCTTTCTCGGTGATGGTCCGTCAAAGTAACCCTGGTTACTGTGCGTTGTGTAGATCGTGCATAGTGCAGCCACAGCGCACCGGTGGTGAAGGGGGTGGATATTGAATCAAGTGGCAGGATGACCGATCAAGTGAACTGCTCCTATCCTGGATGCAGATGGGCAAGAGTTGGGAATGGAGACTGCAGTGTGAGAGCGGTCAACCTCCCTCCAGCTCGACGACACTACCCCTGGGTGATTTCAGGGTTATCTGGAGCCGAGTGGAAAGATCTCCTGCCAGTGACTGGCCTACCCTTCCAGATCCCATCAGCACGATCGGCTGCCTGCTCAGTCATCACCTGTGCCCTGCGATATGGCAGACCTGCCCATCTCTGGTATCACCATAGAGAGTCAACACTATCCTATAACAATATTCAATTGTCGGGCATGTCACCCTGGCACAGCGCACCTATAATGAACGATTGCCAAATACGGCGGATGCTGGAAATCCGAAATAACAACAGAAAATGCTGGAAAAACTCAGCAGGCCAGGCAACATCCGTGGAGAGAGAAATAGAGTCAACGTTTCAGGTCGAAACCCTTCATCAGGACTGAGAGAAAACACAGGAAATGAAACCGATTAAAAGGCCAGTTTTGGGGGCCGGGAAATGGGGATGAAAGAACAAAAGAGAAGTGAAGAGACATTAAAAGGTATTCAAAACGAGACGAGGTGGTGATGGGACTAGTGGAGACAAAAGACGGCTCTAGATGAGGTGTGAAATGCGCTGGGAGAATGAGAGACAGCTGCCATGTGGGAGAGAGGAAAAAGGGGGAAGGGCACAAAACAAAGGTGTGGATAAAAAATATATAAAAATATGATGGGGGCCGAGGTTATGATCTGAAATTGTTGAACTCGATATTGAGTCCGGAAGGCTGCAAAGTGCCTAATCGGAAGCTGTTCCTCGCACCTATAATGAAACCTTCTGTACCCCTGATAAGTTTCAACACAGCAGCAGTCCCACAGCAGCAGTGAATTACATGTATATTCCACGTGTGAAGAAGACTCTTTAAACAGTATTTGCCTTTTGCTCTTGTTCTGGCAATTTTTATAATTTAACATTCTCCTCCTTTCCCAATTTCTTTTGAAGTGGACAAATGGCATCTGAAGAGTGATAATTAGGTGTCAGCTGTGGCTCAGAGGGTAGCACTCTCACTTCTGAGTCAGAAGTTTGTGGATTCAAGTCTCACTTCAGAGACTTGAGCACAAAATGTAGGCTGACACTCCAGTGCAGTACTGAGGGAGCGCTGCACTGTCGGAGGGGCAGTGCTGAGGGAGCGCTGCACTGTCGGAGGGGCAGTGCTGAGGGAGCACTGCACTGTCGGAGGGGCAGTGCTGAGGGAGCGCTGCACTGTCGGAGGGGCAGTGCTGAGGGAGCGCCGCACTGTCGGAGGGGCAGTACTGAGGGAGAGCTGCACTGTCGGAGCGACAGTACTGAGGGAGCGCTGCACTGTCGGAAGTGCCGTCTTTTGGATGAGTCCTCTCTGGTAGATGCAAAAGATCCCATGGCACTATTTCGAAGAAGAGCACAACGTCCCGGTCAATATTTATCTCTCAACCAAAGCCGCTAAAAAAACAAACTGGTCATTGCTGATTGTGGGAGCTTGCTGTGTATAAATTGTCTGAGGCATTTCCTACATTACACCAGTGACTACACATTGGCTGTAAAGCACTTTGTGATGTCATGAGGTCACGGAAGGCATAAAAAAGTATAAATGCAAATTCTTTGCTTTTCCTTTTTTTAATTACTGCTTCTGCTGTCCCATGTTGGGTAAGGGCATTAAGGGTTACGGAACCAAGGAGGGAAGATGGAGTTCAGGTACAGATCAGCAGTGATCTAATTGAATGGCGGAACAGGCTGGAGGGGCTGAATGGCCTCCTGTTCCTATCTTCTTGCTCTCTTGCTCCCTCTACTGGTTTCTAGCTCAAAACGCCAAATACAGCAATTCTGACCAATACAACAACACAATGCAGCAGACTGAGCCAATCTGTATCCACAAGGAACAGCAACAGTATTCTAAAGCAAAGCAAATAAACCGCACAGAACATAATCTAAACTATTCTCAGACTGAGTTAGCCGATCAAGGGGCGGCACCTAATTTGGTTCCAGCAAATTATTTTATTTATTTTAAGTCGGCCTTTGTGGCTCATAAATAACATACTGTGGCGGAGCCACCAAAGGACTCAGCGGTTGTACATAATTCCTTTAACAGCAATGTAGTTACAGCCTGTATCTGTACCTTTAATCACACTGTTTGTACAATGTCTAGTTACCTTTACAGCGCGGTTTCAACGTGATGACGTCATGCCGTTAGTCACGTGATTCCCCAATGGCGGGAAGAACGTGATGATGTTATGACGTCAGTCTTCTGACCAGAGGATCAGTCCTCGTGGAGCCTTCAAGGAGAGCAGACCTGTAGTTGATGTATTCCAGCAGTTTCCAGTTAAAACCTGTTTTGTTCCATTAAAGTTCATTGTTTTAATTGCCTGAGTCGAACTCAGTCTTTTCAATAGGAACCTCCGTTCCTACAATACTTTTTCTCCTGCATGTTCTCTCATTATCTCTCCCCTCTCATTGTCTGTCTCTCTCTCTCTCTCTCTCTCTCTCTCTCTCTCTCTCTCTCTCATTCTCATTCTCATTCAATTCAAATCGCTTTATTGGCATGACAAGGTACATCTTATGTTGCCAAAGCATCGAAAAACATTTATGGTTGAACACATAAATGCAGATCTATCCATACAGTGTATAAACAGATATATCCCTGAGTGTATAAATATACATTCATATAATTTGTATATACTCTTAGATTTAATGGTTGTCCCTCTGTTTATGGCAAGCTGTAACATAGTGTGCCGCTAAGGTTACACAATTTCTCTGTTCCCCTAGTAGGTATGGGAGTTTTTGGTCGTCATTCAAATTTCTCTCTCACATTATCGGTCTGTCTCATTATCTCTCTCCCATATTATGTCTTTCTCATTTATCTCTCTCGTATCTCTCTCTCACTCACTCACTCACTCACTCTTTGTGTGTGTGTCTCTCTCTCTCTCTGTCTGTCTCTCTGCCTCTCTCTCTCTCTCTCTCTCTCTCTCTCTCTCTCACTCTTTGTGTGTGTGTCTCTCTGTCTCTCTCTCTCTGTCTGTCTGTCTCTGCCTCGCGCTCTCTCTCTCTCTCTCTCCTGTGTGTGTGTGTGTGTGTGTGTGTGTGTGTGTGTGTGTGTCTCCTTTTCTCTAGCTCTCACTCAATCTCTTCCTCCACTTCGCTCTCTTGCCTCCTGTCTATTTCAACTTTCTCCTCCTCCACCTTTTTGTTACGACAGGACCAAGTAAACCAATACAGAGGGATCTGGATAGATTAGGGAATTACAGATGAAGAGCAGATAGCGTTTAAAATATATCAGTGCAGAAATTGAGGATGGGAAATAAGCGATGGGAATATAAATTGAAAGATAGTAGAATACACAACACACTAAGAAAGCAATCTGGTGATTTATCCTGTTAAATCAACTCCGTGTTCAAAAGCAGGAAAGAAGGCATACAGTCTCTGGGTATACAGCAAGAGGAAGAGGATTGAAGAGCCAGGGATGATCATGAGCTTGTGTAGTCTCACTAATACAGGCCAATTTAGCTTAAATGACCTAATCCAACAAGAGAAAGTTTAACCACCGCCCCATGACATTCAATGGCATTACCATCGCCGAGTCCCCCACCATCAAATTCCTGGGGGATCACCATTGGCCAGAAACTTAACTGAACCAGCCACTAGAGCAGGTCAGAGGCTGGGTATTCTGTGGCGAGTGTCTCACCTCCTGACTCCCCAAAGCCTCTCCACCATCTACAAGACACATAAGGAGTGTGTTGGAATACTCTCCACTGCAACAACACTCAAGAAGCTCGACACTATTCATAGCAAAGCAGCCCGCTTGATTGGCACCCCATCCACCACCTTAAACATTCACTCCCTCCACCACCGGCGCACTGTGGCTGCAGTGTGTACCATCTACAAGATGCACTGCAGCAACTCGCCAAGGCTTCTTCGGCAGCACCTCCCAAACCCGCGACCTCTTCCACCTAGAAGGACAAGGGCAGCAGACGCATGGGAACACCACCACCTCCAAGTTCCCCTCCGAGTCACACACCATCCTGACTTAGAAGTATATCATCGATCCTTCATCGTCGCTGGGTCAAAATCCTGGAACTCCCTCCCTAACAGCACTGGGAGTACCTTCACCCCACAGACTGCAGCGGTTCAAGAAGGCGGCTCACCGCCACCTTCTCAAGGGCAACTAGGGATGGGCAATAAATGCCGGCCTTGCCAGCGATGCCCACATCCCATGAATGAGTTTATAAAAAAAAAAATAAAAAAAAATTGTATTGGACCTTGGTTAGACCACAATTGGAGTACTGTGCACAGTTCTGGTCTCCATCTTATAAAAAGAATATAGAAGCATTGGAGAAGGTGCAAAAATATTTACTAGAATAATACCAGAACTGAGAGGCTATACCTAACGGGAAATACTGAACAGGCTGGAGTCTTTTCTCTGGAATAGAGAAGACTGAGTGGTGATATGATAGAGGTCTTCAGATTATGAAAGGGTTTGATGGGGTAGGTGTAGAGAGGATGTTTCCACTTGTGGGGGAGACCAGAACTAGGGGCAATAAATGTAAGATGGTCACTAATAAATCCAATAGGGAATTCAGGAGAAACTTCTTTATCCAGAGAGTGGTGAGAATGTGGAACTCGCTACCACAGGGAGTGGTTGAAGCGAATAGTATAGATACATTTAAGGGGAGGCTGGATAAACACACGAGGGAGAAAGAAATAGAATGATATGTTGATGGGGTGAGATGAAGATGGTGGGAGGAGGCTCGTGTGGAGCATAAACACCGGCACAGACCAGATGGGCCGAATGGCCTGTTTCTGTGCTGTAGATTCTATGTAATACTTTGTATTTCAGAGTGTAGTGTGGGACTGAGGGGTATATGAGAGTGTAGCGTGGGACTGGGGTATATGAGAGTGTAGTGTGGGACTGAGGGGTATATGAGAGTGTAGTGTGGGACTGAGGGGTATATGAGTGTAGCGTGGGACTGAGGGGTATATGAGAGTGTAGCGTGGGACTGGGGTATATGAGAGTGTAGTGTGGGACTGAGGGGTATATGAGCGTGTAGCGTGAGACTGAGGGGTATATGAGCGTGTAGTGTGGGACTGAGGGGTATATGAGAGTGTAGTGTGGGACTGAGGGGTATATGAGAGTGTAGCGTGAGACTGAGGGGTATATGAGAGTGTAGTGTGGGACTGGGGTATATGAGAGTGTAGCGTGGGACTGGGGTATATGAGAGTGTAGTGTGGGACTGAGGGGTATATGAGAGTGTAGTGTGGGACTGAGGGGTATATGAGCGTGTAGCGTGAGACTGAGGGGTATATGAGCGTGTAGTGTGGGACTGAGGGGTATATGAGAGTGTAGTGTGGGACTGAGGGGTATATGAGAGTGTAGCGTGGGACTGAGGGGTATATGAGAGTGTAGCGTGAGACTGAGGGGTATATGAGCGTGTAGTGTGGGACTGAGGGGTATATGAGAGTGTAGCGTGGGACTGAGGGGTATATGAGAGTGTAGCGTGAGACTGAGGGGTATATGAGCGTGTAGTGTGGGACTGAGGGGTATATGAGAGTGTAGCGTGGGACTGAGGGGTATATGAGAGTGTAGTGTGGGACTGAGGGGTATATGAGAGTGTAGCGTGGGACTGAGGGGTATATGAGAGTGTAGTGTGGGACTGAGGGGTATATGAGCGTGTAGTGTGGGACTGAGGGGTATATGAGCGTGTAGTGTGGGACTGAGGGGTATATGAGAGTGTAGTGTGGGACTGAGGGGTATATGAGAGTGTAGTGTGGGACTGAGGGGTATATGAGAGTGTAGTGTGGGACTGAGGGGTATATGAGAGTGTAGTGTGGGACTGAGGGGTATATGAGAGTGTAGCGTGGGACTGAGGGGTATATGAGAGTGTAGCGTGGGACTGAGGGGTATATGAGCGTGTAGTGTGGGACTGAGGGGTATATGAGCGTGTAGTGTGGGACTGAGGGGTATATGAGCGTGTAGTGTGGGACTGAGGGGTATATGAGAGTGTAGTGTGGGACTGAGGGGTATATGAGCGTGTAGTGTGGGACTGAGGGGTATATGAGTGTGTAGTGTGGGACTGAGGGGTATATGAGAGTGTAGTGTGGGACTGAGGGGTATATGAGCGTGTAGTGTGGGACTGAGGGGTATATGAGAGTGTAGTGTGGGACTGAGGGGTATATGAGCGTGTAGTGTGGGACTGAGGGGTATATGAGTGTGTAGTGTGGGACTGAGGGGTATATGAGAGTGTAGTGTGGGACTGAGGGGAACATTTCTATGCTGCTTCTCCTCCAGTTCTGTTTCTCTTGCTCTCTGCTTGTCTTTGTCCCTCTGTCTCTTTCTTTTTGTCTGTCTCTCTCTCTCCTCTCTTTCACCTCCTTTGCTTCTGATACTTGTTAAATGACACACATGTAATGGAATGTTGGCCTTTACCTCGGGGCCTGAAGTACAAAGGGGAGGAAGTTGAGCTTCAGTTGTGTTGATCCTTGGTCAGACACCGTCTGGAAACTGTGTTGGGTTCTGGGCGCTGCACCTCGAAGAATATATTGGGTTTAGAGGGGGGTGCAGCGCAGATTCACCAGAATGATACCGGGGCGAAGAGGGTTAAATTGCTTAAACTTGGCTTCTATTCCCCTGAATATAGAAAACTGAGGGGTGATCTGATCGAGGTGTTTACGATGGTTCAAGGATTTAATAGAGTCGATATGGGGAAAAACCTATTTCCTCTGGTGGGGAATTCGGGAACATCATTTTAAAATTAGAGCCAGGCCGTTCAGGGGTGAAATCAGGAAGCAGTTTTTCTCACAAAGGGTGGTGGAAAGCTGGAACTCCCTCCCCCCAAAAGGCTGTGGCAGCAAGGGGTCAATTGGAGCTTTCAAGACTGAGATCTTCTGGTATGGAGGGATACGGAGCTAAAGCGGGTAAATGGAGTTGAGGTGCAGATCAGCCACGATCTAATTGAATGGCCGAACAAGCCTGAGGGGCTGAATGGCCTCCTCCTGTTCCTGTACAGCACTGGAGGAGGTTGTGGTCTGGGCTGTCACCATAAGCTGGGGTGGTGGAAGGGCTGACTTTCTCCCCCCCCCCCCCCCCCCCTGGGCAGGGGAACGTTGCCAATTGGCTGTGTAGGTTGGGACGTCTCCGGAAAGCAGGTTCCTGACTTCCTGCGATGCGGAGCTGGTGGGTGAGCCACTCGGTGACCCCGCACAGGCGAAGAATTCCTCCCCGGTATGTGCTGGGGCACTCTTGGTCCTTACCGTGCCAGGAATGTGCTTGCCTTGGTTGATAAATAGGTTTTCTCAAAGACGAATGATGGTGTGGTTGAGCATTTATACAGACACAAGTGGAAAAATAACAAACCCGTGTGATTCAAAGAATTCATTACTTTATTCCAGCCAAGATGTGGTCAAACAGAGAAGGAGCTTACATTTCTATAGCGCCTTTCACAACCTCGGGACGGCCCGAAGCGCTTTACAGACGAGAAGTACTTTTTGAGTGGAGTCACTGTTGTAATGTCGGAAACACGGCAGCCAAATTGCGCACAGCAAGATCCCACAAACAACAATGAGATCTGTTTCACTAACTCAACACTTTCAAAATAGATGGATAAATGCCTGGTTATGGACAGAATTGAATGTTCTAATTATGGATGGAGGTGAATAAGACTCTCTGGAACTGTCCTGTTTCTGGGTTTTGCAGTCGATATTTTCTTGAGTAAAACTTTTACTGGCTATTGAAATCTAACGTGTGCTGACACATGAATTCTGCTCTCTCTCGCTCTCTGACTGTGAACTAAATAGACGCTCTTATCAAATCAAAGTGCAGCCTTTAAACTAACAAGTGTTTTATTTGCATAAGACGAATGAATGAGCAGTACAGTATAACACCATGAAATAAAACTGCTTGCAGTTTGTATAGCTTTTGACGCAGAAAAATGTCCCAAAGCATTTCATGGAAGTGTAGTTAGACAAAAATCAACAGCGAGCCAAAGAGGGAGACATTAGGCGAGCTTGGCCTTGGAGGTGGGTTTTGGAGGTGGGCCTTGGAGGTGGAGAGCTGTCGAGAGGGAATTCCAGAGCCGAGGGCTTCGACGGCTGAACGCACGGCCGCCAATGGTGGGCGAGGGGATTTCGGAATGTACAAAAGGCCAGCGTTGGAGGCACGCAGAGTTCTTGAAGTTTGTAGAGCTAGGGAAGATTACAGAGGTGGGGAGGGTCGTGGCCATGAAGGGATTTGAACATACGGACGAAAACTTTAAATTTGCAGTCCTGAGCGACCATGAGCCAGTGTCGCTCAGCAAAAACGGGGGAGAGGGAGACTTGGTGGGCGATGGGGTGCGGGCAGCATCATTTTGAATGAGCTGAAGTTTCTGGGAGCTTGACCAGGAGAGTGTTGGAATAGTCCAGGCTGGAGATGACCAACGCATGGCTGAGTGTCTGTCTGTTTCCCCTCTCTGAAGGACGTAAAAGATCCCATGGCACTATTTGAAGAAGAGCAGGGCAGTTCTCCTGTGTCCTGGCCAATACTTATCCCTGAACTAAAATAGATTATCTGGTCATTCATGTCATTGCTGTTTTCTGGGAGCTTGCTGTGTGCAAATTGGCTACAACAGGGACTGTGCTTCTAAAGTGCTTTGCAGGCAATTAAGTACTTTTTGACATCCTGTGAAAGGTGCTATATAAATGCAAGTTCTTTTCCTTCCCTCTTTTTTCCTTCCTTCCCTCCCTCCCCTAGGATTGGTGCTGAGGTCTCCACTGTACCTAATCTATATAAATTACTTGGACTCGGAAACAAAATGCAAATTGAACAAATTGTAAATGGCACTAGGATTTAGTGTGCCAGGGCAGTCAAGTCTAACGAGGCAGCCAAGGAACTAGAGGAGAACGTAGACAAAACTTGCAAGTGAGCAGAACTATTCCAGGTGAAATTCAATATGAATAAGTACAAGGTATTACAGTGGAAGGCAGAATAGGAGACACGCTAGCTCAATGGCACTGAAATATTAGCGGAGAGGCTGAAAGAGATCTGGAGGTGATGGTAAACTCAACATTGACCATGTCCGGTCACAGCAAAGCAGCAATCAATAAAGTAAACTGAATACTGAGCTATATTACCAAACCAGTACAAGTCTAAGGCTGCCGTGGTCAAACTGTGCAGTGCTCTGGTCAGTCTACACCTCCAGCACTGTTCTGGTCGGTGAGGCAGGGGGGAACATCCTTGGTGTCGGAGGATTGAGTTACAAGGAGAGGCAAAAAAGTTGCACGGTTCAGTCTTGAAAAGGAAGTGAACGAGAGGCGATCTTTACAGAGGCATATAACGTACTGAGGGGATAGAAAAGGGTAATCTAGGGACTAGTTTTAGTTGTGACTGCAGGACAAGGGGACCCGGGTACAAACTGGGAAACTGGCAAGTTCGGGAATGATCCCGGGAAGTATTTCTTCACAGTGATTAATACCTTTAGTGATCTGACAATGAAAGCAAAAAGTCTGACATCTGTTCCAGTGCTGTGATGTGGGGCGGTAAGTTCCGATGGAAGGATGAGCTCGGGCCAAGTGATTTCCCTCATCTATACTTATCTGTATCATCTTTGTTAAATAGAAGTGACTCCAAATTCCACCGGACACCCCTCCATTCGCCACTCTCACCATGGTGCAGCTGGGACCGGGGAGGGGGGTAGCAGATGGCAAGAAGAAAGGAATCGCCCAGTTTAACTCGCGTTCCGCCACATGGCCACGCCTGTCCCTGGCGACTCCCGGATCTACCACATCTTCCATTGTGCCACTGACGCTTCACTTTGGGAAGTTCCCGGAGGTTGAGTCTGCACCAGTTGCTGCAGACCTTGCCCGCCGGCAGCGGATCGCTCAAAAATCTGTTGCCCAACTTGCGCCAGTGACTGTAGAGCTGCTCCGTGGAATCTCCTGGCCTATTGACGTAGAATTTCAATGGGTCCCCCGATAAATGTCCGGCAATCCTTTAGTTTGAGCAGGGTGGTGCCTCTGGTACCGCTTGCATGTTCTACCATAACCAGCTTTAACACCATTCAAGTCATCACTTAACAATTGGTGACTGCTCCCCATTAATTTGAATTTGCTTGGGTCGCTAGGTTCAGAGTCTGTCTACCGTCCAGCATGACTGCTTTTGTTCCTGGTTTTCAGCAAGCAGGGAGCCATATCCTTGAAGGAATTTCAACCGTCTAGAAATATTCAGTTATCTGCTTAATCAATAAATTGGTGGAATTTTACTTTTGTTTCTACTACCCCTTCCTCCTCCTGCCCAGCTTTCCTAAGGTGCTGCCTCTTGCTGGAGTTCTTCAGAGCTTTGGTTCCTTGCCCTGTTGACCATTCTTAATCCATGATGCTAGAGAGTGATGGGTATTTAACCGTGGATGGCATCACAGTTGAGCCACAGTTTTCAAAATTCTCATCCTTGTTTTCAAATCCCTCCATGGCCTCGCCCCTTCCTACCTCTGTAACCTCCTTCAGCCCCACAATCCGCCGAGATATCTGCGCTCCTCTAACTCTACCCTCTTGAGCATCCCTGATTATAATCTCTCAACCTTTGGTGGCCGAGCCTTTTGTTGCCTGGGCCCTAAGCTCTGGAATTCCCTGCCTAAACCTCTCCGCCTCACTACCTCTCTTTTTTTCCTTTAAGACACTCTTTAAAACCTGCCTCTTTGACTGGTCACCTGCCCTAATTTATCCTTATGTGGCTCGGTGTCAAATTTTTCATCTTAAAATACTCCTGTGCAGCGCCTTGGATGTTTTACTACTTTAAAGGCGCTATATAAATACAAGTTGTTGATAGAAACATAGAAAAATAGGAGCAGGAGTAGGCCATTCGAGCCTGCTCCGCCATTCAATATGATCATGACTGATCCTCTATCTCAATATCATATTCTCACTCTCTCCCCATACCCCTTGATGCCTTTTGTGTTTAGAAATCTATCTATCTCCTTCTTCAATATATTCAGTGACTTGGCCTCCACAGCCTTCTGTGGTAGAGAATTCCACAGTTCACCACCCGCTGAGTGAAGAAATTTCTCCTCATCTCTGTCCTAAATGTCCTACCCCGTATCTTCTTGTTGCTGAGCCCAGCACTGTTCCTTCTTGACGTCCACACATGCACTTTCCAGCATTGAGTGGCAAGCGGGATTGGGAACCCTGGCTGATCCCACACGCCCAATCCTCCCTCGGTCCTGGTGCACCGGGGTCAGTGTTGGCATCCTGGGGACAGAAGTGGCTGAGATCAGTGAACGCCGCATGGGCTGCGAATTGAACCTGGATTCCTAAGAATCTGCATTCCGATCATTGGAGACTAAAGGGAAGTACTAATACAATGCGTGGCTTGTTAACTTCCAGTGCTTGAGTTCTGGATCCAGGGAAAGATTAGTGCTTTCTGAAAAAATGTAGTTGAAAGCAGCTGTGAAAGAGATACTTCAAATCCTCCTTTTTTAAATAAGAATCCATTAAAATTCCAATGTGATACTTTAGTACTTGGGGGGGAAAATGAAATATAGGTGATACGGCGGGGGTGGGGATTCGAATCGGAGGAGACTGCTGAGCAATCTTGGATGTTTTGCTGACCCTGATTCTTTCATTCTCACCCGCCAAAAGCACCCGAGGGAAATTCGGGCGCACGCTGCCCACGATTATCCGGTCGGGAGCACGGACTCGCTTTAAATACACCAGTTTAACACCTCCTAAATCACTTCAGATTCTAGCCAATGTTTTCTCCCGCTTCACCTTTCTGAAGCAGCTCTGGCAGTTTTATTTGCCTTCTGTCATTTGGGATATTGTTTGAAATTTTTTTTTTCTGGTTCTGAACTTGTGATTTTTTTTTATTGCTGAAAGAAATTAATAACAGGAGACTATTTCCCTTTAGGCATGATGATGTATTATTATGTTACACTTTATGATTCCTGTCAACTATACAGCAAGTGACACCTCATAAATGTGGCGGATTCATTGACCCAACGATGAAAGGGATCAGTGTACTGAACTGTACGAACATAAAGCATGGTACACGGAAGGTCCATCTAATTCCCATCTTCCACACACCATCTGCTATTTGTTCCATCACAACTTTGCCCCTTTTCCTTAGCCCTTTGAGAAGGAACATTCCTTGAAGTTTCTCCCTGACCTCGAAGGTAACGGGTAGTAATTGATATTCTGGAGTCTGGACCCAGGTTACTGCAGACAGACCGGCTGCTGTCGGCAGGTGACGTGCCCAGGGTCCCATGGGTTCCGAACCAGTATGTTCTGTCGGATTATTCAGTGTCTCTCCGTCGTCTTCACTTATCCTGTAATCTGCAACTCCTGTTCTTAGCCACATGATTACCCAGCTCCTCTTAAAGGATTTAAGGTTGCAGCATATTAGAATCATAGAATGTTACAGCACAGAAGGAGGCCATTCGGCCCATCGCACCTGTGCCGGCTCTTTGAAAAAGCTGTTCAATTAGTCCCATAGCCCGGGGGGGGGGGGGGTGGAATTTGAAAATGAGGATGAGAATTTTGAAATCGAGGTACTGCTTAAGCGGGAGCCAATGTAGGTCAGCGAGCACAGGAGTGATGGGCGAACGGGACTTGGTGCGAGTTATCACAGAAACCCCACAGTGCAGATAGAGGCCATTTCGGCCCATCGAGCCTGCACCGACACATATCCCACCCGATCCCCGTAACCCTTACACCAAAACATATCCCACCCTATCCCCGTAACCCCACGTATTTAATCCCCCCTAACACTAAGGGTCAATTTATCAAAGCCAATCAACCTAACCCGCACATCTTTGGACTGTGGGAGGAAACCGGAGCACCCGGAGAAAACCCACGCAAACACGGGGAGAATGTCTGTGTGGAGTTTGCACAGTCACCCGAGGCCGGATTCGAACCCGGGTCCCTGGCGCTGTGAGGCAACAGTGCTAACCACTATGCCACCGTGCACGAGTTAGGGCACGGGCAGCCGAGTTTTGGATGACCTCAATTTTACGTAGGGTAGAATGTGGGAGGCCAGCCGGGAGTGTGTTGGAATAGTCAATTCTAGAGGTAACAAAGGCATGGATGAGGACAATGACAGTTGGCGAGTTATTTGACTGTGGCGGGTTATTTGACTGTGGAGGCTATCACGGTATAGACCGGCATTCTCGCGTGCCTGCGTTCCAGCAGGACTCCTTGGATGGTGATTAGGGCCGGGAACTCTGGCTGATTTCATCCCAAGCTCCTTAGCCCAGGGGGTGCTGAGGCCCATTATAACATTATCATCGCAGCCTTCACTGAGATAAGGAAACTCGGACCAGGGATTGATTCTGGAACCTTCCCCAGACACTATCACACCAGATGGTGCTTTTATTCACTGAGCAGTTAAGAAAGCAGATTTTTTAAAAATCGATGGAAACATGCAACCTTGTTTCAAAGAAATATTGATGCAGAATGTTTAGAATCTCGGGAGAGGAGTTGAAGGGGCCAGAACTGACTCTTTTCTCTGCATCTGCAGTCTGGAGATGTTTGGTATTTAACACTTGTTATAAGAACATAAGAATTAGGAGCAGGAGTTGGCCACAAGGCCCCTCGAGCCCGCTCCGCCATTCAATAAGATCATGGCTGAACTTTTACCTCAACTATACTTTCTCGCCCGATCTCCATATCCCTTGATTTCCCTAGAGTCCAAAAAATGTATTGATCTCGGCCTTAAATATACTCAATGATTCAGCATCCACAGCCCTCCGGGGTAGAGAATTCCAAAGTATTCCTGTTAATACTGTGGATTTTCTTTTTTGGTAAGCTGTCATTTCCTCCAGCTGTCCCTTCTCTAGGATTTTTTAATTTTTTTATTCGCTTATGGGACGTGGGCGTCGCTGGCAAGGCCAGCCTTTATTGCCCATCCCTAATTGCCCTTGAGAAGGTGGTGGTGAGCCACTGCCTTGAACCGCTACAGTCCGTGTGGTGACGGTGCTCCCACAGTGCTGTTAGGTCTTATAATGTTTTGTAGCGGTTAGTTACAACTGAGTGGCTTGCTAGGCCATTTCAGAGGGCAGTTAAGAGTCAACCACATTGCTGTGGGTCTGGAGTCGCATATAGGCCAGACCGGGTAAGGGTGGTAGATTTCCTTCCCTAAAGGACATCAGTGAATCAGATGGGTTTTTATGACAATCCAGTAGTTTCATGGTCACCATTACTGATACTAGCTTTTTATTCCAGATTTATTTAATTAACCGAATTTAAATTCCACAGCTGCCGTGGTGGGATTTGAACTCGCGTCTCTGGATCATTAGTCCAGACCTCTGGGTTACTAGCCCAGTGACATGACCACTACGCTACCGTTCCCCTTTTCTTGTGTCAAAAACTGCAGGTGGTTGAGAAGGCAGTTGGGAGGTCTACTCTGCAGCATCTACCGGTGTCTAAATGGCCGTTAAGAGGAAGTAGGCGTGCTCCTGGTCAAAAAAATCTAGAAATAAAAAGCTGGTGTCAGTAAAAACCCAACTGGTTCACTAATGCTGCCGTCCTTACCCTTTTTTTTTAGTCGTTGGATGTGGGCAAGGCCAGCGTTTATTGCCCATCCCTAATTGCCCTCGAGAAGGTGGGTGAGCCACCTTCTTGAACTGCTGTTTGATACAACTGAGTGTCTCGCTGGGCCATTTCAGAAGATAGTTAAGAGTGGACTACATTGCTGTGGGTTTGGAGTCACGTACAGGCCAGACTGGGTAAGGACGGCAGACCTCCTTCCCTAAAGGACATTAGTTATCCATTAGTGAATCCAGTTACCAACGGACTCCTGTATAAATGTATAACTACTTTTAACAGAGTGCTACAGCACCTATGTTTGTTTACTGTATGTAAATAGCCGTTCTGGATAAGCCCCAGAAACAGCGTGATGACATCATCACGTTGGTCACGTGACGCCCTGAACGGCGGGAAACGTGATGATGTCAGAGAGTGGGAGGTTCCCAACTCGGACCTCGTGAAACCAGCACCAGAAAAGACCTGTTGATTATTTCTCCTGCATGCAATTGTTCGTTCTCTAGTTTCTATTAAACTTCGTTTTATTCTCGGACTGACTCGACCTCAGTGCTTCAGTTAGGGATCTGACGATTCCTACAATACTAGCTTTTTATGCCAGGTGGTGGGATTTGAACTTGTGTCTCTGGATTACTAGTCCAGTATCCTAACCACTACGCTACCGTGCCTACATGTGACTCCAGTCCCACACCAACGTTGCTGACTCTTAACTACCTAGTGAGCCATTCCATTGTATCAAACTGCTATAGCGGCTCACAAAATGCCCACCACCATCTTCTCCAGGCAACAAGGGATGGGCAATAAATGCCGGCCGTTCCAGCAACGCCCACATCCCAGGACTGATTTAAAAAATTAAAAAATAAAAATTCTATGGGTTCTTGTGGGGAACTCCCTTATGTGTTTCCATTTTGTAGCCCAGTGCAGTGGGGGCCCAACATTCTATGTTGAGCTCCACAGATAGCTTAGAGTTTTGAAATGAAGTATCAACTGTTTGAACCAATCTTCTTCTGATCTGACGCTCACTGGGCTAACTCATCAAGTGATCTGTTTTAAATCTTGACAATTAACATGCAAAAAGCCCCCCTGCTGGCTGCAAGAGTCCGATGTGAAATGATTTTGATCAGCGCCAATCCTGGTGCATGGCCATGTGGTGAGTGTAGCGTGCTTGGGAGGGACAGGTAATTATGGACCGATGGTCCCCAATGCTCTCCAGCTCTGGGGATTTCCTCTCCTGTCTGGATCTGTTGTAGACTGGTCAATGGAGATTGATTGCTGTGATTAGTCAACAGCTCCAATATCGTTGTGCCGTGGGACTACCAGGATGGTAGAAGGTGAACTAGATGGAGCTTGGTCTGTTTTTGTATAGCGATTCCTATATTCCTCGTGGGTATGGACCTAGAATAATACCACACAGAAGGAGGCCATTCGACCCATCGTGCCTGTACCTTTTTTAGAAAAAAATTGCTGTTAATTCTGCACTAATTAGCAAACTCTGGGCGCTGCTGCACAGTGGGGGGGCAGGTCTAGTTACATTTCTGAGGTTGGGGCAGAGCGTTCCATTGCATCTGTGTCAGACACTTGATGCCTGGAATGAAAAGTGTTCTATTCCCAGCGCTCCTATCCCTCACCTTGGTGACAACGAAATTAACACAAACAGAAGAGCTGGCCTATGCTGTACGGATAGCTTTCTGCTCCATGAGCTCGGAAACTGTGCACCTGGTAGTCAACAGGCTGCTCGCACTTTGCGTTGCCACTCAGGATTGGAGTGTTGAAGATCTGGTGAATAATGCAAGTTCCTGCACTGTCACGACTTATGCTGCAGCTGATGATGAAGGGTCAGAATTCAAGGTATCTGCTGCTAATTCCAGGTCTGGCTGAGAGCCAGGGACCAGAGTGGAGCACTTGTCAGGGTTCTGGCGACAGCAACACCTGTCACCCAGTGCAAGCAAATACTTTCCTCGGCTGACGCCTGTTGGTGTATGTCAGCCATTCGGTATTGTGGCCATTGTTTGTGTGTGAGCCTAGACGGTGAGTGTTGGTAGGCTGCTCCACCATGCCGGGTGGAAAGACAGTCAATCGCAATCTGATCCTCAACTAATATCCCTATACATAACACACACCACCAGAAATCACTGGGTAGTGATCAAGAGTGGTGATCCTGCCTGATTTTTTCTTTCCACCCATTCTTTCCTAGCCCAAGAGTACTGGTGCTAATTACATCGAATGTACAGCACAGAAACAGGCCATTCGGCCCAAGTGGTCCGTGCCGATGTTTATGCTCCACACGAGCCTCCTCCCACCCCTCTTCATTTAATCCTATCAGCATAACCTTCTATTCCTTTCTCCCTCATGTGCTTATTTGGCTTCCCTTTTAAATGCATCTACACTATTCACTTCAACCACTCCCTGTGGTAGCGAGTTCCACATTCTCACCTCTCTCTCTGGGTGAAGAAGTTTCTCCTGAATTCCCTATTGGATTTATTAGTGACTATCTTATATTGATGGCCTCTAGTTCTGTTCTCCCCCATAATTGGAAATATCTCTGCCTCTACCTAACAAACCCTTTCATAATTTCAAGACCTCTATCAGGTCACTTTTCAGTCTTCTCTTTTTGGGGAAAGGAGTCCCAGCCTGTTCAGTCTTTACTGATGGCTATAACCTCTCAGTTCTGGTATCATCCTTGTAGATCTTTTTTGCACCTTCTCCAGTGCCTCTATATCCTTTTAATAATATGGAGACCAGAACTGTTCACCGTGCTCCAAGTGTGGTCTAAGCAAGCATCTCAAGTCGGTCGAGCTATGTTGTAATCAACGGGGGAATTTTAACCCCCAAGAATGGGTGGGTTGGGAGCGGGTGGGAATGGGAAATTTGTGATTTCTAGAGCGGGACCACAACCCGGCTCCAACACGTGTTTAACGGAGGCGCGTTTGGATGCCTACTCGCTGAAGTCGGGGATTGCTCTCTCTCTCTCTCTCTCTCTCTCTCTCGAGAGAGAGAGAGAGAGAGCTGGCACGGACTCGATGGGCCGAATGGCCTCCTCCTGTGCCTCTGACTCTATTTCCTAATTGGATGGGGGCAGGTACTTATTGACGCAATTAACGTCCTTAGGAAATGTTAATGAGCTCTTTAAACAGTTTTTAACTTGGCGCCAAATTTTACTTGAGCGGCACGGGTTTCCCGGGGCTCGGGAAACTGACCAGGGAAATGAAGGCGTGTTTAACCACTTATATTTTTCCACTCCTTTCCTTTCCCCCCCCCCCCCCTTTCCTTTTGTTTCTCTCTCACACCTGGCAGCTATCTTTTGCCCTGCCAGTACACTTTACACCTAATCACAGCCTATTACCATCTCGTCTAGCTTCTAATCTCTTTTACTTCTTTTGGTTCTTTTATTCTTTGTCCGATCGCAGCCCTGCCTTCGATCTAGTTCCTTTTCTCTCCAGTTTTGAAGAAGGGTCAAACCCGAAACGTCAACTCAAATTTCTCTCCACGGATGTTGCCTGACTTGCTGAGTTTTTCCAGCATTTTCTGTTGTTATTTAAACTGGTCATTGCCCCATCTGAATAAAAGCTCACTGATTACAGCTGGCATCTCAGTTCCCTCTGGCAAACGTTTGGCAGAGAGTTCTTGTATAGATGCAGCTTTTTCTCAATCTTTGAGGATTTAAAACTGATAAGATCAGGATGGGAGGAGCATTGGATGTGTTTGACAGCACATCGGAAGAGGAAGACCATTACCGTCCATGGCATCGACGACGGCTGTGGTGGATCAGTGCGGGCACAGGGAGGGAGGGGCACAGGATGTACAATGACTCCTTGCATTTATATAGCACCGTTAATGTAGTAAAACATCTTCACAGTAGCGTTATCAAACAAAATTTGACACCAAGCCACATAATGGCCCAGAAATTCCATTCGCAGGCCTCCCGCGGGCGGAGGACTGCGATCTGGAAAAATCTGCGCCAAGACCGGAGGGATCCCGGGAGGCGCAGAGTTCCGCTGCTGGGCCTCTCCAAACTGCCGGTGCACAGGGCCCGCGTATCCCAGGGGCGCAGGCGGTTCGCAGCATCCCTGGGATCACGTGGGCCATGGGGAGCCAATCGGAGAAGGGAATCTCCCTTCATACACTTTGACAGGAAGACCTGTCAAATCTATGAATAGAGATCACCCCCAAAACTTTAAATAATTTTTTTTTTTAAATCACATTTTCAAATGACTTTAAAATACTTAATTTATTGTAATTTAAACATTTTATTTTTTGAAAAAAAATAATTACAGTTTTTAACAGGGCTAAAAATAAACGTGCCTTTCTTTAAGTATTTTTAAATGATAAATCAGTGGAAATGTTTTTAAAAAATCTCTCTTCAACTATTATCCTGGTAAAACCAGGCACAAGAATTGTATGTGTTTTCTGCGGGCGGAGGGTCTCCAAAAAGCGGAACTATCCGCCCGCAGAGGCCCTGTTCTCGGGCAGGCGGAAGATCCAGATCGGAAATGCCGGTTTCCAGCCCATGCGCTGTGCATGCCTGAAACCGGCATTTCCGATGTCCCTACGCGGGAACACACAGCGTGTTCCCACCCGTAGGGATTGGAATTTCTGCACCAATGAAATATCAGGGCAGGAAGAGGTAAGTTTTAAGGAGCGTCTTAACTGAGATGTGGAGCGGTTTAGGGAGGGAATTCCAGTTCTTCGGGCCTGCGCAGCTGAAGGCACGGCCGCCAATGGTGGAGCGATTAAATCAGGAATGCCAGAAATGGAGGAGCGCAGAGATCTCTGAGGGTTGTAGAGCTGGAGGAGGTTGCAGAAATAGGGAGGGGCGAGGCCATGGAGGGATTTGGACACAAGGCTAAGAATTTGCCGGGCCGGGAGTCACTGTAGGCCAGCGAGCACGGGGTGATGGGTGAACGCGACTTGGTGCAAGTTAGGATATGGGCAGCAGAATATCGGATGCGCTCAAGTTTACGGAGAGTGCAAACTCCAATTGTAAGATCCCAATCACTGGTGCCAGTGCCAGTAGAGCCAGCGAAGGAGCAAAATACACAGTCTTTGTTTCTGGGCGCACAGTGACGAGTGCTGAGTATCACTGTGGCAACCATTCATGAATTGCAACACCCAATCTCGATTTAAAGGGGTACCGTCTTTGCTAAAACATGTGTGGCAAACCTCCTTTTGTTTTTCGGATGGAGCAGAGCAGTGTGTTTATGTCGTGCAAGGAGATATTGGGAACAAATTTTACCCGTTGGCGTTCCCGGCTCGGAGCATCGCTCGATGGGAGTGTACGTCCGCGACCCCAATTCGTGGCCCTCCTGATACTCTGCTTATTAATTTTAATAATTGACAAACACAGGAGGGCTGTGAATTGGGCGCAGTGATCTCTGCGCCCGAATGCTCGGTTTGCCCTTCTGTCGAGCAAGGCAACGCTCTGGGGATCCAAGGATCTAATGAGAGTGAGGAACCTAAAGTAATTAATATTAGTAAAGGCAAAAATACTGGAGAAATTAATGGGACTAAAAGCCGACAAATGCCCAGGACCTGATGGCCTACATTCCACCGTTCTAAAACATTCCCAGTGGATTGGAAGGTAGCAAAAGTAACCCCGCTTTTCAATGTAAATAACCGTGCATACGCAAAAGGTTGAATGGACCGCGCAGCCAGTTAAAGCACAAAAATAAATTACAGGGAACCTTGATTGTGAATCTTTGGAATTCTCTACCCCAGAGGGCTGTGGAGGCTCAGTCGTTCAGTATATTCAAGACCGAGGTCAATAAATTGTTGGGCACAAAGGGAATCGCGGGATAGGGTGTGAAAGTGGAGTTGATGTAGAAGTTCAGCCATGATATTGAATGGCGGAGCAGGCTCGAGGGGCTGTATCGCCCACTCCTGCTCCTATTTCTTATGTTCTCCGGATGTGTCAACTGGGAAAATGTACTCCATGATTCTCTGTTTTGGCACGATCTAAATCAGAGTTTGACACCCATGGTGTCAGCTGGGCAAACAGTAGTGGAGCTACAATTGACCTCCGTGACGGGGCCAGAGAGGGAGAAAAATCATCCTGAGATACGCAAACGGGGCTGCCCATGTAACCCCTCTGTCCAAGGAGGGAGAGGAGGACAAACCAGGTATTTAGAGACTGGATAGTCTCGCGTGAGTTATGGGCAAATTCTTAGAATTCATAATGCAGGATCACATCAATGAACCTTTAAAGAGGCACAGGATAAAGACAGACAGCAGAGAGTTGTTAAAAGTTGGCAAACATAACTTAGCTTTAAGAGTTGTTTTGAAGAAGTGACTGTGCAATGTACATGTGTTTGACAAGTTGTCTCTCAGGAGGTTTGGTAGTTATTTCAGGTGTATGTTCTAATAGGAAATGGAGCAGCGCGGGTAGAAAGTTGGTTGAAATTTGCTAATGACAAAAAAGTAAGGGGTTTGGCCAACACCGAGGGGAACTATAAAGGATTGAGGAATGCAAACGGGCGAGGGGAGTGGGCAGACAGGTGGCAGATGCAATTTAATACAGAGAAGTTGGGGGTTTCGGGAGGAGTAGGAAGAAATAGAAGTATACGCTCAATGGAAAAGTGTGGACGAGCCGAGAGACCCCCCAGCAGTTCAAATACATAACTCCCTGAAAGTGCCAAATGCAGATAGATAAAGCCATAAAAAAGGATTGCAGCATTTTGGGTTTTATAAATGGGGGCATAGTCAGGCCAGATTCAGCGTACTGTTTTGGATACCTCATTAGAGAAAGGACATTAAAGCTATAGGGAGCGCACGGTGTAGATTCTGGATGAAGCCAGGGATGTGAAACTAAAGTTATGAGGATCCACTTGAGAAACTGGGACTATTTGGAGCAAAAATTACTGAAGAGAATTAATAGAAGTTTTAAAAATTTATGAAAGGTTTTGATAGAGTAAATAGGGAAAGACCATCTCCTCTGGAGTCAGTGACGAGAAGCAATCCATTTAAAATTGTCACGAAGGGAATGTAGAAAGAAGCTTGGAGAGTTTTGTTAAGCACAGAGCTGATGGAGCTTGGAATGTTTTGTGATGGGGAATAGTTGAGGCAGAGACTGTTGCACTTGTTAAGGGAAAAATGGATAAACGTTTGGAAAAAAAAGAAAATACAGGGCCATAGTGATGGGCGAAGAAATGGCATGAGTTTTGGATTGCTCTGTCAAAGAACCAACACCGACAGAATAGCCTCCTTCCATGCTGTGAACTTCTGTGGTTCAATGTGGATGTTGGGGGAAGGCGAGATCAATTTGGATGAGGTACCAGTGGGCTGCTGGTGTGTGTGGGATTACACATCAGAACCTTCAAGAGGGGAGAAATATGGAAAACAAAGATGCTCACCAGTCTTGAAGTTGGCCCAATCATGTCCCTTTGTGATCCATTGTACGTGTCAGCCGTGGCTCAGTGGGTAGCACTCTTGCCTGAGTCAGAAGGTTGTAGATTCTAGTCCTACTCTAGAGTCTTGAGCATGAAATCCAGGCTGACACTCCCGGCGCATTACTGAGGGAGTGCTGCACTGTCCGAGATGCCGACTTTCGGATGAGATGTTAAACTGAGGCCCCCTCTCTGCCCTTTCAGGTGGATGTTAAAGATTCCATGACACTATGGCACTATTTTGAAGAAGAGCTGGGGAGTTATCCTCGGTGTCCTGGCCAATATTAATTCCTTGAACAACATCGCTAAACATATTATCTGGTCATTATCACATTGCTGTTTGTGGGAGCTTGCTGTGCATAAATCGGTTGCCGTGTTTCCTACATTACAACATAATTCAAAATAGTTAATTGGCTGCGAAGTGCTTTGGACATCCTGAGGTCATGAACGGTGCTATAGAAATGCAAGTTCATTCGTTCTTTCTTTCCAGGGTTGTCTCGATCAGCTAGTCTGTTCCTAAAGGCAGTCGTGTATGCAAAGGACCCGACTGATCCCAGTGGACAAGTCCTTGGGTCTGGGTTCTCGTCTTGGGTCTGGTCCCTGGTGGTTCGACATCGGCAAAGGTCCTGGCTAGTTGACCGAATCGTGAAACTTTTTACTTTGCACAAACCGCAAGTGTGACTTTGGAGCACATGTGGAAATGTTGCCGTGTTGTTGTCAAGTCTGGTCCACCGTGTAAGGCTGACGATGACACCAGAGCATCCAACTCCAACAGAAGCGGATCTAAGAGAAAAGGTCCATTAAATGGCTGAGGTATCTCTACAGGCGTGAGAGCTGTGTGCAATGCTCTCACCTTGAAACTATTCTGGAATTGAGGCAATTCAAAGACCACTTAAGGGACCATAATGCTCTTTGAAACCCAAGGCCCTGATCCTCCATCTTCTGATGGGTCCCACCTGTAACTCTTTCACTGGTATGTCTGCATAATCCCATATAATAGTTGAGGTCAATTAGCTTGGCCTTGCTTGAGGACATTTAGATATAGAAAAGCAATTGTGTTGAGAGAGGAAATGAGAATTGAAAAATGCCAAAATGGATTTAATTAATCAATAAAGCTTCAACTGGGAAGTGTAAAAAGAATACCGATACTGTGCACTTCAGTATTTGGCGACTTTTAGTTTGCATCTAAATTTATTTGGATAGTTGCATGTTGAATATGTTTTAAACTGTCAAATTTTGTCTGATCGCTCTCCTCTGAAACGCCTTGGGATGTTTTACTATGTTAAAGGTGCTGTATAAATGCATGATGTTGTTGAAATGCAGAATTGAGTTTTACATTTAATGCAGGAGGTAAATTCATAATTGCAATCTCCAGCATCTCACCAGCTGAGTAATTTTTGTCCCTCCCTAGTCCAGGGAAGTTACAACATTTGGTCAGACCAGTCGGTGTCGGCATTTACCCTCCGTATGAGCAAATAGTCCTGACCACATTGCCTCACCCTGCTCCCATAGCCTTTCATCCAGCAGTCCAATGAAACTTGACGTGGTGCCTGTCTCGATCACTAACCCCAGAAGGGGATTCCACAGCGCAGGCTCTGCCCATTTGTACTTCAAAATTACAATTGGGTTCCGACCACGTCAGAGGACCCCGATTTGCATATTTAAACAGCCCCCTGCCCGAAGTGGGCGGCGTGCCCATTTACTCGGGTTGCCAACTCTGGATGTATTCCTGGTGGTTTCATCACATGACCTGCTTCCAACAACCCCGCCCCCACGCTCCCGCCATTAGTCGCCCGACACATCTATGGAGGCCTGCCTTCCCCACGGTCAGTGGCAAAGTGGACAGATGCTTCGTTACCCGATTGGGTGACTCTTAACTCTCAAGTCAAACCGGCTTTTCTCCCCATTGCCAATATTTTATAACTAATAAATTAACTAGTTCAAATAGAATGGAAAAACTTTTTTTTAAAGCCCCTGTGATGTTTCTTGTCGGGTTTGCCTGCGGCAGTGTCCAGGAGATCAAGCTTCAATTCCTGGAGACTGCAGGCCAATCCTGGAAGATTGGTGTAAAGTCTGTAGGTTGTGCAGTAAATAACTTCAGAGACTTTAGAAGTACAAACAAAACAGGTCTTTACTATTCAGAGGTCTGGGCGATTTCTGCCCTAGTTAACGTATTCCAACCCTTATATACTGGTGTGGTCACTATCGGTATTACAGTATACATGAGCCAATAAATAGTGCCACCCTAAAGTAGTGCTCTTAAAGGCGAACGGTTACATTCTATAGTTCCCTTAAAGGTAAACGGTTACATACACAACACTCCTCCCTTTCTAGCTTATTACTTACAGAATCCCGTTAAACATACAATCTTCAACTTATATAGACAGTTTGCAGATATACTCTCGATGGAGTCAACGTCATATAACTTCATGTTTAACATAACATAATAACATATATAACTTCATGTCAAAACAGATCACAGATTCAGTCTCCGTAGGAACAGTTGCAACATACTCTTAGTGGAAACAGTTTACAGGTTCAGTCTCTGTGGAGGTTTCCGGATTCTGTCCGGATAACGCCGCAGTGGTGTCGTCATTCCCAGCGGTCCAGTAGGTGTCTCTGGTAAAGTCGATTCAGCTGGAACAACAGTGTCAGGTTTATCTGATTCTAGTATTACTAGATCAGAAGTAGGTGTTCTGGGTACTTCAGTTTCAACATTACTCGGGTAAGGTGGTGAAGTCGGCTGTTCATTTGTGGCGGACCCTATGATCTGGTCAACATGGCGCCTTATTACCTTGTCCCCAATGTCCACCGTGTACATCAACGGTCCTAGCCTTTTTTTAATAGTTCCAGGCTGCCATTTCTCCGTACGGTAGTCCCGGGCCAAAACTTGTTGCCCCATCTGGAAAGATCTGGTGGCCCTTTCATTCATGCCCTGGAATTGCCGGTTCTCTACGTCCCTTCTTACGTTTGGTTTGAGCAAATCCAGCCGGCATCTTAGGCGTCTATTGCAAAACATCATTGCGGGAGTTTGATTCGTGACCGCATGTGTTGCATTTCGATAGGCCAACAAAAAGCTATCCACCTTATGCTGTAAACTTATGTCTTCATTACTCATGGCCTTTATGGCCTTCTTGAAGGTCTGGACAAATCTTTCAGCCAGTCCATTGGAGGCGGGATGGTATGGGGCTGATGTGTAATGTTTAACCCCATTGCTTTTTAGAAATTTCTTAAATTCCTCAGACACAAATTGCGGCCCATTATCGGAACAGACCTGTTCTGGCAGACCATTCCGCGCAAACATTGTCCTTAGCACCGTAATGGTTTTTTCCGTCGTGGTGGTGGTCATCTTAATTACTTCCGGCCACTTGGAGTGGGCATCTACCGCTATTAAGAACATCGAGTCCATGAAAGGCCCCGCAAAGTCGATGTGTACTCTTTGCCAGGGAGATGAGGGCCACTCCCATGGGTGCAGAGGAGCCTGTGGTGGCGCGTTCTGAACCCTCTGACATCCTAGGCAATTCTTCGTTATCTCCTCTATGTCCCCATCGATGCCTGGCCACCACACAAACGCCCTAGCTAGGTTCTTCATCTTTACGCCCCCCAGGTGTCCTTCGTGCAGCTCCTTGAGTATTTTCTTTTGGAGTTTGGGTGGAATCACCACTCTAGACCCACACATCAGGGTTCCTCGACACACAGACAGTTGTGCTTTCCTCTGTGCGAATGCTTGCAGTGTTGGTTCGCACTGCGCTGGCCATCCCTCCACCGTTAAGTCATAGACTCGTGAAAGAGTCGGGTCATTCCTTGTCTCATTTTCGATCATTGAGTTCGTGATCGGCAAACACTCCACTATTGATGAGTGGAACAACTCTACTGGGTCTACTGTCCTCGCTTCTTCTACCATTGGCAATGGTAAGCGTGATAGCCCATCAGCGTTTCCATGTTGCTTGGACCGTTTGTATTCAATATCATACTGGTGTGCCCCAAGTAAGACTGACCATCTTTGTAGCCTTTGTGCTGTCATGTTGGACACGGCCTTGTTCGGGTTAAATATGGACACCAACGGCTGGTGGTCTGTCAGCAATGTGAACCTCTTACATTGCAAGTAATGGTTGAATTTCTTCACGCCCCACACAAGACTGAGGGCCTCCCTGTCTATCTGGGCGTAATTTCGCTCCGCGGGTGTCAAAGATCGGGACGCAAAAGCCACTGGCCTTTCCGAGCCATTTGGTAGCCTGTGCGAAAGTACTGCTCCAATTCCGTACGGTGAAGCATCACACGCCAGCCGAAGGGGTAATGCTGGGTTGAAATGAGCCAACACTTCTTCAGAGGTAATCAACTCCTTGCTTCTGCGAAAAGCCTTTTTGCACTCCTCACTCCACTTCCATGGTGTCTCCTTTCGCAACAGCTCATTCAGTGGATGCAGCACCGTGGACAAATTTGGTAGGAACTTGTGGTAGTAATTGATTAACCCCAAGAATGATCGTAACTGTGACACGTTCCCTGGAGCGGGAGCCTTCACGACTGCTTCTATCTTCTCCGGTGATTTATGTAGTCCCTCGCGGTCAATGATATGACCGCAGTATGAGATTCGTTTTTGGAAAAACTCACACTTATTGCGGTTAACCCTAAGGCCATACTCCTTTAACCTGGTGAGTACCGGTTTCAAATTCGTGAGGTGTTCCTCTTCATCCATTCCCGTGATTAGGATATCATCCAAATAGCACTGCGTGCTTGGAATTCCTTGTAACACCTGTTCCATGGCCCTCTGCCAAATTGCTGGTGCCGAAGCCACTCCAAAGACCAGTCTGTTATAACGGTACAACCCTCTGTGGGTATTGATAGTTAGGTATTGGCGTGACTCTTCCTCAACCTCCATCTGTAAATATGCCTGAGCTAGGTCTATCTTCGTGAAGTGTTTTCCTCCAGCCAACGAAGCGAAAATATCTTCAATCCTTGGCAGCGGGTATTGTACCGACTGAAGCACCGGGTTCACTGTGATCTTGAAATCCCCGCAGATACGGACCTTCCCCGGTCCCCCTGGCTTACTACTTGGTGAGGATTTCATGACGGGTACAATGGCCGTGGCCCACTCACTGTGGTCTACTTTTGACAGAACCCCTGATCGTTCAAGTTCTTCTAGTTCTGCCTCCACTGCTGGTCGTATTGCATACGGTACCGACCTGGCCTTACAAAACTTTGGGCTTGCATGTTCTGCAATCTTGACCTTTGCTTTAATACCTCGTAGCTTTCCCAGTCCTTGTTGGAATACCTCTTTAGCTTCGTCTAATATTCTGGCCAACCGTTCAGGTTTGACGTCCTCTTTTTCGGGCTCCACCGTCATGGTGTTTAGTGCATGCCAATCCATCGTTATTTTCCGGATCCACTCCCGTCCCAGAAGTGGTGGGCCTCCCTCAGACAACACATACAGCTCCAACCGGTGGTGAACTTTATCTTTGTATTTCACCTTGACCTCTATCTTCCCGATGGGGAATACTTTTTGCCCCGTGTATGTCTTCAGTATCAGATCCGCATCCCGTAGTGGAATATGCTTGAAAAACTTTTGATAGTCATGCTTATTCATGACCGTCAACGCCGATCCGGTGTCCACTTCCATTTTTACTGGGACCTTTTCAATCGGTAGCGTTATCCAAATAGTTTGACGGTCGGCTTCATTGCTCACGTTGTGAATTCTTAGACCGTCCAGTCCTCTGCCTTTGGCGTGTGTGTCCGACTTCTGTTCCTTCAGACTCTTCCTATTTGCATCATGTACCTTTCTGTCCCATTTTTGTGAGGACTCATTATTGTTGCACGTCGTTCCTGACCGGCACACTTTAGCTATGTGCCCGATCTTGCCACATTTCCAGCATTCCTGGTTTTTACCCCAGCATTGCTTTTGGTCGTGTGTTGACTTCCCACAACGATAGCATTTGGTGATATTACCTCGTTTAGGCATCTTCTCTTCTCGAGAACAACACAAGTATTTCTTTACTTATTACTTTTCTGAAATTCTTAATAATTTCCAAGATGGCGGTTTCCCGCTTCTTCCTTCTTCTGCGGTTTTTCCCGAAAAATGGCGGCTTTCCCGCGCTTCTCGCTCTCCCCGCCCACTTCAGTGGCGGTTTTCCCGCGCTTGGCGGTCTTCACCCGGTCCCCCGACGCCGTCTGTCAGCCCGAGTGCGGCCCTTATCTATAGATCCGATCGCTCTCGCGGCTCTCGGCCCTTATCTGGAGATGCGATCGCTGGCTTGCAACGCCTCCCGCTCGGCTCTGGCTCCCCCGCTCGCGCGGCTCTCGGCTCTGACACTCCCGCGCCTACTCGCAGGCTCAGCGCTTCGTGGCGGCGGTTGCTGCACGGCTTCTCACATTGCCTGCGGTCCGGCTGTCACCCGACGCCGTTGGACCCGAATGCTTTGCCCTTCTCCTCCAAATACTTCTACCCCGTTTTTTTTTTTTTTTTTAACTACTCACAGTCTCTTCGGCCGCCTTGTTTTAGGCTGATTGGCTCGCTCAAGATGTGGTAGCAGGGTAATCTGTGCCTGTTGCTGCCGCAGCTTTGCTGTTAATCTTCCAGCTTCCAGTAAGTACTATACTTTTAGTAGACGGAGCCTCGTGTTTTCTTTTTGAAGCTCTCTGCTACTGGTTAGTCTTGCCGCAGGGTACGATCGGACTCGTCGCCACTGTAAAGTCTGTAGGTTGTGCAGTAAATAACTTCAGAGACTTTAGAAGTACAAACAAAACAGGTCTTTACTATTCAGAGGTCTGGGCGATTTCTGCCCTAGTTAACGTATTCCAACCCTTATATACTGGTGTGGTCACTATCGGTATTACAGTATACATGAGCCAATAAATAGTGCCACCCTAAAGTAGTGCTCTTAAAGGCGAACGGTTACATTCTATAGTTCCCTTAAAGGTAAACGGTTACATACACAACAATTGGCAACCCTGACCATGTCCAGGTCCACCTGACCATTGCATCAGGCTGCCCACTTCATGTGAGAAATACCTTTTTAGCTCTTTTTGATGGTGCTATTTCTGCCGCCTATTTCCACCTCTGTAACATCGCCCGTCTCCGCCCTTGCCTCAGCTCATCTGCTGCTGAAACCCTCATCCATGCCTTTGTTACCTCTAGACTTGACTATTCCAATGCACTCCTGGCTGGCCTCCCACATTCCACCCTACGTAAACTTGAGATCATCCAAAACTCGGCTGCCCCGTGTCCTAACTTGCACCAAGTCCCGTTCACCCATCACCCCTGTGCTCGCTGACCTACATTGGCTCCTGGTTAAGCAACGCCTTGTTTTCAAAATTCTCTTCCTTGTTTTCAAATCCCTCAATGGCCTCGCCCCTCCCTATCTCTCTCTCTCTCATCTCCATCAGCCCCACAACCCCCCGAGATATCTGCGCTCCTCTAATTCTGCCCTCTTGAGCATCCCTGATTATAATCGCTCCATAAATAACAGAGGCCATGCCTTCTGTTGCCTGGGCCCTAAGCTCTGGAATTCCCTCCCTAAACCTCTCCGCCTCTCTACCTCTCTTTCCTCCTTTAAGATGTTACTTAAAACCTACCTCTTTGACCAAGCTTTTGGTCACCTGCCCTAATTTCTCCTTATGGCTCAGTGTCATTTTTTGTCTTATAATACTCGTGTGAAGTGCCTTGGGATGTTTTACTATGTTAAAGGCGCTATATAAATACAAGTTGTTGCTGCCCCTCCAGTCGCCTGGTCCCATGAAACCGATGCAGGCCTTTAAATCCTGCTTTGGGCCTTAGGCTCCGCCCCCCCCCCCCAAAAGTTCTGGGCTGCCCTGGGCAATTTTGCAGGTGCCCTATTGCTGGTCACACTCCCGTTCTGGTCCCAACCAGAAATATTCTAAAGGGATTAGTGTTTGCGAGTGCACAGGAGTCCTGCCCACTACATCCAGCAGGATTTTGGAATTTTTGGGGCCTATGCTTCTAAGTGGTGTGAGTATTTTCTGGAGGCAGCCATACCCCTATTTTTTTTTTAAATTTGTGTGATGTGGGCGTCACTAGCAAGGCCAGCATTTATTGCCCATCCTTAATTGCCCTTGAGAAGGTGGTGGTGAGCCGCCGCCTTGAACCGCTGCAGTCCGTGTGGTGAAGGTACTCCCACAGTGCTGTTAGGGAGGGAGTTCCAGGATTTTGACCCAGCGACGATGAAGGATCGGCCGATATATTTCCAAGTCAGGATGGTGTGTGACTTGAAGGGGAACTTGGAGGTGGTGGTGTTCCCATGCACCTGCTGCCCTTGTCCTTCTAGGTGGTAGAGGTCGTGGATTTGGGAGGTGCTGCCGAAGAAGCCTTCGCATCTTGCAGGGAGTGAATGTTTTAAGGTGGCGGATAGGGTGCCAATCAAGTGGGCTGCTTTGTCCTGGATGGTGTTGAGCTTCTTGAGTGTTGTTGGAGCTGCCCTTATCCAGGCAAGTGGAGAGTATTCCATCACCCTCCTGACTGCCTTGTAGATGGTGGAAAGGCTTTGGGGAGTCGGGAGGTGAGACACTTGCCGCAGACTACCCAGCCTCTGACCTGCTCTTGTTGCCACAGTGTTTATGTGGCTGGTCCAGTTAAGTTTCTGGTCAATGGTGACCCCCCCCCCCCAGGATGCTGATGTTAGGGGATTTGGCGATAGTAATGCCGTTGAATGTCAAGGGATGTTGGTTAGAGACTCACTTGTTGGAGATAGTCATTGCCTGGCGTGAATGTTACTTGCCACTTGTCATCCAGGTCAGTCTAATGCTGCCTTGATGTCAAGGGCAGTCACTCTCCCCTCACCTCTGGAATTCAGCTCCTTTGTCCATGTTTGGACCAAGGCTGTCTGGAGCCGAGTGGTCCTGGTGGAACCCAAACTGGGCATCAGTGAGCAGGTTATTGGTGAGTAAGTGCCACTTGATAGCACTGTCGACAACACCTTCTATCACTTTGCTGATGATTGAGAGTAGACTGATGGGCCGGTAATTGGCCAGGTTGGATTTGCCCTGCATTTTGTGGACAGGACACCTGGGCAGTTTTCCACAGTATTGGGTAGTAGCCAGTGTTGTAGCTGTACTGGAACAACTTTGCTCGAGGCGCAGTTAGTTCTGGAGCACAGGTCTTCAGTATGACAGCCGGGATATTGTCGGGTCCCATCACCTTTGCTGTATCCAGTTCGCTCAGCCGTTTCTTGATATCACGTGGAGTGAATCGAATTGGCTGAAGGCTGGATTCTGTGATGGTGGGGACCTCGGGAGGAGGCCGATATGGATCACCCACTCTGCACTTCTGGCTGAAGGTGGTTGCAAATGCTTTAGCCTTGTCTTTTGCACTCACGTGCTGGGCTCCACCATCACGGAGGATAGGGATATTCATGGAGCCTCCTCCTCCCATTAGTTGTTTAATGGTCCACCACCATTCACGACTGGATGTGGCAGGACTGCAGAGCTTTGATCTGAAACATTGATTATGGGATCATTTAGCTCTCTCTATAGCATGCTGCTTCTGTTGTTTAGTATGCATGTATTCCTGTGTTGCAACTTCCCCAGGTTGGTACCTCATTTTTAGGTACACCTGGTGCTACTCCTGCCATGCTCTTCTGCGCACCTCATTGAACCGGGGTTGGTCCCCTGGTTTGATGGTAATGGTAGTGAGGGATATGACAGGCCATGAGGTTACAGATTGTGGTGGAATACAGTTCTGCTGCTGCTGATAGTCCACAGCGCCTCATGGATACCCAGTTTTGATCTGCTGGATCTGTTATGAATCTATCCCATTTAGCACAGTGGTAGTGCCACACAACACAGTGTGAAGATGGGATTTTTGTCTCCGCAAGGACTGTGCCAATAGTAGATTGGTGAGGATGAGGTCAAGTAGGTTTTTCCCTCGTGTTGGTTCTTTCACCACCTGCTGCAGGCCCAGACTGACAGCTATGTCCTTCAGGACTTGGCCAGCTTGGTGAATAGTGGTGCTACCGAGCCACTCTTGGTGACATTGAAGTCCCCCACCCAGAGTACATTCTGTGCCCTTGCTACTCTCAGTGCTTCTGTTCTCTGCAGCCGAGAGCGCGAGTCCCGAAGGCTGTGTTGCCTGCCGGGTGCCAGGGTTAAGGACATCTCCTCTGGGCTGGAGAGGAACTTGGAGTGGGAGGGGGAAGATCCAGTTGTCATGGTCCACGTAGGTACCAATGACATAGGTAGGAACAAAGAAAGGGGTTCTGCTGAGGGAGTATGAGTAGCTAGAGGCTAAATTAAAAAGCAGAACCACAAAGGTAATAATCTCTGCATTACTACCTGAGCCACGAGCGACTTTGCATAGGGTAAATAAGATCAGAGAAATGAACGAGTGGCTCAAAGACTTGTGTGGGAGAAATGGGTTTCAATTCGTGGGGCACTGGTACCAGTACTGGGATAAGAGGGAGCTGTTCCGTTTGGACGGGCTTCACGTGAACCATGCTTGGGCTAGAGTCCTGGCGAATCGAATAACTAGGGCTGTAGAGAGGGCTTTAAACTAAATAGTGGGGGGGTGGATCCAGGTGAGCGGGAAAATAAAAAGTCAATGAGAAAGCAGTAGAGCAGGATAGAGATGGGGGAAATCATAACCAGAGTGTGACAGGAATGGACAGAATGTTTAAAAATAAGAGTGTAACAGGAAAAAAAAGGCCAAAACAAGGAAAAATGGTAAAAAGACAAAGTTAAAAGCTCTATATCTGAATGCACGCGGCATTCATAACAAGATAAATGAGTTGACGGCACAAATCGATACAAATGGGTATGATCTGATCGCCATTACAGAGACGTGGTTGCAAGGTGATCAGGGCTGGGAACTGAATATTCCAGGGTATTTGACAACTCCGAAGGATAGACAGAAAGGAAAGGGAGGTGGGGTGGCTTTGTTGGTAAAGGATGGGATCGGTGCAGTGGTGAGAAGTGATATTGGCTCAGAAGATCAAGATGTAGAATCGGTTTGGGTGGAGATAAAAAAAATAATAAAGGGAAAATGTCGCTGGTGGGCATAGTCTACAGGCCCCCGAACAGTAGCAATGCTGTTGGACAGAGTATAAATCAACAAATAATGGAGGCCTGTAAAAAAGGTATGGTAATAATCATGTGTGATTTTAATCTCCATATTGATTGGACAAATCAAATTGGCCATGGTAGCCTTGAGGAGGAGTTCATAGAGTGCATCCAGGATAGTTTCCTAGAACAGTATGTAATGGAACCAACCAGGGAGCAAGCTATCTTGGATCTGGTACAGTGTAATGCGACAGAATTAATAAATGATCTCATAGTAAAGGATCCTGTAGGAAAGAGTGATCATAGCATGGTTGAATTTCAAATTCAGTTGGAGGGTGAGAAAGTTGTATCGCAAACCGGTGTCCTGATCTTGAACAAAGGCAATTATAATGGCATGAGGGCAGTACTGGCTAAAGTGAACTGGAAAAACAAATTAAAAGGTAAAAAAATTGAAATGCAGTGGCGGACATTTAAGGAGATATTTCATAACTCTCAACAAAAATATATTCCAGTGAGAAAGAAAGATTTTAAGAGAAGGGAGCACCATCCGTGGATAACTAAGGAAGTAAAGGATGATATCAAATTGAAAACGAAGGCATACAATGTTGCCAAGATTGGTGGGAGACCAGAGGATTGGGAATTTTTTAAAAACCAGCAAAGCATGACTAAAGAAAAAAAATAGAGAGAGAAGATAAATTATGAGAGTAAGCTGGCAAGAAACATTAAAACAGATACTAAGAGCTTCTACAGGTATATAAAAAGGGAAGAGGGTAGCTAAAGTAAACATTGGTCCCTTAGAGGATGAGACTGGGGAATTAATAATGGGGAACAGGGAAACGGCAGAGACTCTGAACAAATATTTTGTATCTGTCTTCACTGTAGAAGACACTAACAACATCCCAATAATGGATAATCAAGGGGCCACATGGAGTGGGTTACTAAAGACAATCACTATCACCAAGGAAATAGTACTTGGTAAAATAATGGGACTAAAAGACGACAAGTCCCCTGGCCCAGATGGCCTGCATCCCAGGGGCTTAAAAGAAGTGGCTGCAGAGATAGTGGATTCATTGGTTGCAATATACCAAAATTCCCTGGACTCTGGAGAGGTCCCAGCGGATTGGAAAACCGCTAATGTAACACCCCTATTTAAGAAAGGAGGGAGACAGAAAGCAGGAAACTATAGACCAGTTAGCCTAACATCAGTCGTTGGGAAAATGCTGGAGTCCTTCATTAAGGAAGCAGTAGCAGGGCATTTAGAAAAACATACTGCAGTCAAACAGAGTCAGCATGGTTTTAGGAAAGGGAAATCATGTTTAACAAATTTGCTGGAGTTCTTTGAGGACGTAACAAGCTGGGTGGACAAGGGTGAGCCAGTGGATGTGGTGTACTTGGATTTCCAGAAGGCATTCGATAAGCTGCCACATAAAAGGTTACTGTATAAGATAAGAGCTCATGGAGTAGGGGGTAATATATTGGCATGGATAGAGAATTGGCTAACTAACAGAAAGCAGAGAGTCGGGATAAATGGGCCATTTTCTGGTTGGCAAATGGTAACTAGTGGGGTGCCACAGGGATCAGTGCTGGCGCGCCAACTATTTACAATCTACATTAATGACTTGGATGAAGGGATCGAGTGTAATGTAGCCAAGTTTGCAGATGATACAAAGATGGGTGGGAAAGCAAGTTGTGCAGAGGACTCGAAGAATCTGCAAAGGAATATAGACAGGCTAGGTGAGTGGGCAAACATTTGGCAGATGAAGTATAATGTGGGAAAGTACGAGGTTATCCACTTTGGCAGGAAAAATAAAAAAGCAAACTCTTATTTAAATGGAGAGAGATTACAAAATGCTACAGTTCAGAGGGACCTGGGGGTCCTTGTGCATAAAACACAAAGTTAGCATGCAGGTGCAGCAAGTAATCAAAAAGGCAAATGAAATGTTGGCCTTTATTTCAAGGGGGTTGGAGTATAAAAGCAGGGAAGTGTACAGGGTATTGGTGAGACCACAGCTTGAGTACTGCGTACAGTTTTGGTCTCCTTATTTAAGGAAGGATATACTTGCATTGGAGGCAGTTCAGAGAAGGTTCACTAGGTTAATTCCAGAGATGAGGGGTTTGACTTATCACAGAATCACAGAAACCCCACAGTGCAGATAGAGGCCATTTCGGCCCATCGAGCCTGCACCGACACATATCCCACCCGATCCCCATAACCCCAACACCTATCCCACCCTATCCCTGTAACCCCACCTATTTAATCCCCCTAACACTAAGGGTCAATTTATCATAGCCAATCAACCTAACCCGCACACCTTTGGACTGTGGGAGGAAACCGGAGCACCCGCAGAAAACCCACGCAAACACGGGGAGAATGTGCAAACTCCACACAGACAGTCGCCCGAGGCCGGATTCGAACCCGGGTCTCTGGCGCTGTGAGGCAACAGTGCTAACCACTATGCCACTGTGCTGCCCTATGAGGAAAGGTTGAGCAGGCTGGGCCTATACTCATTGGAATTTAGAAGAATGAGAGGTGATCTTATTGAAACATATAAGATACTGAGGGGGCTCGACAGGGTAGATGCAGAGAAATCTAGAACTCGGGGGCACAGTTTTAGAATAAAGAGTCGCCCTGAGATGAGGAGGAACTTCTTCTCTGAGGGTTGTAAATTTGTGGAATTCTCTGCCCCAGAGAGCCGTGGAGGCTGGGTCATTAAATACATTTAAAGTGGAGATAGACAAATTTTTGCAAGATAAGGGAGTGAAGGGTGCTGGGAAGTGGCACTGAGCCCACGATCAGCCATGATCTTCTTGAATGGCGGAGCAGGCTCGAGGGGCCAAGTGGCCTATTCCTGATCCTATTTCTTATGTTCCAAGTGGTGTTCAACATGGAGGGCAGTAGGTGGTAATCAGCAGGAAGTTTCCTTGCCCATGCTTGACATGAAGCCATGAGACTTCATTGGGTCCAGAGTCAATGTTGAGGACTCCCAGGTCCACTCTTTCCCGACTGTATACCACCTCTGGGATGGTGATGGAGGAGTCTGGGACATTGGGCTGAAAGGTATGATTCTGTGAGTATGACTGTCAGGTTGTTGCTTGACTAGTCTGTGGGACAGCTCTCCCAATTTTGGCCACAAGTTGACTGGGCTGCGTGTGCTGTTGTCGTGTCCAAGGCAAAGGTCGATGCCAGGTGGTCTGTCCGGTTTTATCATCATTATTGTTTTTTGTAGCTGTTAACTGAGTGGCTTGCTGGGCCATTTCAGAGGGCAGTTAAGAGTCAACCACATTGCTGTGGGTCTGGAGTCACATATAGGCCAGACCGGGTAGGTCATTAGTGAACCAGATGGGTTTTTTACGACAAAATGGTAGTTATTAGCTTTTAATTCCAGATTTATTTAATTAACTGAATTTAAATTTCCCAGTTGTCATGATGGGATTTGAACTCTCATCTCTCGATCATCATTAGTCCAGGTCTCTGGATTACTAGTCGAGTAACATAACCACTATTCTACCGTTCCCAGTGATTCACTGTTGGATTGTAGTTGACCCGACCACTGTGTTAAACCACATCCACAGCCACTTCACTTCAGTGTAACTAGCCCAGAGCAGCCAGTGTAACTAGCCCAGAGCAGCCTGTGTAACTTAATTTCTTGATCAGCTTGGCTCAGTTGGTAAGACTCTCTCCTCTGAGTCTGCAGAAGTCCCACTCCAGGGCTTGAGCCCCGAATCTAGGCTGATGCTTCAACCCAGTACTGAAGGTGTGCTGCATTGTCGGAGGTGCCATCTTTTGATGAGACGTTAAACCCGGATCCCATCTGCCCTCTAGCCAATCTGAAAGATCCCGTTGCACTATTCGAAGAGCAGAGGTGGTGTCCTGGCCAACGTTCATCCCCCCCGCCAACACCATAAACAGATTATCCGATCGTTTATCTCGGTGCTGTTTGTGGCACCTTGTTCTGCGCTTTACAAGTAATTCATCAGCTGTGAAGCAGTTTGGGACATTCTGACGGAGGTGCTAAATAAATCTACAGGATGCGCTGTAGCAAGTCGCCAAGGCTTCTTCGGCAGCACCTCCCAAACCCGCAACCTCCACCACATAGAAGGACAAGGGCAGCAGGTGCATGGGAACACCGCCACCTCCAAGTTCCCCTCCAAGTCACACACCATCCTGACTTGGAAATATATTGGCCGATCCTTCATCGTCGCTGGGTCAAAATCCTGGAACTCCCTCCCTAACAGCACTGTGGGAGTACCTTCACGGTTCAAGAAGGCGGCTCACCACCACCTTCTCGAGGGCAATTAGTGATGGGCAGTAAATGCTGGCCTTGCCAGCGACGCCCACATTCTGAGAGTGAATGAATAAGAAATAAATGCAAGTTCTTTTTTGCTTCCATGGATTGACCTGTTCTTTTCACCTTGTGCTGAACAGATTTACCATCTCCTGCTCCTCTTCCATCTGCTCCCTCTCATCTTCTTGTAAATTTCTCTTCCAGTTAATCGCAGACTTTCTAACTCCACAAATCTGCTGATTTGGCCACAGATGTTTGGCAATTGGGCTGGTGCCAAAATATAAAGCAGACGGTCGCTTCGTGAGGATGTTTGATGTCGGCAGTGAATTCCTGCAGTTGATGATAAACAGATCTCTGTCTGCAATTGGAATAAAATAATTGAATGCTCCTCCTCCTCCTCCTCCAAGAAAAGCATCATCTCTGGTTATGAAGTAGTCAGGCTTGGCTCAATGATGGCGCACTCGCCTCTGAGCTAAAAAGTGTTGCCTTCAAGCCCCACTCCAGGGCCTGACCAGCTAATCCAGGCTGACTCTTCAGTGCAGTAGTGAGGGAGTGCTGCACTGTCGGAGGGGCCGTCTTTTGGATGACACTTTGCCTACAAAACCACAGTAACTACACTTAAAGTATTTCATTGGCTGTGAAGCGCTTTGGGACATCCTGAGGATGTGCAAGGTGCTATATGAATGCGAATTCTTTCTTTTATCAAGTAACCATCAACTTAGAAGGAGGCCATTTGGCCCATTGTATCTGTCCTGGCTCTTTGCTAGAACAATCCAAAACTAATCCAGTTGCCCAGCTCTCTCCCTGTAACTCTCTCTTCTTCTGCTTCAAATATTTATCCAATTTTCCCTTAAAAAATGCAATGGAATCTTCCTCAACCACTCCCTGTGGCAAAGCAGTGCATTCTCCAACACCGCTCCGTGTAAGCAAATTTCAACTCTGCTCAATTGCAGCTGGGAACTAGTAACTAATGTTGGGTTATAGTAGTTATCAATTCCAGTTGTGAATCATATGTTAGGAAAATTCAACTGGAACTCGTCACGGAAACGTTTCTGGCCTGGTTAAAATAAATTAAATATTTATAGACTGTGGCCCTGAAAATTCCTCTCATCACGATCGAGGTGGTTGCACTCCCTCTACACTGTCCCATCAAACACTCCCAGGACAGGAACAGCATGGGTTAGATACAGAGTAAAGCTCCCTCTACACTGTCCCATCAAACATTCCCAGGGCAGGTACTGCAGGGGTTAGATACAGAGTAAAGCGCCCTCTACACTGTCCCATCAAACACTCCCAGGGCAGGTACAGCACAGGTTAGATACAGAGTAAAGCTCCCTCTACACTGTCCCATCAAACATTCCCAGGGCAGGTACTGCAGGGGTTAGATACAGAGTAAAGCTCCCTCTACACTGTCCCATCAAACACTCCCAGGGCAGGTACAGCACGGGTTAAAGGTGTATAAAGATGGGGTGGGGGTTCCATGTGTATAACGGGGAGGGAGGGGGGGGGCCCATGTGTATAACGGGGGGGGGGGTCCGTGTGTATAACGGGGGGGGGGTCCGTGTGTATAGCGGGGGAGGGAGGGGGGGGCCCATGTGTATAACGGGGGGGGGGGTCCGTGTGTATAACGGGGGGGGGGGTCCGTGTGTATAGCGGGGGAGGGAGGGGGGGGCCCCCATGTGTATAACGGGGGGGGCCCATGTGTATAACGGGGGGGGGTCCAATGTGTATAACGGGGGGGGGTCCATGTGTATAACGGGGGGGCGGGGGGGGGTCCATGTGTATAACGGGGGGGGGGTCCGTGTGTATAACGGGGGGGGTCCGTGTGTATAGCGGGGGGGGGTCCATGTGTATAACGGAGGGGGGGGCCCATGTGTATAACGGAGGGGGGGGTCCGTGTGTATAACGGGGGGGGGTCCGTGTGTATAACGGGGGGGGTCCATGTGTATAACGGGGGGGGGGGTCTCCGTGTGTATAAGGGGGGGGGTCTCCGTGTGTATAACGGTGGGGGGGTCCGTGTGTATAACGGTGGGGGGGTCTCCGTGTGTATAACGGTGGGGGGGTCCGTGTGTATAACGGTGGGGGGGTCCGTGTGTATAACGGAGGGGGGTCTCCGTGTGTATAACGGGGGGGGGGGTCCGTGTGTATAACGGTGGGGGGGGGGGAGGGTTCCGTGGGTATAACGGGGGGTCCATTGTATGACGGTGGGGTGGGGGGGGGGTCCGTGCGTTATCCTCTGTTTTGCAGTTCTACCAAAGACAAATTTCTAACCCTACATTTAAAAAAAAAAAAAGCCACTCCCTCTGCTGACGATGACTTAATGTTTTATTTCTGACCGGATGTGCTCCGCAAAGCTTGTTTTGAATAAAAAGAGTGTTGTGCCTGTTGAGGGGCTGAAGGGAGTTAGCTGAATGGCGTGTAATTGGTGGGGGTCGGAGGTGAGATAAAATGTACTGCGCGGTGACATTCGTTATCCTGTGTCCGCTGTGTCTCAGTGGGCAGCACCCTCGCCTCTGAGTCAGAAGGTTGTGGGCTCAAATCCCAATGCAGAGACTTGAGCACAAAAAGCTAGGCTGACACTCCAGGGCAGTGCTGAGGGAGTGCCGCACTGTCGGAGGTGCCGTCTTTTGGATGAGATGTTAAATCGAGGGCCCATCTGCGCTCTCGGGTGGACGTATAAGATCTGATGGCACTATTTCGAAGAAGAGCACGGGAGTTATTCCCGGTGTCCTGGACAATATTTATCTCTCAACCAACCTCACTAAAACAGATTATCTGGGCAAAATCACATTGCTGTTTGTGGGAGCTTGCTGTGCACAAATTGGCTGCCGCGTTTCCCACATTACAACAGTGACTACACTCCAAAAAGTTGGCTGTAAAGTGCTTTGAGACGCCCGGTGGTGGTGAAAGGCGCTTTTTAAATATGCAAGTCTTTCTTTTTCTGTGCCTGCACCAATGGTGCGGTCAAGAATGTAATAGCTTGAGCCATGGCTACATTGAGTAAAAGCTGAATTGTTTCGGGAGATGTTTATGGAAGCTGAGCTATGGAACCTTTCTAAATTGACATTGGAGTTGGAACAGTTACTTGCCCAGGATGGGGATCTTCGTTCTTGTCACCGCACTTTAGGAAGGATGTGAAGGCCCTTGAGAGAGTACAGAGGAGATTTACCAGAATGGTTCCGGGGATGGGGGATCTTCGCTACAAGGACAGGTTGGAGAAACTGGATTTGTTTTCATTAGAACAAAGGAGGTTGAGGGGTGATTTGATAGAGGTGTGGCGGTACCACCGGTTGTACCTTACATAAAGACACATAATTCCCTTTAACTTACCTTTTGGGGCCGTTGCCCCTTTAAGACGCGCCCTAGCGCGCTGAAGTCACGTCACGTACGACGTGATATGCGTGCGCCAGCACAGCCCGGCCTAGCGTCTTCGGCCTCAATGGCCAGCCGACGGGAGCGACGCGATCTTCCGCTCCCGCGGCAAGCACCGGCACAGCCCGGCCTCCCGACTTCGGCCTCAACGGCCAGCGACGCAACGACGCGCATCACGTGACGCCCTAAGCGCGGGAAACGCGAACAACGTGATGACGTCACAACACAAACGCGATGACATCATCACGCTCCCCACAGGACTGCGAACTCGGTCCTCGTGGAGTCCCCGCTGGGACAAGACCTACACCACGGTGCTCCTACAGTCAGCCATCTTACCTGATGTAATTAGTCTGTTCCTGTAAATAAACAACTTGTTAATAGTTCGTCGAAGTCAAACTCTCTTATTTAGTGGCGATCTACACGAACCGCTACAGAGGTGTACAAGATTATGACGGCGATTGGATAGGCTAGACAGGGAACGGCTGTTCCCACTAGTTGATGGCACAAGGACTAGGGGACACAGATTCAAGGTTTTGGGCAAGAGAAACAGGGGGGATGTGAGGAAAAACTTTTGTTTACGCAGCGAGTGTTGAGGACCTGGAATTCGCTGCCGACGGAAGTGGTGGAAGCGGAGACACTCAATGTTTTCACAGGGGGACTGGATAGGCACTTGAGGGAAATGAACTTGCAGGGCTACGGGGATAGAGCGGGGGAACGGGACTGACTGGATTGCTCTGCAGTGAGCCGGCACCGACTCGATGGGCCAAATGGCCTCCTTCTGTGCCGTTATGACTTGATGACTCTGATTGCTCTAGATTTTAGAAATTTAAGCAAAATGAAATTTTCATTAGTGCTGTTTGCCAGATTTGAGTTGGAGATTATCGATGAATTAGAGCCTAAACTCAGTTTTTCTGACTTGTGAGCTTTATGCATTGGCTGAAAAGCTTTCCTTTTGAAGTATAAGGTTCTTTACAGGGATTATTTTGATTTGTTGTTCAACAAATCCGGGATTTTGACTTGTGACACCAAGTGAGAATGTCTTCCCAATCCTGGCAGGAATCTAGGGAACGGCGCAACTGAATCTCGCCATAAATCCATAGCGGAAGGCTGAGCACTTGCAGCTGCTGCTAGAGTTTCTTAGCAATTAACTGAATCACTCTTCCAGTCTGTCCATAAATCCTCGGCCGGTGACACCTGCTACAACCTGGGAGATTCCTGCTGCTGAAGCAAGCAGCCTTGCTCGCTGACTGGTAGGAGATGGGAAGCACAAGACCTTGCGTGCCACTGGGCAATGTGTCGATGATTTTCTGGGCACCGCTTATAGTTTAATGGCCCCTCTGGATCCCCACTTAGGCCTGGCACTAGATTCCAACTTGGGTAGAACATGGCGCACTCACATTCGGCCTAGAAATTCGTCTCGGGAGGTGGCGCAAAACGGGCCGTATCGGATTGGCTGCCTGTTATGCGCGTAACAATCCGAGACAAATTTCTAGTCCCGAGACTTGTCTCACTCGCTGAAGTAAACCCATTTATGACCCGGAAATAGTAAACCTACCACAATTGAGCTTCAGCTCAGCTTGCCAACTCTGGACATCTTCCTAAAGGTTTCAATACTGGACTTCCTGCCTCCAACCGCCCCGCCCGGTAAAACCGCCTTTTTCCCATCTCCAATATATTTTTTTGCCATATGTATTAGTACAATGGAATGCTTACTCCCCGTCGGGACACGTCAGCTATTTTTACAGCGCTGTGTTCAGAAAGTCAATTCTTTGGCATCCAGTGGCAGTGGGAGCACGATGTCCCTCAGCCGCTCCGTCCTCCTCGTCACCGTGGCCTCCTCCTCACTGTTGCCGGCTCCACGTGTGGTGAGCTACTTCTCCCACTCACCCTCTGGCCACCATTCCCGGCTCCCCTCCTCCCAGTCGGACTGCGAGTCGTCGTGGTTGCTGCTGCTGCTCGATGCGCTGCGCTGCCTCCGCCCGACTCGCCGAACACATCCTCCGGTCGCCGCGGCCTCCACCTCACCGTTGACGGCTCCACGGTCCGACGGCCCGGGCCTGCTTCTCCCGCTTCCGGTCCGGCCTCTGGCTGCCATGCTCGGCTCCCCTCCTCCCAGTCGGAATGCTTCCCTGCTGAGGAGCAGCCAGCCAACGTGCTCTAGCGGGTCGACGTGGCTGCTGCTGCGTCCCGATGCGGTGCGCTGCCTCCGCCCGACTCGCCGAACATCTCGCTCCGGTTGCGGGAGCGAGCGGCGAGAGTGGGCCGCCCGAAGCAGGGAGAGCGCACTAGCGCCGGACCGTCTCGGTCGCCATCTTGATGGGGATTATATTGTTATAGCTAGTGAGAAAACGCGCACACTTGTTTTTAATACCCCTGTGATTTCTCTCCTGGGTTGCTCGGGGCAGTGTCCCGGAGATTAATCTTCAATTCCTGGAGACTTCGGGGCAATCCCGGAGGGTTGGCAACTCCGCTTCAGTGCTTAATTAGAATGACCTCAGAATCGCCAATGTTTTTAAAAACCACTGTCTCGCCAGCTAAACCTGTAGAAAACGGTGAAGAAAATGGGAGGACCTTACGATAGAATGGGTAAAAATTAAAAGCTTGCTTTAAAAACGAAAATTGTTTTTACTAATGGCCAAATAAAAGGAAAATGGACGATCATGGCTCCAGCAGTCTGGCAGTGGCGTGTATCTGTGAGCTTTCAACAGTCGCCTTGATTTACACTTTTAAATGTTTACATCATGGTTGTAGAAAGTACATCTGAGCGTCGCACCCTGTGCATGTGTGTGTGAGTCACCAGGCTCCGATTGAGATGCTTGCTTCTGGTGTTGGGTGTCAGCTGCTAACATTTCCAGTCACCGTCGGCTCGTCTCCGACTCTGCGCAGTGTCCGCACATTCCAGCTCCTTTGGACATCATGCTGCCTTCGTCGCTCAATGAGTAGTCACGCGGTAAAAAGCAAAGTGTAAGTGCTCATCGTCGGGAGGTTTAGCTTTTGCTGTGGTCTCTCTGGTGGCAGTACTGGAACTCCAGTCACCCACCTCCCCCCTTCCCACTGTCCAGGGCCCCAAACACCCCTTCCAGGTGAAACCACGATTTACTTGTACTTCTCGCAATCTAGTATACTGTATTCGCTGCTCACGATGCGGTCTCCTCTACATTGGGGAGACCAAACGCAGATTGGATGGCCGCTTTGCGGAACACCTCCGTCCAGTCCGTAAGGGGGTCCCCGAGCTGCCGGTCGCCTGTCACCTTTAATTCTCCGCTCCATTCCCACTCGGACCTCACCGTCCGCGGCCTCTTGCATTGTTTCACGGAAGCTCAGCGTAAGCTTGAGGAACAGCACCTCATCTTTCGATTAGGCACTTTACAGCACTCTGGACTCAACATGGCGTTCAACAATTTCAGATCATAACCTCGGCCCCTATCACATATATTTTTTATCCACACTTTGTTTTTTCTTCCCTCCCTTCAGCTGTCCTTCATTCCGCCAGCGCAATTCACACCCCATCTAGAGCCATCCTTTATTCCTTAACCTGCCCCATTTCCACCTCCCCTTGCCTTGAATATCTCTCACTGTCTCTCACTCTCTCCTGCTTTCTATCCTATCACTGACCTTCCCTTTTGTTCTTTCATCCCCCTTTTCCCAGCCCCTAAACTTGCTTTCCATTTCCTGCTTTTTCCCCAGTTCTGACAAAAGGTCATCGACCTGAACCGTTAACTCTGTTTCTCTCTCCGCCGATGCTGCCTGGCCTGCTGAGTTTTTCCAGCGTTTCCTGTTGTTATTCCACCAATAAGTCCAGTTCGAACCACTGTAATTACTTTGGATGGGGGCTGGAGCAGGGTTTAAAAAAAAAAAAAAAAAATCAGTAAAATTTTCTTCACCTTTGCTCCCCCCTTGTTCTTGGGATTGGGCGTTGCAGACGGGGCCGCATTTATTGGCCATCTCTCGTGGCCCTGAGGAGGTGGTGGTGGGCCTTCTCCTAGAACAGTCAGTGGTGCTCCCAGGGGTGGCTCCGCGAGGCAGTCGGGGACCCCGAGCACATCCAGTGAAAGGACATCCCGGCTCCATCTGACCGGGTGATGTGTAATCCAGCCCAGGTCAATGGTTGAAAGGCCCTCCCTGCCAGTTTGAAGGGTTGGATGGGAAAAGTTCTCTCTCCGTTCCCAGAGATTGCAGTAGGTGCTCTTCCCCGATTATGCAGTCAGGGTTGCCTATTTGTCCATTGAACAAGTGGAGATCGCTCTTGCGCACGCACCAGGAATAGTTCTAATGTCTGACTTACTGCTGCAGTGTCACTGCTCACCTTGTCTCTCTTTTGTATGTGAAGTTCCTTTTACGAATTGGATGATCTTGATGGCTCACAGTGCAGTGGAACTTATCCCCACTCATCCTCTCGTAACTGTAAAAACATTTAATGTAAAGTGTCAATAGTTCCCAGGCGGTCCCATACACAGTGGAAAAGCAGACACTTTAGCTTAATTGACCCGTTGGCACAACTTCTTAATCAGTGAATACAAGATCGCCCCAAACAATTTTTAAAGTACTTTTCTACGCTGTCTTTTCTTTTGCCCTCTTCAAGGAGAGCGATGTTGGAGCTGAATAATAGAAATGCTCTCATTTCTGGGACCCAGTGTCCAAATCAAGGTGTGGCAGAGCCAGATGCAGAGTAAAGCTCCCTCTACGCTGCCCCAACATTGTTCCTCGGAACCAAACTCGGACGACCATCCCGACTGCACAAGTGTAGCGTTGTTCCCATTTCTCACACCTTATAGCCCTGGTCCTGCCCGAGTGAGATTGCCAGGTTGTGCCAGTTTTATGCTGCACTTCCATGCTCACTAGGAACTGTATTGAGATTGCTGAAACTCGCTTTGCCATGGACCCTCGCAATCAGTGCCTATCGAAGACTTCCATCCCAGCAGTCCGCGCTGGATTTGAACCTAGGTCCAGCTGACCAATTCCCCTCCGAGCCACTCAGTTCCTTTTTATATATTTCAAGGTGCACTATTACTTCCTGCATCCTCCAACCTTCCCAAGGCAAGCCGCATACACAGCAACCTAGAAAATGAGGGCAGGCTGACCAACAGCGTCAAAGAACCTGGCACAGCTCCAGAAATGTGGCACCTCACAAACAGCTTGAATATATAATGTGTTGAACCTAGTTGTTACATGGGCTTTGTAACTTAAGCAATTGGTATACACAACATTCCACTTGTATTAGAGAAATGAAAAAAACACATGGGGGGGACACCAGGTGATGACGCTTGACATTGTTGGTGCATTTCCGGAGTGGGTGGGTGTCTCTTGTCACGCTTCCCTTGAGTTTGTGCATTTAAAAAAAAGGCTTCTGGCTGATTTTAGGCACTTTTATGTCAAAATTAATAGATTAAAAATGTTTTTTTTTATGATAGTCTAATTGTTCTGGTAAAAAAATCAAAATATCACTTCCCCAAAAGTTGCATCAGCAGTCAATCTCCCATTCCCCGGTTCACAGAGGCTCCCTATCCTCTCCGGATCCACTTATCACACTCGACTACCATCCAACTCCCCACCCTTTCCTGCTCAAACACTTCTAGTACATACTGGCAAACTTCCTCAACGCCAAACCACATCAATCTTCCACCTCCATTCAGGCTGGTATACTTCCCTGCACGCCACCCCCTTCACCCTATTCCCCTAGTTAATGCTGTCACTCTTTCCCTCACTCCCTCCCTCCATTAATGCTGTCACTCTCCCTCCCTCCATTAATACTGTCACTCTCCCTCCCTCCATTAATGCTGTCACTCTCCCTCCCTCCATTAATGCTGTCACTCTCCCCCTCACTCCCTCCATTAATACTGTCACTCTCACTCCCTCCATTAATGCTGTCACTCTCACTCCCTCCATTAATGCTGTCACTCTCCCCCTCACTCCCTCCATTAATGCTGTCACTCTCCCCCTCACTCCCTCCATTAATGCTGACACTCTCCCTCCCTCCATTAATGCTGACACTCTACCTTATTCATCCATAATCATCCATCATTAAAGACACAACAGTGTGAATTATTGCTGATAAACTGGTGTCACATGTAATCTGGGTCCTGAGCACCAATATCCAATTCAATCTATAACTGGACCAAAGTTCCTGCATTCTAACTAACTTCCAGATCAACCAATTGGGCCTCGTCCTATAGGCATGTCATTTACTTAGCTTTACTTTGTATTTTATTTCCTAGTTTCGTTCTATACCAAATTTCAAAGTCTCCCTATTTAGTCACAATCTGTAATGCGTTAATGTAAGAAATCTTTATTCTGCGCCAGTGACAGGTTACAAGTGTGATTTTGCTTGGGAGGCTGGTGGAGTTGGGATTCCCTCCTTCAGTTTTTCTTCCCAATATTCCCTTAAGTTTCTGACTGGGGTTGGGGTGTGGTGTCCATCAGTTCACGTTCTACAATTGGCTCCTCTTCATGCATGGTCCTGTGCAGCAAGTGTTGGTGGCTGTTTGAAGCTGAGGGTTGGGGCATCGTTGCAATGCTCCGTGCTCTCCTCCCTGGAGCCCACCCACATGCAATTCCCAATAGGAGTCACCTAGTGATTTGGCGCAAAATTCCTGGCCGATTTTCTCTCTTCCCTGCTCCGCAAGCCTGTTCCCGATTTTAGTGCCTCACCACTGCCAGAGTAACATCTGTTTATCGAGTCCACACTGTTGGTCATCACTCTCCCATAATCATTCTCAAGGTATACAACCCATGCAATATGTTCCAGCTATCAAACTGGTTAGTTTGTGAATGCAAAATAAATGTTCTATTTGAATTTGAGCAAAGAGATTTCTGCTGTTACCCATTCTCTTCAGTCCACATGTGCTGAGTGATCACTTAACGTGCAGCTGTGGTAAAAGTATCTGTTTACATTGATTATTTTCTTCTCTATTTTGATATCCAGTAGCAGTTTGCTGAAAGGTATTATCCAGTATAGCTGGGTGTTTATAGACATGGTTGTTCTGTCACTAGGCTTTATTGAGCAGCTTCGTATCAAAACACTACAGGGAAAAACCCATAATTCAGGCAACACGTATTAATGTTGTGCGATGCTCTTTCATTCATGACCGGCGCAGTTTATGGTGATTTACTGTACGCTTGTGAGGAAAGTGAAAGGCAGACAGAAATAAATGGTAAAAGGGTGAGGAACAAAAAACAAAGGGCCAAACTAATTCATAAAAAATGTGAGCATAAAAAAAGCCTGAGGGTTTTATACCTTAATGCGAGAAGCATCAGGAACAAGGTAGATGAATTAGCTGTGGAAATAGAGGTTAATAATTATGATCTAATTGGGATTACGGAAACATGGTTGCAGGGTGAGCAGGGCTGGGAGCTTAACATACAGGGGTATTCAGTATTTAGGAAGGATCGACAAAAAAGAAAGGGAGGAGGGGTAGCATTGCTAGTAAAAGAGGGGATAAATGCAATTGAAAAGAAGGATATTAACTCAGTTAATACAGAATCTATATGGGTGGAGCTAAGAAATAGCGAGGGGCGAAAAACATTAATAGGAGTGGTATATAGGCCTCCAAATAGTAAAATAGAGGTTAGGGAGGGCATCACGAGGGAAATTAGAGAAGCGTGCAATAAGAGCACAGCTGTCATCATAGGTGACTTTAACTTACATATAGATTGGACTAGCCTAATCAGTAAAAATAATGAGGAGGAGGAATTCCTTGAGTGTTTAAGGGATGGTTATCTGGATCAATATGTCGAGGAACCAACTCGGGAACAGGCTATATTGGACTGGGTACTGTGCAATGAGAAGGGACTAATCAGTAATCTTGTTGTACGGGGACCCTTGGGTCAGAGCGATCATAACATGATCGATTTCTCACTCGAAATGGAGAGCGAAGAAATTGACTCAGAGACTAAGGTCCTGAATTTAAACAAGGGGAATTATGATGCCATGAGACGGGAACTGAGTAGGTCTGATTGGACAACGTTCCTGGGAGGACTGGAGGTAGATAAACAATGGCAAACATTTAAAGATAGAATGACAAAATTGCAAAAATTGTTTATACCAATCTGGCATAAAAGGAAATCTAAAAAGGTGACTCAACCGTGGATAACAGGGGAAATTAGAGACAGCATAAAATCCAAAGATAGGGCGTATAAAATAGCCAAAAAAAGCGCCAGAGCGGAAGATTGGGAACAGTTTAAGATAGAGCAAAGGAGGGCAAAGGGCATGATCAAGAGGGGCAAAATAGCTTACGAAAACAAGCTGGCGGAAAATATAAAAACTAACTCCAAAAGCTTTTATAAATATATCAAAAGGAAAAGACTGGTGAAAACCAAAGTTGGTCCATTGCAGTCAGATACGGGGGAATATATAATGGGAAATAAGGAAATGGCAGATCAACTAAATGCATACTTTGGGTCAGTCTTTACGAAGGAAGACACAAAAAACCTCCCTGGGATATCGGGAAAAATAGGGACATTGGCAAAGGAGGAACTGACGCAAATCAATATCTCTAAGGATATGGTGTTAAGGAAGCTAAAGGGATTGAAGGTGGACAAATCCCCAGGGCCTGATAACATGCATCCTAGGGTACTGAAGGAGGTGGCCCTAGAGATAGCGGATGCACTAAGGATGATTTTTCAGAATTCATTAGACTCGGGAACAGTGCCGATGGATTGGAGGGTAGCTAACGTTACCCCACTATTCAAAAAGGGGGGTAGGGAAAAAGCAGGTAATTACAGACCTGTAAGCCTTACATCAGTTGTGGGCAAAATGCTGGAGTCCATCATTAAGGATGAAATAGCGGAGCACTTAGCAAATGGGGACAGGATAGGACAGAGTCAACATGGATTTACAAAGGGTAAATCGTGCTTGACTAATCTATTGGAATTTTTTGAGGGAGTAACTGGTAGAATAGATGGGGGAGAGCCAGTAGATGTGGTGTACCTGGACTTCCAAAAGGCCTTCGATAAGGTCCCACATAAAAGATTAGCATGGAAAATTGAGGCTCATGGGATAAAGGGGAAAGTTTTGGCGTGGATAGGGAACTGGCTGTCAGATAGAAAACAGAGAGTTGGAATAAACGGCTCATTTTCTGAATGGCAGGCAGTAACAAGTGGGGTACCACAGGGATCTGTCCTGGGCCCCCAGCTGTTCACAATTTACATTAATGACCTGGATCAGGGAGTCGGATGCAGCATTTCCAAATTTGCAGACGACACTAAACTAGGAGGGGGGGTGGGCTCAGAGGAAGAGACCAGGAAGCTCCAGAGCGATTTGGACAGACTGGGCGATTGGGCGGATAAATGGCAGATGCACTATAATGTGGACAAGTGCGAAGTTATCCACCTTGGGTGCAGGAACGGGAGGGCAAATTATTATTTAAATGGCAATAGATTGGGAGAGGGGGAAGTACAGAGAGACCTGGGTGTTCTTGTACACCAGTCACTGAAGGCGAGCATGCAGGTGCAACAGGCGGTCAAGAAGGCAAACGGTATGCTGGCCTTCATAGCAAAAGGGTTAGAATACAGGAACAGGGATACCTTGCTGCAGCTGTACAGGGCACTGGTGAGACCACACCTCGAGTACTGTGTACAGTTTTGGTCGCCTCATCTGAGGAAGGATGTTCTTGCCATGGAGGGGGTGCAGCGGCGATTCACCAGGCTGATACCAGGAATGGCGGGAATGACCTATGAGGAGAGACTATGTAGTTTAGGGATGTACACACTGGAGTTTAGAAGATTGAGAGGGGACCTCATAGAAGTGTATAAAATTCTGACAGGTCTAGACAGACTGGATGCAGAAGGAATGTTTCCCTTGGCGGGTGAGAACAGAACTAGAGGACATAATTTAAGGATAAGGGCTAAACCATTTAGGACAGAGATGAGGGGGAATTTCTTCACTCAGAGAGTGGTGAACCTGTGGAACTCATTGCCACAGAGGGCAGTGTACGCCAGCTCATTAAATATATTTAAGAGGGAATTAGATATATTTCTACGGGCAAAAGGGGTTAAGGGTTACGGAGAGAAGGCGGGGACGGGATACTGAATTAAAGGATCAGCCATGATCTCATCGAATGGCGGAGCAGGCACGAGGGGCCGAATGGCCTACTCCTGCTCCTATCTTCTATGTATCTATGTATCTATGTAAATTGTACAAAGAGTGAGGTGCGCAATTAAAGAACTTGCATTTCTGTAGCGACTTTCACAACCTCAGATTGTCCCAAAGCGCTTTACAACCAATGAAGTACTTTTTGAAGTGTGGTCATTGTTGTAATGTAGGCAACGCAGCAGCCAATTTACACACAGCAAGCTCTCACAAACAGCAATGTGATAATGACCCGATTACGTTTTTTTTTTAGCGATGTTGGTTGAGGGATAAATAGTGGCCAGGACACCGGGGAGAACTCCGCAGAGCTCTTCTTCAAATAGTGCCGTGGTGTGGCAGAGCCACCAGGGGACTCTGATCTAATGTACATAATTATCTTTAACAAATTATTAGCTACAGAATGAATCTATCTTTGATCATATTATTGCATGTACATAGCGCGGTCCCTTTAAGAATGAGACCAAACGCGATGACGTCATCACGTTGATCACATGAGCCTCCAGTGGCGGGAAAACGTGATGATGTCAGGCTGGGGAGCCGCCCTGGCCAGTCCTCGTGGAGCCAGCAAAGAGTACAGATCTGTAATTTAGTTCTCCTGTGTTTTCGTGTTAAACTCTGTTGGTTAGTATTAAACATCGTTTGTTTGATAGACTGACTCGACCTCAGTCCTTTTAGTTCGGAATCTAGCCATTCCTACAGTGGGATCTTTTGCGTCCACCCGAGAGGGCAGAGGGGCCTCAGTTCGACGGCACCTCTGACAGTGCAGCACTCCCTCAGCACTGCACTGGAGTATCAGCCTAGATTTTTGTGCTCCAGTCTCTGGAGTGGGACTTGAACCCACGACCTTCTGACTCCGAGGCGAGAGTGCTGCCCACTGAGCCACGGCTGCTTTCCAAACTGCCCGCAGTACAATTCTAGATTCTTTTTCCCATCCAAACGTAAACTTGTTTCTGAAGCGAATGTTTTGGATATAAATAAAGATAACTGACCAGTCACCAAGATTTCACAGTCACCCCTTGCTGCGCTGTTTGGTGCTTTATAACTGGTTAGTGGCAGATACTTTGTATGGACTCCCCCGCTGTTCCATGGATATTATGAATGGGACCAATGCCCAACATTCAAGTCTTTATCTCGAGAATTGGCAGAACGTTGCATTGAAAAATAAACTTTGCATTTTGTATTCAACTGTGAAGTAGACACTTGGAGCAGAGAGCGAGCTGACTCACTCGCGTTCTTTGCCAACCTAAAGCGGCTTGTGTGCGGCTTGTCCATTCTATTCTCTTCAGTCCGTGCTCAGCGCCTCTGTGAGTCTTGTAATTGAGATGAAGGGCCAAGGCCCAGCGTACAGGGAACCACCAGTAGAGTGGGAGGAGGCTTGCGGTTTTATTTTAAATTCATTCACTGGGATGTGGGCATCGCTGGCAAGGCCGGCATTTATTGCCCATCCCTAATTGCCCCTTGGTGGTGAGCCGCCGCCTTGAACCGCTGCAGTTCGTGTGGTGAAAGTGCTCCCACAGTGCTGTTAGGGAGGGAGTTCCAAGATTTTGACCCAGCGACGTGTGGAGCATAATACACCGGCACAGAACAGTTGGGCCGAATGGCCTGTTTCTGTGCTGTTAAAATCTCTAATTTTATGTCATTTTCACCAGTAATTCAAATCATGCACATTCACCAGGAATTCGATTCTTTACATATTTGTATTTTTTTTTAAAAAGCAGGAAATTGTTCTGTTTAATAGCGGCAGGTTTATTTTGAATACAGGGTGGAGCCGTGTTGTCTTTTGCTTCGAAGAACAATCTAGTAGAAAGTGCTTTACAACCTGGAATGTTGTTTGTCCTCCCCACCCTGCTTATTGAGCAGTAACTGTTTCGCTGCATAGCAGTCACACAGCAGCAGGTCAGTGGAGAAGCAAAGAGCCCCTGCACAGTGCTGCTGTCAACGATGTATAACAGTACACGGCTCCATTTCAGAGGTACACAGTTCTCAATGATACAGGGGCGCACGGGAGGCAACGTGAAGCTGGTGGGGAACTACAGGGCGGTGATCCCGGGCCTGCATTCATTAACTGGTTCCATTTGAGTAATTCGGTCACTGCACGTTGAGGGAGCGAAGGGAGCGAGGGGCGGTGAGGGAGGGGGAGGGGGTGGAGGTGGTGAGGAAGGGGGAGAGGGATGGTGAGGAGGAGGTGGGGTGGAGGCGGTGAAGGAGAGGGGTGGTGGGGGAGGGGGATTGAGGGGGGTGGTGGGGGAGGGGGATTGAAGGAGGGGCGGGGAGGGGGATGGGGTGGCGGATTGAGGGAGGGGAGGGGGGTGGCGAGGGAGGGGAGAGGGGTGGCGGGGGAGGGGGATTGAGGGAGGGGGAGAGGGGTGGCGGGATGGGGAGGGGGTGGTGAGGGATGGGGGTGGTGAGGGGCGGTGAGGGAGGAAGCGGAGGGGAGGGTGAGGGGGGGGTGGGGAAGTGTGAGGGAGGTGGAGTTGGGGTACGGGAGTGTGGTCGGAAGTGTGACTGAGTGAAGGGCTGGAGTAACGATAATGTTTACTTAATTTTTAAGAAATGGAACTGTGTTCCCCATATCTAGGAGTCTATTCTGTGTAGCACTGTGATGTGTATCGTGCTCTGGGGCTGTGTATCGTGCTCTGGGGCTGTGTATCGTGCTCTGGGGCTGTGTATCGTGCTCCGTTTGGGGATGTGTATCGTGCTCCGTTTGGGGATGTGTATCGTGCTCCGTTTGGGGATGTGTATCGTGCTCCGTTTGGGGATGTGTATCGTGCTCCGTTTGGGGATGTGTATCGTGCTCCGTTTGGGGATGTGTATCGTGCTCCGTTTGGGGATGTGTATCGTGCTCCGTTTGGGGATGTGTATCGTGCTCCGTTTGGGGATGTGTATCGTGCTCCGTTTGGGGGAATCACGGTGGCCAGTTATGCTCTCTAACTCTGAAATCCGTTTTCAGTTTGTTTACACGCTCGTTGCTGAGGTCCCTTGGTTACTGTGCAGTATATGGGGGAGAACCCACGCTGTCCATATTTATGACTTTAAACATTAATAAGCGAATAATAGATTTGGAGTTTAGTGATAAAATTCAGCTCCCCGTGTCTGTTCCTGCAAACTACGATTAACGTGTTTTTAGTTTTTTATACTAATTACTACAACAACAACTTGTATTTATATAGCGTCTTTAACGTAGTAAAATGTCACGGGGTGTGGCACAGGCGCGTTATCAGAAAAAAATTGACACCGAGCCACATGAGATATTCGGACAGGTGACCAAAAGCTTGGTCAAGAGGTAGGTTTTAAAGAGCGTCTTAAAGGTGGAGAGAGAGGTAGGGAGGCGGAGAGGTTTAGGGAGGGAATTCCAGAGCTCAGGGCCTAGACAGCTGAAGGCACGGCCACCAATGATGGAGCGATTAAAATTGGGGATGTGCAAAAGGCCAGAATTAGAGGCGCGCAGATATCTTGGCGGTGGGGGGCGGTGTGTGTTGTAGGGCTGGAGGAGGTTACAGAGATAGGGAGGGGCGAGGCCACGGAGAGATTTGGAAACAAGGATGTGAATTTTAAAATTGGTTCCCGATCCGACTGCCTCACTGTAGGTCAGCGAGCACAGTGGTGATGGGTGAACGGGACTTGGTGCGAGCTAGGAGACGGGCAGTTTTCGATGAACTGAAGTTTACGGAGTGAGGAAGGAGGGAAGCTGGCCAGGAGAGGGTTGGAATTGTCCAGTCTCGAGGCCTGAATGAAGTTTTCAGCAGTACATGAGCTGAGGCAGGAGTGGAGTCGGGCGATGTTAGAGGTGGAACCCGGCTTGTCTTGATGATGGAGAGGATGTAGGGCCGGATGCTCAACTTCGGGTCAAATAGGACAGCAAGGTTGTGAGCCGTCTGGTTCAGCCTGAGACAGTGGTCAGGGAGAGGGATGGAGTCGGTGGCTAGAGAATGGAGTTTGTGGTGGGGACTGAAAACATTGGCTTCGGTCTTCCCAATATTTAATTGGAGGAAATTTCTGCTCATCCAGAACTGGCTGTCAAACTAGCAGCGTGACGAATCATTCCAGCGTGCAATCATTTTTATTTCCAGTCCAAGGCAACAAACCATTTGATAGAATAACGAGAACAATGTAGACTATTCAGTGATGGAAATAGCAGGTGAACACTTAATGTGCTTGTATGTCATTTTCTGTCTACCATATTAACAGAAATTATCAGATTATTTTTTATGGGTTAAAATCTGTTAATTTGACATTTCTCGGTCACTATTTTAACATTTTAAAGGTTCATTTCCAACAGTAATTTTTCGCCACATGTTTTAAGGTTTCAAGAGCAGAAGAATAAGTGGTTGTTCAGCATCTAAAAGAGAAAAAGACATTTGAAAATCAATCCTTTGTCAGAACACTTTCTTTTTGATATCAATACTCCCTTATCTGAAGCTATTTAAAAATAAAAATGTCCTTATTTAAAATAATGAAACCACTACACCCTCAACCTCTCAGCTGGGACAGCGACAGGGACAGATGCGAGCGTGAACCTTTATTAATCCTAGAATGATACAGAAAGGAGGCCATTCGGCCCATCGTGCCTGTGCCGGCTCTTTGAAAGAGCTCTCCAATTAGTCCCACAGCCCTGTATATTTTCCTTTCCAAGTATTTATCCAATTCCTTTTTGAAAGTTGCAATTGAATCAGCTTCCACCGCCCTTTCAGTCAGCGCATTCCCGATCACAACCACTGCTAGAATATAGAATGGTGTGGAGATGCCGGTGTTAGACTGGGGTGGACAAATGTAAGAAGTCACACAACACCAGGCTATAGTCCAACAGTTTTCTTTGAAATCACAAGCTTTCAGAGCGCTGCTCTTTCGTCAGGTGAACGATGTCTGTGTCGATATGCGCCATCTTCTTGGCGATCCTCTCCACTTTGAGCCGGCAGTTTGTGGTGTCGATAGTAGCCATGGTGTGGAGATGCCGGTGTTGGACTGGGGCGGACAAATGTAAGAAGTCACACAACACCAGGTTATTCTTCACCTGACGAAGGAGCAGCGCTCCGAGAGCTTGTGATTTCAAATAAAACTGTTGGACTATAACCTGGTGTGGTGTGACTTCTTACATTAGAATATAGAATGTCCTGCCAGCTGGGATTAATGCAGCTTCAGTTAACATGATGTATCTGGGATTAGATTCCCAATGAGAGGATCCAGACATCGTAAAGTTGTATTGCAATCTGTGTGGCCACTTTGATTTCCATATTTCAGATATTTGCAACCTATCCAGGAGGAAGTATTTCTGGTTTAAAGGGCAGAATGAGAAGAGGTCCCAAAATGCTAGAAAATGCAACAAATGAAGTATAACACAAATCTAAATTCACACTAGAAAATAAAAGCCCCCCCCCCCCCCTCCGTGCTCACTTTCCCCCTCAGTAATTTCCAAATTAACACTGCTGCAGATTGCACTGTTGTGTACGTTAGATTTTCTTCCCCCTGCAAATAAAGTGATTGAATGTGGGATCTACCTGCAGTGCACGTTATGACGAGCCCGTGTCCCACTGCACTTTCGGTCTAACTCCTTTTCTTCACGTGTCTTATATGTTCGGGGCTGTTTTTTGAGCTGCCAGTATTTTATTGGGAGCGGTGTCGATTCTGTTTCGAAGGTGTTGGTCAGTTTTTGTTGCGACTTTTCCAAGCTGGCTGGTATGCTCATCTCCGGACTTAACCTACCTCCCTGAACCCGATACTGGGTGGCTGAGTCGATGTGATGAATGTTCACTGTGTGGGTGTTTATAGTGTTCAAAACTGAAACACTAAACATTGAAGTGCTGATGGGCTTGGAGCTGAAGGAGGGGCATAAATGACCCTCTTAATCACAGAATCACAGAAATCACACAGTGCAGATAGAGGCCATTTCAGCCCATCGAGCCTGCACCGACACATATCCCACCCGATCCCCGTAACCCCTACATCAACACATATCCCACCCTATCCCCGTAACCCCACGTATTTAATCCCCCTAACACTAAGGGTCAATTTATCATAGTCAATCAACCTAACCCGCACATCCTGGGCCTGTTGACCGGTGCGTCCGCTGTAATGATGAGAGCTAACTCAAAACGATTCCATTTGATAGATTTCCTTTTAAAGGCACAGGGCATGGGAACAGGAGGAAGCCATTCAGCCCATCGAACCTGTTCCGCCATTTAATTAGATCATTGCTAATCTGTATCTCAACTTCATTTACCAGCCTTCGATCCATATTCCTTGATTTTCCCGTACCCAATAAAAATCTATCGATCTCCGTCTTGAAAGCTCCAATTGGCCCCCAGCCTCAGCAGCTTTTTGGGGGAGAGTGTTCCAGATTTCCACTAGCCTTTGTGTGGGAAAAGTGCTTCCCGATTTCACCCCTGAATGGCCTGGCTCTAATTTTAAGATTGTGGCCCCTTGTTCTGAAATCCCAGACCATCCCTCAGAAAGCTTTTGGCAAACTTCTTCTCCTTGTTTTATTCCCCCCGCTTGCGTGTGATGTCGCTGCGTTGAAAGCGACGTGTGACTTTCCCATTCCTTCTCCCTCCTCGCACCGAAGAGAAAAAGTTTGCCAAACTTTTTTTTTGTCATGGAGGATGTTGCCCTTTAGATGTTCGCCTCCAGAATGTTCTGTATGTAGCGTGTTTACTGTGTTGAAAGGCCACCGGATTAGATGTCATGGAGTGAATGGGGTGTTCAAGACAGCCACTTGAGTTGGCCAGCATTTTGTTTATCGGAGTCCTCCAAAGTGTCGGTAAAGTATCAAAATCATTCATTGGTAGCGTTCCACAACCAGGCTGTGTCACGTGGCTCAGTGGGCAGCACTCTCTCTGCTGAGTCAGAGGGTTGTTGGTTCAGTTCCCACTCCAGGGACTTGAGGACATAACCTAGGCTGACACTCCCAGCGCAGTGCTGAGGGAGTGCCGCACTGTCGGAGGTGCCGCCTTTCGGATGAGACGTGAAACCGAGGCCCCCATCTGCCCTCTCGGGTGGACGTAAAAGATCCCACGGCCCTTATTTGAAGAACAGGGGAGTTCTCCCTAGTGTCCTGGCCAATATTTGTCCCACAACCAGCATCTCAAACAGATGATCTGGTCATTATCTCATTGCTGTTTGTGGGAGCTTGCTGTGTGCAAATTGGCTGCCGCGTTTCCCACATTACAACAGTGACTACACTTCAAAAAGTACTTCATTGGCTGTAAAGAGCTTTGGGACATCCTGAGGTCATGAAAGGTGCTGTAGAAATGTGAGTCTTCCCTTTCTCCAGCACAGTGGTACTGATTGTATTATACAGCAGGCTGCGCTCTCCTATTGCTATTCTCTCATCCAGAAGCCAACCTTAGTCATGGAGCCAAGACAGTACCCTCCCATCCCCCACCCCCTGAGACTGGCATGCAATGGAGCAAAGTCTACCAGTGCCTTAACGTAGTAAAACGGATCAAGCTGCCTCATGGAGTGGGAGAGGAATCTAGACACCGAGCAGAATTAGGACAAATGTTGGGGTCGGTGAATTTTATGTCTGCATTCCGGGGATGAAAAGAGTTTGATTTGAAGAGGCTTAGGGAGAGATGAATTGTGGGTTGGGGGGAAATTGGTGGATGTCTGTGCCCCCAATGGTGGAGCAGAGGGACGGTGGATGTGTGCTGGGGTGTAGGGCTGAAGGCGGTTGTAGAGGTCGGGTGGAGTGAGGCCATTGGAGGGGGTTTGAAGGCATGGGCCAGGATTTTGAAATCATTGCATTGAGGGCTGGGGAGCCAGGAGAGGCCTTGCACTGCTTTGACTTAAGGGAGGCCCCCCCCACCCTCCCACCCTCCTGAGGTGCCCTTAACAGGTAGCAGTGTCCCACCCTGAGTTTGTCAATAATCCTGTCCGTGGATGGCTGGGGGTTCTGCTCTCCTGCACCTGCCAGTAGCTCTCCCAGAATTTCGGGACCCTGATTTTATATGCGGCCACATCGACTTTCATTCCCTATTACCCTTACAGCTCTTACATCCTGGGCATTAAGGAGGATCTGTGTTCGCAATGCAGGGTGAAGAGTCAGGACTGTGTAATCCTGTCTCTAACCCATGACCCCTGGGAGTCCAGGATCACAGAATTATCCTGTGGATCTCCAGCCAAATCTCAAACCTGTTCCTCCGATATAAACAGACCTGCATATAGTGACGAGCCCCGGCAGAAAGGAGATGATTGGGTAATTCCTCCATCAATCACGCCTGGAGCCCGCACTGCTCTAAGTGACTGGGACTGATTTTACACACATAATTTGTATTATGTCACCACTTGCTGCATTGTGCTGGAGAAATCGCCCTAGTTTTATCGGGAGAGGTTGCTATAGTTTTGGTCACGAGTTCCGCTTGCTGTCTTTTTTAAATAGACTCTTTAAATAGACTTTGCTGTAAGTGCCTCCAACTCTTGGGCTGACGCAGTGCTGGTCAAATCATTCCTGGTTAATGGTCGTGGATATTGCAGATCATGCTAATAGGTAGGTACTCAAACATTGAGAGGTGGAGGGATCGAGGGAGGGAATTCCAGAGCTTAGAGCCTAGGCAACTGAAGGCACGGCCACCAGTGGTGGAGCGATGGAAATCACAAGAGGCCAGAATTGGAGGAGCGCAGAGTTCTCGGAGGGTTGTAGAACTGGAGGAGGTTACAGAGAAAGGGAGAGGTGAGGCCATGGAGGGATTTGAACACAAGGATGAGAATTTTAAAATAAGACATTGCCAGACCAGGAGCCAATGTAGGTCAGCGAGCACGGGCGATGGGTGAACGGGACTTTGTGCGGGTTAGGACACGCTGAAGGTTACGGAGGGTGGAAGCTGGGAGGCCGGCCAGGAGAGGGTTGGAACAGTTGAGTCTAGCGGTAACAAAGGCGCGGACGAGGGTTTCAGCAGCAGATGGGCTGAGGCAGGGGTCCTCCTCTGGTGATGAGATCAGTGTAAGGCACATGTCCATTCGCTGCCCTCCTCCCCTCTGGCTGTGCGCCCTTGGAAAACCCACTACCCCAACTGCTCTGGGCCTTGTTCATGGCCTGCTCAGCTGTCGATGCTGCAATTCAAGGATGTTCCTTCCTTCTGCTTTACTTGCTCTTCAGCAACAAGCAGCAAAGGGAATGCTCATCGCAATCATGGTGATCCTGGTTTCCATTGAGCAGATGAAAGGGGGCGTGTGGGTTTTCTTTCTCTTCCGGTGGGAAGCGATGCCTGACCTTTTACTGTGCGCCTCTCCAAAGTGGTGTTGCTGAAATCAGGAGCTCCCAGTGTGAGGGGAATGGCGGGGGCCACCTTCTGCGCCATCGGGAACACGTGGTCCGTGTGATTGGCTGGGCTGGTTTTCAATCGCCAGAGAGGGTCGGAGAGCAATTTCTCAGAGTGTTTTAACACTTCAATTCAATTCAATTTTATTTGTCATATATGCAGCAGACGTGTGTACTGCACAATGAAATGTTAATTTTTTACGAGTCCTCCCAACATTGGAATAAATATGGCATAGCAATGATAAAAATACTAATAGAAATACAGTAATAATATATAAAACAACAGTAATAAATAATAAATTATTCGTTCATGAGTCTTATGGCCTGGGGGTAGAAGCTGTTCCGAAACCTGCTGGTATGAGACCGTATGCTTCGATATCTCTTACCGGACGGGAGCAGGGCGAAGAGGTTGTGGCTGGGGTGGCTCGCGTCTTTGATGATTCTCAGGGCCTTCCCCCGGCACCTCTCGGGGTAGATATCCTGCACAGCAGGTAGTTTAATTCCTATAGTATGTTGTGCAGCTTTCACCACCATCTGTAGAGCCTTGCGGTCTGTGGTGGTGCAGTTGCCATACCAGGTAGTGACGCAGCCGGACAGGATACTCTCGATGGTGCACCGGTAGAAGTTGGTGAGAATCTGGGGGGCCATTCCAAATTTCTTCAGTCTCCTGAGGAACAACAGGCGTTGGCATGTTTTTCTGATTTTTGCCTCTCCCAGGAGATTATATGGCTGCGGCGGGTGAGCGGGAGGAGGGATGAAGTCTTTAGTCATGGTGGTTTGGGGCAAGTGCGATGGATGGGCTGGTCATTTACTGCCCTTCAATTCTGTATGTTCCTATGCACCCCATGATACATTGTGCCACAGCACTCCCGATACCGGCCTTCAAGCAGGACGCTGGTTGGGATTGTGTCCCTGGACGGAAAGTTAATCATTTAACAGCCAACTTGGAGCTGGAAAGTGAGTGACCTTCTGGAATTCTCCATTGAAACTTGATCGTGGGCTGCCTGCGGTACTAATGAAGCATCGTCACAGATTTAGATGCGGAGCCGGGCTGGGCTTTGTTTCTGCATAACTTTCCTCGGCGTCTGTACCAGAAAGTCTCCTCCCGCTGCACCTGCAACACCAACAGCACTTTATTGGCCAGTCTCTCTCCGCCCTTATCTGAAGTTGTGTCAAAAACACGAGGTCACCATTTCCCCCCTCCCCCCTCCCCCATTTAGGCTAAAAACGAACAAATGCCGTTTAAAAACACTTCAGATACGTCAGGGTATTTGTCCTTTGGAGCCCAGTTAGGAGGAGGGGCGCCTGACTGAATTAAGGAACCTAATTAAAGCCCACTGGTGGGCGGAGCTGAGGTATTTAAAGCTGACCGCCCAGGGCTGGGACTTTCAAAGTGATTCAAATGAGCAGTCACCGAAAGCAGAGCACCTCATCTTCGGAGCTGTTAATTGCCTCCAGGAGAAATTTAAAGTCACAGCACGCTTTAAACCAGTGGAAAAATTACAGGAAGCAGAGGAAATGCCTCCTTTAACTGAAAAAGTAGATCCAAGGTAAGGAATGGGCTTCTCTTCCTGATAAATACAATTGGGTTTTTTTCTTCAAAAGATTACATCACTCTCTTAAAGGGGCAATGTCTTCATGAAAAGATATTTGGCAAACTTGCTTTGGGAGAGGAGAGCAGTTTGTTGGTTTTATTACAAAGATGTCAGACATAAATGATGCACTTCAATGTGTTTGTGCTGTTTCACCATGCATGGATAAACTTCAAATGAAAGGGTTTGGAATAAATTTTATAATGACAAACAGTGCACATTTAAGATGCAGCTTAAACTACGCTCTTGCTAAGTTTTGTGTTGCTTTAAGTTTGCATCCTGTGCGAACGATCAAACTGGCAACTGGGCACCTTGTGTTGAAATCTTGAGCTGTTTGTGCTCAAGTGAATGTCGCTGATGCGCTGTCGAGTTTAGAAAAAAAATCTAAGTATAGTGGGCTGCGATTAATTTAAAATTTGACACGGTAGATTAAGCAGACCGAGAGCGAGAAGCTGGTGGTGTGAAAAATGCCTGGCACAGTGCAGCTTCCTGAATGGGCAGCACTGAGCCGAATGTGTCGTCGGCCCGACTCTGTGTGTTTCCAAATTTGGCAGACAGATCACGCTTGCAGTTGGTGGCGTCATGCTGTGGATCCGAGAGTTAGTTTACATTCCTCTGGTCTCGCTGGAAACTGTCATTACGTCTTTGAAGTATTAAAATAAATGTGGCACGGGTGCAGAACCTCACTGGAATGTCAGATGGTGTGACTTGTTTACTATTACCGCATCTCCGCATGGATTACTGACAGCACTGTAACAAAAAGAAAAGAAAGACTTGCATTTCTATAGCGCCTTTCACGACCTCAGGACGTCCCAAAGCGCTTTCCAGCCAATGAAGTACTTTTTGAAGTGTAGTCACTGTTGTAATGTGGGAAATGCGGCAGCCAATTGTGCACAGCAAGCTCCCACAAATAGCAATGAGATAATGACCAGATCATCTGTTTGTGATGTTGATTGAGGGATAAATGTTGGCCAGGACACCGGGGAGAACTCCCCTGTTCTTCTTCAAAATAGTGTCGTGGGATCTTTTACATCCACCGGAGAGAGCAGACGGGGCCTCGTTTTAACATCTCCTCCAAAAGACGGCACTTCCGACAGTGCAGCACTCCCTCAGCACTGCACTGGGAGTGTCAGCCTAGATTTTTGTACTCAAAAAGAAGAGCTATTTTAGAATTAACAAAATGAAGCAAGGCTTTGCCAATGGCCTGTTGTGTAAAGGGACTGCCTGATGTATTACTAAGCCGTACAGCCCAGAAGATTCCAGGCCCGATCCTAGGCCTGTGTTGTGGTATCTGATCCTAGCTGGGGTGCAGTACACCTCAGTGCTCCCCTTGTTCGGTAGGGAGAGAATCAGCCAGGGTCCCTGGGCTAGTTGCTATTCCACGACTCTGTTTCTGGGCGTCTGCAGGTTGAGTTAGGATAGGAATGGTCTCGGCTTTGATGCCTCCACAGTTGAACAATCTGATGACAGTCGCTGACGTTTGAAGAATGGCCATTTGTGTGAGGTACAGGAGGATAGTCATTGGCCGTAGTATGGCACGGGACACCAGCAGGGAGGGTGGGGCGTGCAGGAGAAATGGGGAGAAAAATGGGGTAAGAAGCTTTTGATAATTAACAGAATTATTTTGAAAGTGAAAGCATTTGTCATTATTCTTCTTGGGCACACTGCTCCGACCAACCGTGCGAGGCTAAGGGCAGAGGGGATGAAAGGCACTGGTTGGCAGATGGCAAACTAGCCAATACCATGGCTCGGCTCAAAGGCCGTGGCTAGCCTGCTGTCCCAAAGGGTCAGGTGCAAATCCCAGCCTCGATCAATGTTCATGCTGGGTCATTTTTGCCCACTCTCGGTTGGTGGGGGATGGGGCAGCGAGCAAAAAGCCACGGCAGAAGAGAGCAGATGATGACCCATGAGGCCTCCACAGCTTGTGGAGACTGCCCGCTCGTGGTTACTCAGTGCAGAGTGGCATTGAGGTGCCTGGATGGTGGTCGCATGCCACAGATTCCTGCGTTTCTAACTTGGAGGAATTGGAAAGTGGAGTTTTGATGGTGGAAGGGGGAATGGAAAAGGAAAACAAGATAATATCAAAAGGGAAGAATGATTTAATTGATGTTTCCTTGCCACCTTTGGTCAACCATTTTCTGAGCTGCACTATTCTCCATTCAATTATCGATGCACGTTACTGTACATTACCAAAGCTGTTGGTTTGAGCAGCCATGTTGTTCCCATTCAGTGACCCCTCCCACTGTTTGACTCTTGCTGCAGTAGAGCATGATGGGAGTTGGCGGCCCTCACTACAAGGGGCCGTCCTTCAACCGTGAGCCTAAGAGAAGAGTATTTCACCGTGGGGAGCATCACCCCCAAGCCCGATCCTGATCTCCCCAGATGCCCCTGTTCACGCCGTTCGGAAACGGCTAATAACGCTTAATGGAGGCAGCGCAGTTTCCTCGCAACTCCAAACACTAATGACTTGCTGTTGTCAGGCAATATGGCTGATATTGATGTGCAGCCAGAACTTCTCATTCTGGTCACCACACTTTAGGAAGGATGTGAAGGCCCTTGAGAGGGTGCAGAGGAGATTTACCAGAATGGTTCCGGGGATGGGGGATCTTAGCTACAAGGACAGGTTGGAGAAGCTGGATTTGTTTTCATTAGAGCAAAGGAGGTTGAGGGGTGATTTGATGGAGGTGTACAAGATTATGACGGGTTTGGATAGGCTAGACGGGGAAAGGCTGTTCCCACTAGTTGATGGTACAAGGACTAGGGGACACAGATTTATGGTTTTGAGCAAGAGATACAGGGGGAAACGTGAGGAAAAACTTTTTTACACAGCGAATGGTGAGGACCTGGAACTCGCTGCCGACGGAAGTGGTGGAAGCGGAGACACTCAATGTTTTCAAGGGGCGACTGGATAGGTGCCTGAGGGAAATAAACTTGCAGGGCTACGGGGATAGAGCGGGGGAATGGGACTGACTGGATTGCGCTACAGAGAGCCGGCACGGACTCGATGGGCTGAATGGCCTCCTTCTGTGCCGTTATGACTCTGATTCTATTTCTGAGTCTAAACGGAAAGAAAAAAACTGGCACCATGTCGACTTCACTCAAACACTGACAATGAACTGGGAAAAGGAGCTGGATAAATCTCCTGAGTGGAGTGTGTCACCGAGCTGAACAGACCTGACGGTCTGAGGTTCAATCCTTGGTCTATACTCAGTTACATGATTACGTCTGCCCCCTCGGGTGGGCGTAAAAGATCCCGTGGCACTATTCGGATAACAGCGGAGGAGTTCGCCCCCTTTGTCCTGGGCCAATATTTATCCCTCAATCAGCATCACTAAAAACAGATGATCTCCTCATTATCACATTGCTGCTTGTGGGAGCTTGCTGTGCTCAAATTGGTTGCCGAGTTTCCTACATTACAACATTGACTACACTTCAAAAAGTACTTAATTGGCTTTAAAGCGCTTTGGGAAGTCCTGAATTTGTGAACAGCTCTATATAAATGCAAGTCTTTCTTTGGTTATTTACAGTGGGAGTGGTAGTTGGGCACTAGAATGAACCTAATTGCCCCTGGGTCTGGAAGGAGATGGAATCGTTCTCCCTGCTCCTGACTGCATCCAGTGATCTTGCTGGAAAATGTGTGTGTTTGTGTAGATATCGGCAGAGGGTGTCCATTGGCTAGAATATGAGGAACTGACGTAAGGACAAAGTGGTGAATGTAGAGCCCGCTCCCCCGCCCCCCCCCCCACGTGAATCTCCGTGTCTCCAACGTATACCCCTCCCCCAATGTGAATCTCCGTGTCTCCAACGTATACCCCTCCTCCCCCACTCCAACGTATACCCCGTGCCCCCGACATAGGGCTGAAGGGCAGGGAGGAGGAGTGCTGCCTGTGGAGGGCAACAGCTCAGGGTCGATTTGGCATAAAAATAAACCTAAAAAGGTGACTCAACCGTGGATAACGAGGGAAATTAGGGACAGCATAAAATCAAAAAAAAGGGCATATCAACTGGCAAAAAAAAGCACCAGACCGGAAGATTGGGGGCAGTACAAGATACAGCAAAAGAGGACAAAGGGATTAATCAGGAAGGGGAAAATAGAATACGAAAGTAAACTTGCAGCAAACATAAAGACAGACTGCAAAAGCTTTTATCAGTATATCAGGAGGAAAAGACTGGTAAAATCCCAAGTCGGTCCCTTGCAGTCCGATTCGGGAGAATATATAATGGAGAATAAGGAAATGGCAGACCAATTAAACTCATACTTTGGTTCTGTATTCACAAAGGAGGACACAAATAACCTCCCAGGAATATCGGCAAACATAGGGACTAATGAGAGGGAGGAGCTGACAGAAATTAGTATCTCTAGGGATATGGTGTTGGGTAAGTTGAGGGGACTGAAGGCCGACAAATCCCCGGGGCCTGATAAACTACATCCTAGGGTACTTAAGGAGGTGGCCCTGGAGATAGCAGATGCTCTAAGGATCATCTTCCGGAACTCCATTGACTCGGGAACAGTACCCGTGGATTGGAGGGTAGCTAATGTTACCCCAATATTTAAAAAGGGGGGTAGCGAGAAAGCAGGGAATTATAGACCAGTAAGCCTTACATCGGTTGTGGGCAAAATGCTAGAGTCCATTATTAAGGATAAAATAGCGGAGCACTTGACAAATGGGGAAAGGATCGGACAGAGCCAACATGGATTTACAAAGGGTAAATCGTGTTTGACTAATCTGCTGGAATTTTTTGAGGAAGTAACTGGTAAAATAGATGGGGGAGAGCCAGTGGATGTGGTGTACCTTGACTTCCAGAAAGCCTTCGATAAGGTTCCACACAAAAGATTATCATGCAAAATTAAGGCTCATGGAATTGGGGGCAAAGTATTAACGTGGATAGAGAACTGGCTGGCGGATAGAAAACAGAGAGTTGGAATAAACGGCTCGTTTTCGGAGTGGCAGGCAGTGACCAGCGGGGTGCCGCAAGGATCTGTCCTGGGACCCCAGCTGTTCACAATATATATAAATGATCTGGATCAGGGAATTGGATGCAATATTTCCAAATTCGCTGACGACACTAAACTAGGAGGAGGGGTGGGCTCTGATGAGGATGTCAGGAGGCTACAGTGCGATTTGGACAGGTTGGGAGAATGGGCGGATACGTGGCAGATGCACTATAATGTGGATAAATGCGAGGTTATCCACTTTGGGGGTAAAAACAGGAGGGTAGATTATTATCTAAATGGCAATAGATTGGGAGATGGGGAAGTGCAGAGGGACCTGGGTGTTCTTGTGCACCAGTCACTGAAGGAGAGCATGCAGGTGCAACAGGCGATTAAGAAGGCAAATGGTATGTTGGCCTTCATATCAAGGGGGTTCGAGTATAGGAATAGGGATACCTTACTACAGCTGTACAAGGTGCTGGTGAGACCGCATCTGGAGTATTGTGTACAGTTTTGGTCGCCCCATCTGCGGAAGGATGTTCTTGCCATGGAAAGAGTGCAACGGCGATTCACCAGGCTAATACCTGGAATGGCGGGAATGACCTACGAAGAGAGATTAAATAGTTTGGGCTTGTACTCACTGGAGTTTAGAAGATTGAGAGGGGATCTCATCGAAACATATAAAATTATGGCAGGCCTGGACAGGCTGAATTCAGAGAGAATGTTTCCAATGGCCGGGGAGCACAGAACCAGGGGCCACAGTCTAAAAATAGCGGGCAAATCATTTAAAACAGAGATGAGGAAGAATTTCTTCACTCAAAGAGTGGTGAGCCTGTGGAATTCCCTGCCACAGAGGGCTGTGAAGGCTAATTCAATAAATATTTTCAAGAGAGAATTGGATATATTTCTGAAGGCTAAGGGGATTAAGGGTTACGGAGAAAAGGCGGGGACGGGGTACTGAACTGGTAAGATCAGCTATGATCTCAGACGAAGATCAGCCATGATCTCATTGAATGGCGGAGCAGGCTCGAAGGGCCGAATGGCCTACTCCTGTTCCTATCTCTATGTTTCTATGAACAGACGGGGAGGAATGAAAGGATCTGGTGACTTGTTTGATGTCATTTAGGAATCGGAGTATTTATACCGAATGTTCGGTCAGGAGATGAAGTGGGTGGGTTTCGGGTCCGCCGTGGGTGTAGGGTCCGCCGTGGGTGTAGGGTCCACCGTGGGTGTAGGGCGTACTTGGGTCGGGGGTGAGTTATCCGCGATTATCTTAGCGGAGGATTCGTGAGGACCCTCCTTGGGATAATTTAAGTCCTTGTTTTCATTCCATAGAAATGGTATGTGCAGAATCCGAGTCTTGATATCGGTGTGGCAACCAAGCGAGCTATTTCTGGGTGCGCAGATTGCCCACCTCTAGTCTGCTGACAGCTCGGTGGTGACTCTTAACTCGTTATTAGGAAGTGATTACTACTCCTGTCACAAACCAATTCTGTCACTCCGGGTCCACTTGGGCAGCCCAGAGCACACAGCGAGCCCAGAGCACGCAGCGAGCCCAGGGAGTAGAAGTGGGTCCCCATCAACTGGGGGTTGAAGGGTGTCTCCATTAACTGGGGGACGAGGGGAGTCGGGGGTTGAAGGGTGTCCCCATTAACTGGGGGACGAGGGGAGTCGGGGGTTAAAGGGTGTCTCCATTAACTGGGGGACGAGGGGGTTGGGGGTTGAAGGGTGTCCCCATTAGCTGGGGGACGAGGGGAGTCGGGGGTTAAAGGGTGTCCCCATTAACTGGGGGACGAGGGGAGTCGGGGGTTAAAGGGTGTCCCCATTAACTGGGGGACGAGGGGAGTCGGGGGTTAAAGGGTGTCCCCATTAACTGGGGGACGAGGGGAGCCGGGGGTTGAAGGGTGTCCCCATTAACTGGGTCGGGGGTTGAAGGGGATCCCCATGAATTGTGGGAGGTTCTGATGTCACTGACAACTGTATAAACAACATCAGAATAATTGAAGAATCCGGTTTCGGGGAGAGCTCGCTCCCCACGGCTCTCTATAATTGCGAGAAAATGGGGGAAATCCACTTGATTTTTGCGAGAGACTGACTGGGTGGGGAACGGCGCGTTCGGTTTAACGCACTGAACTAAACGGAGTTGTTCAATCTGACACTCACATGCCTGATTAGCTCAAGGAGCCCTTTGGAGGCCCCATACCAAATAATTTGTTTATATCTCTGCTAAAGAAACACTTTAGGGTCCCGGGAGATGCTTAACATTCTTTTCCTCCTGGGTCCAAAGTAATTAACACACAGTTTTTTTCCCCCCTATGTTGCTGGAATATTCTATGACCAAATGGAGCAATGAAGGCTGGATTAGTTGAAGTATATTGATAACATGACGTCACATGTGACACACATGATCATTCCACAGAATCCTTGAACACTTGAAGTATTTCAAGTGGCTCCGTGCTCCAGTGTGTAAAGCCAACTTATCTACATTCCTCACAGAATCCTTGTTTGCTCTTGCAGTTTATATCCGTAGCTATTTTTCCACACCTTTTAAGGAGTTGTGTCATAGGTTGCATGATGCACTGGGAGAGATGACTGTTGTGTGGCTGTGCTGGAGATTAACTCGCTTGCATATTAACAAAAACTGAACTGTAACTGACCACGTGGTCTAAGGGGATTGGTGAGCTAATTCAGACAAAACCATCAGCAAGTCTATTGTTGGCTCTTTTATAATTTCTACTGTATTCCATTTTATTTTTGTCTGGTTCATGTCCTAAAGGCACTGACTCTCGCTGGGGTACAGTTCCACAGACACTGACTCTCGCTGGGGTACAGTTCCACAGGCACTGACTCTCGCTGGGGTACAGTTCCACAGGCACTGACTCTCGCTGGGGTACGGGTTCCACAGGCACTGACTCTCACTGGGGTACGGTTCCACAAACACTGACTCTCACTGGGTTACAGTTCCACAGGCACTGACTCTCGCTGGGGTACGGGTTCCACAGGCACTGACTCTCGCTGGGGTACAGGTTCCACAGGCACTGACTCTCACTGGGGTACGGTTCCACAGACACTGACTCTCACTGGGTTACAGTTCCACAGGCACTGACTCTCGCTGGGGTACGGGTTCCACAGGCACTGACTCTCGCTGGGGTGCAGTTCCACAGGCACTGACTCTTGCTGGGGTGCAGTTCCACAGGCACTGACTCTCACTGGGATTCAGTTCCACAGGCACTGACTCTCGCTGGGGTACGGGTTCCACAGGCACTGACTCTCGCTGGGGTACGGGTTCCACAGGCACTGACTCTTGCTGGGGTGCAGTTCCACAGGCACTGACTCTTGCTGGGGTGCAGTTCCACAGGCACTGACTCTTGCTGGGGTGCAGTTCCACAGGCACTGACTCTCGCTGGGGTACAGTTCCACAGACACTGACTCTCACTGGGATTCAGTTCCACAGGCACTGACTCTCGCTGGGGTACAGGTTCCACAGGCACTGACTCTTGCTGGGGTATAGTCCCACAGGTAGCAGGTGCTCGAATCTTCATGCACGGTCTTAGATCATGGCTGTTGTCAGGCTAATCGACGTTGGCGGTCTTCATCCTAGCCAGATCCTCTGAAAATGTTGATTTGACACGACCAGCACCGCGTGTGTTGGTCACATTTCAACTTGAATTTATAAGGATCTCCTGCAGCTCTGGCCTGTCTTCAGAAAGTAATTCATTGGCTATGAAGCACTTTAAGATAAAGTATGTATGAAGTGTTAGCCGTGGCTCAGTGGGCAGCACTCTCGCCTCTGAGTCTGAAGATCTTGGGTTCAAGCCCCACTCCAGCGACTTGAGCTGAGACTCCCAGTGCAGTGCTGAGGGAGAGCTGCAATGTTGGAGTTGCAGTATTTTGGATGAAATGTTAAACCGAGGCCCCCGTCTGCCCCCTCAGGTGGACGTAAAAGTTCCCATGGCATTATTGGCAGGGAAGTCCCCCCTGGTGCCCCAGCTAATGTTTATTGCTCAATCACATTGCTGTTTGTGGGAGCTTGCTGTGCGCAGATTGGCTGCCGCGTTTCCCACATTACAACAGTGACTCCACTTCAAAAGTACTTCATTGGCTGTAAAGCGCTTTGAGACGTCCAGTGGTCGTGAAAGGCGCTATATAAATGCAAAATTGTTTAATTACCACAATGACTGCACATGGCTGTAAAATGTTTTTTGACTTCGAGGTTCTAAAAGGTGCTATATAAATGCAAGTTTTTTCTTCTTATAAATTACCCCGGGGGCTCAGCTTTTCACTATTTATAAACCACTTGGATGAAGGAATAGGGAGCCGTATATGTAAGTTTGCTGATGACACGAAGTTAGGTGGTGCAGTAAATAGTGTAGATGTGGGGCAGAAAGTTAGGGTTAGGGACATTGATCGATTCAGTGAGTGGACAAAACTGTGGCAGATGGAATTCAATGTGGGGAAGTGTGAGGGCATCCACTCTGGACCCAAGAAAGATCGATCAGAGTATTTTCTAAATGGCGAGAAGCTGGGAACTGTCGAGGAGCCGAGATTGAGGGGGCCAAGTACAGAAATCACTAAAAGCCAGTGGACAGACACAAAAATAATTTAAAAAGCTAATGGAATGTTGGCCTTTATCTCGGCGGCTGGAATACAAAGGGGTGAAGTTATGTTACCGCTGCACAGAGCTCTGGTTAGACCCCATCTGGACACTGGGTTCAGTTCTGGGCCCCGCACCTCGGGCAGGATATATTGGCCTCGGAGGGGGAGCAGCGCAGATTCACCAGACTGATCCCGGGGCTAAAAGGGTTAAATTACGAGGACAGGTTGCACAGACTGGGCTTGTATTCCCTCGAGTTTAGAAGATTAAGGGGTGATCTAATCGAGGTGTTTAAGATGATTGAAGGATTCGATCTGGTCGAGAGAGAGAAACGATTTCCTCTGGTGGGGGGAGTCCAGAACAAGGGGGCAGAACCTTAAAATTAGAGCCAGGCCGTTTAAGGGTGATGTCAGGAAGCACTTCACACAAAGGGTGGGGGAAATCTGGAACTCTCACCCCCCGCCCCCCCACAAAAAAAAGCTGAGGGGTTGATTGAAAAATTTCAAAACTGAGTGCTAGATTTCTGTTGGGTAAGAGTATCCAGGGATGTGGAGTTACAATACAGATCAGTCATGATCTATTTGAATGGCGGAACAGGCTCGAGGGGCTGAATGGCCTCCTCTTGTTCCTATGTTGCTGGAAGCTTTGATCAATGTTTTGCATGAAAGCCTGGCACCTTCCATTGCACGCTACATGAAGTTATTCACTCTGACCTGTGTGGATGGTTGACTCACGGCCTAATTGATTGATAAACAGAGCCTGCAGCTGAAGCCAAAGATATGTCAACCTGCAGACACGTTGGAGCCAATTAGATTTGCTGTTTGTTTTTAAGATATTCTCCCAAGTGACTCTTGACCTCCCCGTGTAGTGGCAGGGGCTCAGGGCCTGTTTAACAACTCAACGCTGTGTGAGAGCGAGCTGAAGAGACACCTGTTGAGTATTTCAGCGCTGGAACACAGCGAAGCCCAACGGGTCCTCTCTGACCTGGGGCTGGCTCCTCTGCTCTTCACTTACAGTCAAAGATCTCTTTCAAAGTTGTGCCTGAATTTTATTGAGTAGCCCATCTGCTGTGTGAAGATACCACAGCAGCATATTCTGAATAGTTTCAATGTTTCTTGGTTGAACGGAGCCTTAGAATTGTAGAATTTTGCAGCGCAGCAGGGGAGTCCATTCGGCCCATCGCGCCGATGCCAGCTCTCCGAACGAGCTATCCCCCTTCTTCCCACTCCCCTGCCCTCTCCCCATATCCTTCGAACGTTTTCACTTTCAAATACTTGTCCACTTCCCTTTACAAAGCTGCTGTGGATTCTGCTCCCATCACTCTTTCTGGTCGGGCTTTCCACGTCCAAACAGCCCCCTGTGTATAAAGAACCCCTCCCTTCAGCCCTCTGCTGATGAGTCTGTTCCCTCCTGATAGTCCAGTGAATCTCCTACGATGCCTGATGGGGTCAACTTTGGCTCAGAGTCTTGAAGCACGTACTCTAGGCTGACATTCAAGTGCAGTGCTGAGGATGTGGGTGGATATGAGACATTAAACTGATGGGTGTTTGCGTGGATGTAAAAGATCCTATTGATGAAGAGTGGGGGCGTTCTCCCGATGTCCTGGCCAACATTCAACCAGCATTCGTCAACCCGATGATCTGGTCCTTTACCTCATTGCTGTTTGCGGGACCTTGCTGTGCGCACATTGGTTGCCGCGTTTCCCTGCTTTGCAACAGTGAGGACACTTCTAAAGTACTTCATTGCCTGTGAAACAGTTAAGCGATCTTGAGCGTGTGAAAGTATAAATGTAACTTTGTTCTTTCTTTGGTGCCTGTCGGGAGGGGGCGTCCGTTCTGAGCGATCTCTGGGATGCGAATGTCAAAGGTCACTGCATGGTTTGCAGGCAGATTGTTCTGACTGTTCCTTTCTTTGTGTTACAGGGACGACGAGAGTCTTGACGTGCACAAGGCAAGTTCAGCGATCACCATGAGTTCAGGTAAGTGCACAGCTCACATTCTGCTCATTGATCAGAATTGCTGCCCCAATCCTTTTTCTTGAATAGGCACCGTCTTTATGAGGTGCAAACAGGAAATGCTGGAAACACTCAGCGGGTCAGGCAGCATCTGTGGAGCGAGAAACAGAGTTAACGTTTCAGGTCGCTGACCTTTGGTCAGAAACATCTTTATGATAAGTGTTTGCCGATCCTTTGTTGGTCTGCAAACACACAATGTGTTGACGTAAATATTGGAAGGCATCCTGAGTGCTACCAGCTATTGAACTGTGGCAGGCGTCACAGCCAAGCTCTTCGTCCACTGTCCACTCAGTCACACTTTGCAGCAGCGGTTGCTGGGATAGGGATTAGACCGATGCTGCTCCACCTACTCCGAGACCAATCCAAGCATCGAGCTGCTGATGTGGTTCGTAACTTGGCTCAGACCCGGGATCAAACCTGGGACCTTCCTGGATAGTCTGCCTCAGTGATTCACACAGCATGCTGCATTTTCCCATTGAGCCAGCGAGGGAGCTAGAGTGCACCTTCTCAAACACCACCTCCATTCTAGTTCGGCAGCAATGGACTCCTGCACTTAGATGCTGCGAATTTCTCAACAAGATGCCTCCCTTTAGGGATTGTGGGCGTAACATGGACTGCTTGAGCAACGAGGGCAGAAACCGAATGCCAGCCACTGGCACATTCAGTTGGTTCTGTTGCTCAAACACAATGGCTCTGATATTTCTCGGGGCCAGGAAGATGGGGGGGGGGGGGAAGAGATTTTTCGGGAAGGGTTTCCCATGCGCCCTGTTGAAATTGACTGCCAGGATATCTTTTTTCCATTTCTTCCCCCCCAAGGGTTTCCCACTGAGGCAGCCAGCCAGGTTGACAGGCTGGCTACCCGGCGGGCAGGAAAGCAGCAGGGGAGCGGACCTCGGGCAAGTCTGAGCTCGCAGGGCAGGGTGGGGTCTGACATTGCGGTGGGGGCTTGTTGGGCCCGGGGAGTGGAGGGGGGGGGAAACACTCCTGCTCCTCCTGACCCACGAGCAGTGCTGGAAAGGCACTTACCTGATGGATCCGGCCCTTCACTCCTCCCTTCATCTGCAGGGGTTAAAAGGAAAAGTTACGTTAAAATGGAAGCACGCAGCCTCCTTTTAAAATATTTTAGTGATGGGCCCCCCCCTACCTCCCTGAGTGGATTGGTCTTTCGACCCCCCCCCCCCCCCGGCCCCACCGTTCTGCCTCCATTAAAAGTGAGCCGGTTGGGGGTCGGGTTTGAGAATTTAAAAATTTTTACCTTCTCACCCATCCTTGGTTTAAAATCCTCCCCACTGCTGCTACTCAACATTTTCTTACCTCCTTCAACTTTTCTCCCCTCCTCTCCTGATGCTGATTGGGGCCTGGTCCCCCGTGAAGCCCATCCCATTACCTCTCCTCAGTGCCCATTCATTGTCTGTGAGCCTGGAATGGCGAATGCCTGCATAAGAACATAAGAAATAGGAGCAGGAGTCAGCCGTGCGGCCCCTCGAGCCTGCTGCGCCGTGCGGCCCCTCGAGCCTGCTGCGCCGTACGGCCCCTCGAGCCTGGTGCGGCCCCTCGAGCCTGCTGCGCCGTACGGCCCCTCGAGCCTGCTGCGCCGTACGGCCCCTCGAGCCTGCTGCGCCGTACGGCCCCTCGAGCCTGCTGCGCCGTACGGCCCCTCGAGCCTGCTGCGCCGTACGGCCCCTTGAGCCTGCTCCGCCATTCAATAAGATTGTGGCTGATCTTCTACCTCATCTCCACTTTCCTGCACTATCCCCATATCCCTTGATTCCCTTAATATTCAAAATTGCAGGTCCTTCAGCCATGAAATGAGTCACAATGAGCCTGGTAAACATACACATTGACCTTCAGTAGGGGTTGCTGTGGGATGGGACCTCGAGGAATATTTTGAACATAAGAATTAGGAGCAGGCGTTGGCCATTCAGCCCCTCGAGCCTGCTGCGCCGTATGGCCCCTCGAGCCTGCTCCGACATTCAATAATATCACGGCCGATCATCGACCTCCACTCCACTTTCCCACCCGATCCCCCTATCCCTTGGTTCCCCTAGAGTTTAAAAATATCGACCTCCGCTTTGAATATACTCAACGATTCAGCATCCACAGCCCTCTGGGGCAGAGAATTCCAAAGATTCACAACCCTCTGAGTGAAGAAATTCCTCCTCATCTCAGTCTTAAATGGCCGACCCCTTATCCTGAGACTGTGACCCCTTATCCTGAGACTGTGACCCCTAGTTCTAGGCACTCCAGCCAGGGGAGACAACCTCTCAGCATCTACCCTGCCAATCCCCCTCAGAATCTTATGTTTCAGTGAGATTGATGTGCCTCAATGAATCCAAAACTCAATGTTAACGGAGCAAAGCAAGGCTTTTATTAACTAAGAAAGTAACACACAGTGGAGAAGTGTCTCCCACCCAAAGATCTGCTGCACTGCCTGTGAGACAGTGCAGCCTGCTTAAGTAGTGGCCAGGTATGGGCGGAGCCTTACACACAATACAGTACAGGTGGGGAAATGAAACTGAAACTAAACTAAACACAGAGAATACAGTGCCTGATGAACGGCATATTTCATCACAGAGATCACCTCTCATTCTTCTAAACTCCCAAGGGAAGATGCCCAATGTACTCGATCGCTCCTCATTGGACAACCCTCTCCTCTTGCTTTTAGAATATGTCCCCCTGCCCCCACCCCACAGCTCAAGGCTCCATCGTGGAGTGCAGCACTCCATACAACATTTTCAATTTATTTGTTTCTCTAATATTTAAAGGGACAATGCCTTCATCAAAATAAACCTGGCAAATCTTTTATGTTTGGTCAATGGCAAGAGGCAGTTTCTTTGCCATGGAGCCAGCATCCGTTCTCCACCCTCCCTTAACCCAGGAATTCTGCACTCAATGGGGTAGATTTACAACGTAAAGCCCGGATTTAACCCTGAGTTTCATTGGTGCTGATTGAAATGGGAATGAGAACCCGGGCCGGTTTCTATCCGGGCGGCCCAGTTTTCTGCCCGGGCGGAGAGTTGAAAATCTACCCTGGAGTCTTCTGGAGTGGATGGTTGGGAAGGTCAGGGGTGAAGAAAACAACTCCGTCCGTTCCATAATAGAAAGTGAGGTAAAAGAGAGGGATTGAGTGGCTGTGATAAGTTGTCAGTGTCGTTTTGTGACGGCCTCGGTCTCACAGAAATCACAGAAACCCCACAGTGCAGATAGAGGCCATTTCGGCCCATCGAGCCTGCACCGACACATATCCCACCCGATCCCCGTAACCCCACGTATTTAATCCCCCTAACACTAAGGGTCAATTTATCATAGCCAATCAACCTAACCCGCACATCTTTGGATTGTGGGAGGAAACCGGAGCACCCGGAGGAAACCCACGCAAACACGGGGAGAATGTGCAAACTCCACACAGACAGTCACCCGAGGCCGGATTCGAACCCGGGTCCCTGGCGCTGTGAGGCAACAGTGCTAACCACTATGCCACCGTGCTACAAGGAGGTCATATCTGGTTCAGGCAGAGGTGAACTTGCTGTGCCCTCACAGTACATTCGCTGTCCTCCGCCCCTATTTCAGCTGGTGTTGCATATCAGATGTGCCTCCCGCCACCACCCCCTTCCCTTGGAACAGGAGATGACAGAAGATTTACGTGAAGCGATTTGCTGGAATACAGAGGAGATCCCTTTTGAGTCGGAGCCAGTTTAAAATCCGGACAAGTCAACAAACCGCAGTCAGTAATTTCGTGGGTTTATTGCCCGTTCACCGGTCGAAGGCTCTGCTGCCAGAGTTTAGCCTCGCTGGATACAAGCGTGGATTGGAGACTGAACTATAATACTATAGGGCTGATTCTGTGACCCGCTCTTCATCTAGTGAGCCTCCACACTGGCAGTGGAGTGTTAACCATCCAGCAGACCCAAGCCACTGCTCCATACCTTGCTTTCTGGCCAGCCTCCTGTCCTCCGCCCTCTAAACTTCAGCTCAAACATCACTCTACTGCCCAGAACCTCTCCTGCACCAAGCGTCGCTCGGCTGCTCGCCCAAGAGTCCTGTGTTCGCTGAACTACATGGGCCCCCGCTCCCCCAACACCTCCAATTTAAAATTCTAATTGTTCTCTTTAAATCCATTCCTGGCCTCGCCCCCCTCCCCATCACTGTAACCTCCTCCAGCCCATCAAACTCGTTCCTCTGACTCTAGCCTCTTATGCACTCCCCCACTAACTCTCTTTTCCCCACCCCCCCGCCTGCCCTTCCCCCGCCATTGGCAGCTGGGCAGACTGTGCCAGCGGCAGGAGTGTGGAATGAACAATAATAGATCCGTGGTTAACAACAGGAAATGCTGGAAACACTCAGCAGGTCAGGCAGCATCGAGGAGAGAGAAACGGTCAACGTTTCAGGTGGAGGACCCTTCGTCAGAACTGGAAAAGGTTGGCGAAGAGAGATTTTTAAGCAGGGGCAGGAAAGAGGGGAGGAAAGTACAAAGGGAAGGTCTGTGATAGGCTGGAAGGCAGGAGAGATTGACTGACACAAGGGATGATGGTGCGAGGCAAAAGGAGAGGTAATGGGACAAGTTAAGAAACAAAAGATGGCTCTGGATGAGGTGTGAATGGCGATGGCAGCGTTATTAACTGCTCCCATGGGAGAAAACAAGGGGAAAAATAAAATATAGGGGCCAAGGTTATAGTCTGAAATAGTTGAACTCGATGTTAAGTCCAGAAGGCTGTGAAGTGCTGAATCGAAAGATTTGCTATGATAATAGATCCATGGTTGCGATCCGATCTCTCTCACCCCCTCCGACTGACGGTGATTTGTGGCTGGGGCTCATTCAGCCCCAGTGTAAATATCGGAGCCACCAGATGCTCAGGCCTGCTGCAAGCTGTGCCCTGCTCTCGTGCCATGATATCATAGCGTTACCTCGAATTTTACCATGCAGAAACGGGCCATTCGGCCCAACGGGTCAATGCCGGTCTCCATCCTGCAGGGGAGGGGGTCGGTGTGGTCCGAGGGTCTCCATCCTGCAGGGGGAGGGGGTCAGTGTGGTCCGAGGGAGTCTCCATCCTGCAGGGGGAGGGGCTCGGTGTGGTCCGAGGGAGTCTCCATCCTGCGGGGGAGGGGCTCCGTGCGGTCCAAGGGTGTCTCTATCCTGTGGGGGACGGGCTCGGTGCGGTCCGAGGGTCTCTATCCTGCGGGGGAGGGGCTAGGTGCGGTCCAAGGGTGTCTCCTGTGGGGGAGGGGCTCGGTGCGGTCCGAGGGTCTCTATCCTGCGGGGGAGGGGCGTAGTGCGGTCCGAGGGTCTCTATCCTGCAGGGGAGGGGCTCAGTGCGGTCCGAGGGTCTATATCCTGCGGGGGAGGGGCTCGGTGCGGTCCGAGGGAGCCTCTATCCTGCGGGGGAGGGGCTCAGTGCGGTCCGAGGGTCTATATCCTGCGGGGGAGGGGCTCGGTGCGGTCCGAGGGAGCCTCTATCCTGCGGGGGAGGGGCTCAGTGCGGTCCGAGGGTCTATATCCTGCGGGGGAGGGGCTCAGTGCGGTCCGGGGGTGTCTATCCTGCGGGGGAGGGGCTCAGTGCGGTCCGGGGGAGTCTCCACGCTGCTCTCGGTGCCCGCGCTCTCTGCGTTTCTGCTGCGCAAACCTCGTGCGGCTGACGCGTGATCCATGACGTTGGCCCGTGGGTTTGTTTTTATTTCTGCGACTCCTTCCTGATAAAGCCGTTGCCAAAATTCTTGCTGCCGCTAACTGACAAAGGCGTTACCCGACTGTGTAAACTGGGTAAACGCACCAGTGAGTTGCTTTATATAGAATTTACAGCACAGAAACAGGCCATTCGGCCCAACTGGTCTGTGCCAGTGTCGATGCTCCGCACCAGCCTCCTCCCACCCCTCCTCATCTCACCAGAGCAACATAACCTATTGCTTTCTCCCTCGTATTTATTTAGCTTCCCCTGAAATGCATCCATGTGGTATAGAAAAGCATTCGTAATTAGCCCCGATACAGGGAAATGAGACAGGGTCACCGCAGGGTCGGCGTGGTGGCCAGACGTTCCGTCCCACATCCCCGGGGAAATCCAAGAGGAAGGGAAATCCAGCCCTCGGTGGAAGCTCGGCGAGTTACCCACACAAGGCGGCCCTTCAAAGGCTGCCTTAGTTACAAGAAGCTCGCTGCACAATAATGTTCCCCAGCCCCAATGAATGCTTCGTGAAGGGTCAGGGGTCGGACAATTCACTGAGGTAGCTCTAAAGGCATTTGGGGCCTCTCTAAGCCTGCAAAAATTCGGGAAGGAATGCACAACAAGAGCTCTGATGCTCTTCACTGACTACATCAAACTCCCAGGGCTTCTGCCCGTGGGTCTTGTAACAAGCAGGATGCCAACTCGTGTCACCAACCCTCCAGAATTGTCTTGGAGTCTCCAGGAATGAAAGATTAATCTCCCAAACCAGGAAAAAAAAATCCAAGGGGCACTAAAAAAAAATAAACGTGTGTCTTTATTTTGCATTTTCTTTGAAGACTTTGGGCTAGATATTCCCCTCGAGCCCGTATGGGACCCTAAATCGGAAAAGTTAGCACCAGCCTCTCTCAAATTCCCACTTTTTGCTCCAAGAGGGAAGTGGGGCGCTCAATCAGGCGCTCCACTTCCCTCTCGGAGCACAAGAGGGGGGGAAGTTCGCGCCCCAGGGCACACGGCTCAGCAGCCCCACGCACTGGGCCGTGTGGCGCTGACGCATTGCAGGGGCTCTTCCCTGAATTAAAGGGAAGGGCCCCACGCGGCGAACTCTGCAGGTTTTTTAAATTCACCTGGAGCACCGGGGAGCGGGGGTGCCTCGCGATCATCCCGGCGCTCTGCTGGCCGATCGCAGCACGGACCCCGCGTTCGGAAGCGCCAAAAAAAAAAAAATTTATCAAAAAAAGCCGACTTATCTTTTCAGAGTGGCCGGCCACCTTGCCTTTAACCTCCGCACCGCTAGCGGCCGGCCGCCCTGCTCGCGTCCCCTGCAGCGGTCGCTGCTGCAGGGGGGCGAAGGGGAATTTTTCTGCCGGGGCGATGCGCCCAGAAATGACATCATGATCTCCAGGCGCATAAGATCGGGGCGCAACCCGGTAGCACCACTGCTAACCCGCGGAATTTGGCAAGCGGCGCGGTCAGCGCTGCGGCCGACCGAAAAGGCCTTTGCACCCCTTTAGCGCCCCCCACTGGAGGCACAAAGGAGGGGAATTTCTCCCCCTTTGTTTACTCGTTCTAAATATATTGGCGATGGGGAAATAGGCTGATCGGCCGGGCGGGGCGGTTGGAGGCAGGAGGCCAATGCCTCCAGGAATACGTCCCAAGAGTTGGCAACCCTAATGCCGACACATCTGGCCTCGTATCCAGAGGTGCATGTCTCCGTGGCTGTATGGGAGGAGGAGGTGGAAGGTTTCAGGTCAGATACCAGTCGCACTGGAAGTCTGTTCATTCCGGCTGGCTGTGCTCTGAGTTGTCTCCTCACGCTCCTTCAGTACAGGGCCAGGCTGAAAACCGGTGAAAAAATATATATCCAGAACCCATTTGGCTTTTTTGTTTTTGCTGGTGTGTTTACATTTGCGTAGGTGTGCTCAGGCTCATGTACATGCTTGCACTCTTGTGTATATGTGGGGAAAATACACAAAAAAGGTGTGGGGGGGGAAAGAAGCAGCCTCCCACAGTTGAATAGCCGGTCTGTTGTGTCACACCTGAGGAATGACTGATGGGGCAAGGTGCGAGCGGGTATCGGACACCCGTGGAGCTGTACCCCAGTGTGAGCCGCTGGGTGGAAGCAGAGAACTTTGGATCCTCGCAGATTGCCTGGCTTTTACTTGTCCCCACAGGGACTGGGGAAGCGGGTGGGAGCGAGCCCGCAGTCGGCTGGTGAGGAGCAACACTTGCTGGATTGCAGGCGGAGGGCTCCCTCCCCAGCAGAGCGGGGGCTCAGATGTGGCAGATCGAGCGACAAGGGACTGGAGGATTGGAGTTTCACAGTCTCTTTTATAAAAGGCAACACATTTTTCCACGTTATTAACGGGATCGCTTTTAAATGGGTTTTTTTCGGATCTGGGCTTGGCTCTTCCTACTTTTAAGCAGTGGGTCCTGTGTGCTGCATTCCCCCGGAGACTGCAGTCAGAGGGTATCGATACCTGTAGTTGGACAGTCAGTCGAGCTGGGCGGAGGGGGGGGGCCTATTACTGGGATCCTTTTTATTGGTAATATTCAATTCTTTTGTAAAAGAGAAATAGCCTTTTGTTTCCTTGTTTTAATCTTGGGGTGGTTTAAACGATGATTGCTTTCACTCTCTGGCTTCCTGTCGTAACACATCCATTCCTGTCACTTTCAATCACCCTTAATAGAATGATACAGCACAGAAGGAGGCCATTCGGCCCATCGTGCCTGTGCCGGCTCTTTGAAAGAGCTCTCCAATTAGTCCCACTCCCCCTGCTCTTTCCCCACAGCCCCGCAATTAATTCCCCTTCAAGTATTTATCCAATTCCCTTTTGAAAGTCCCTATTGAATCTGCTTCCACCGCCCTTTCAGGCAGCGCATTCCAGATCACAACAACTCGCTGCGGAAAAACATTGCTCCTCATCACCTCTGCCTCTTTTGCCCATTATTTGAATAGAATGAGATGTGAAAACAGTTGTATGTTTCCTTTATTCCCCCACCCCCCCCTCCTGTGCTGAAGGTGCAGGCTTACGCTGGGGGTGCGGCTCCATGAGCACGGTGGGCGTCGGGCGAGGATGAAATGGTGATTCACCCCACGGCCGAACAGCTGGCTCACTGCCTGGAGTGACGTGTGAAGAATGGCCGCTTCAGTAAGGCACCAGGCGGTGATGGGGACCAGTTGTACTGCCCCTGAGAATAGGAAGGGTGGGGGTGGGGGGGGGGCGCAGAAATCGAATAGACCAGCCAGTAAATGACTGGAGGACGCTCGCTGTTTGTCAGTGCTGACCTGGGACGGCCTACTTGACAAGACAGCTAATTCACTGCTTCCAACGTCTGCTTTCCGCTGCATCTGGAGTCTGGGTGAAGCCGTATCCGGATGCTGCTCATCGCTCTAACTGTTGCTGTTTCGTTCCCTTCTTCCTTGCAGAGCATGAAGTCACCATCTCCCAGACAATTGTGAATGGGCTTCCAACCGACCAGCAGCAGCTCGATCGAGGTATTGGCCCTTTCTAGATTTTTTTTTTTTTTTTCTTCATTTGACAGAAACACTCCATCAGTGACCTGCAGGGCACCTTTCACAGTCGGGTCCTTGTAGACCATTCACATTGTTACCTGTCACGCATTCAGAAGCAAACGTTTTCTTTAATGATTTCCTCTTAATCGTCTCCTTCCCAGATGCTCTCCCCACTCTGTCAGCTCAAGCTGGGTCGCTTCATCGTCACTGGGTCAAAATCCTGGAACTCCCTCCCGAACAGCACTGTGGGAGCACCTTCACCACACGGACTGCAGCGGTTCAAGAAGGTGGCTCACCACCACCTTCTCGAGGGCAATCAGGGATGGGCAATAAATGCCGGCCTTGCCAGCGACGCCCACATCCCATGAATGAATTTTTTTAAAAAGCTGGCATTCAACACCAGCGTTGCTTTGGCACCTTGGGATACCAGACAGTGAGGGGACGATTTTAAGCCAGCGTGAGTCAGAGTCATAACGGCACAGAAAGAGGCCATTCGGCCCATCGAATCCGCGCCCGGTCGGGGGTTGGGAGGCAAACGGGAAGCCCCTCAGTGTGAGACCCGGGGGGGAATTTAACTCCCAGGCTTCGTCTGCGTGATCAGTGTCACTCTCCCGCCCGATCCCGGCGGGAAGAGCTAGGTGGGAGCGGGATAACAGGCGCAGGGACCCGATCAAATGGTCCCGGGCGCTGAGGTCCGTGCTTGCGAGAGGGTGTCAGATGGGCAGAGGAGACACGAGATTTCCTTGGGGGGGCCCCCGGAGCATTCATGTCCCTCCTGTCTCACTAGGGAACAAGGAAAGAAACATGCCCTCCTGGCCCACTTCCGGCCCCAAATTCCCGATCCCAAAAGGAAGCTGAAAATTACCCCCGAGATATTAAAGGGCAAATAGGACTGAGTGTTGGGGCTCGGACAGCTAGGGCTCGGGGGCCGGACAGCCAGGGGTCGGTGGGGTACTGGGGTGACCAAAAACCGATTGGGTGATTGATTTGACAAAGATCTCTCCTCTAACTCCAACCATGATCCTGACCTCCCAGCGACTCATCACTTCACCGCCCCCCCCTTATCCTTTCCATCTTTGTCCTCCCACACTGTTCCATCCATGCTTAAGCTTCAGGATCACGACCTCCCTATTCTCCCGGTCACTCTGCAACCCTTTGGTCTCAACACTGACTGCTGCAAATTCAGTCCTCAGCTGCCTGCCCCCATTCCCTGCTAGCTTCCTCCATTGTGGGGTTATAATACTCACCGTCTGTTGCTTGTTCACTGTGTCTGAGATGAACTTTGTATTTCAGCCAGCCCCTGTTGCCACTTTGCAGCTTTGAAACTTAAAAAGAACTCCCAGGCTGTTAACCCATTAGTCAGCTGGGGCTCAGTGGGCAGCACTCTCCTCTCTGAGTCTGAAGGTTGTGGGTTCAAGACCCACTCCAGAGACTTGAGCCCATAATCCAGGCTGTCACTCCAGTGCAGTGCTGAGGGAGAGCCGCACTGTCGGAGGTGCCGTCTTTCGGATGAGACATTAAACCGAGGCCCCGTCTGCTCTCTCCGGTGGATGGAAAGGATCTTGTGGCACTATTCGAAGAAGAGCAGGGGAGTTATCCCCGGTGTCCTGGGCCAATATTTATCTCTCAACCAACACCTCAAACAGATGATCTGGTCATTATCTCATTGTGGGATCTTGCTGTGTGCAAATTGGTTGCTTCATTGTACTAGCTGCTACCATATTTGACCCGTGACCTTTCCTTGCCCTCCCTCCCCTCTTTGTTCTGGCCTCTTATTTCAGTACTGCGAAAAGGTCTGACCTGAAATGTTAACCCTTCGATTTTTATTTTTATCTGCTGATGTACCTACACAGTATATATTTGCAGTGTTTCCTTGCTGTATATCTAATATTTATGTGCCAATCCTTTACTCTTCCTGCAATCCTTGAATCTAACTTACGGTCATATATATATTGAATATCCTGTCAATGATGCACAACGACGAACCAGTACATTGTACCCCTGTCGGCATCTATAACATATTCTGTTTACAGGTTTGATTTGGATTCAGACATATCTGTCGAATAACTGGCTGAGGTTTGTTTCTTGTGTTAGAATCGAAACCCAGAGGCCTGTGGTCTATAAATGGCCTTAAAGGAATCCTGGTGTGTAGAGTGATAATGTGATGGTATGATGATCAGAGATAACATTCCTAAGCCATACATATATATGTGTCTGTGTGTATCAGCACTTCATATTGTCCACTTTCTGACTAGTTTTCATTACCGCTAAAGCTCTGCCCTCCTCTCCTGAGGATGTGGACTCTTGCTCAAGAAGGGCAATGGTCAGCTACCTCACCCGGTGAATGCACTCCATGTGAGTACCTGGACAGTTTCCTGTACAACGGCTGAGGGAGCCTCTCCTTTCGCTCCGGTGATCAGATTGAAATGTCACTCGGATCATCTCGCTGTTGTTTCACTCCGTGCCTCTGTATCGCTCCACTTGGCCGCACTTACGATTTGATATTTCTTGAGCCAAAATGGAGGGTCTTTGGCACCACGCTGTGACCTTGTTGTGGACGAGCCGTGTTCGTTTTTGTATTCGCAGCAATGGAGGCCTCGCTCCCCGCGCGCGCTGTCTCCGCGGTGAGAATTCACCCCGTGAAGAGACTGAAAAGCTATCCCGACACACTGCTGACAACAGGTACATTAACTGGCAGGGCTGCACCTCGCCCTGCTGTCTGGAATAATCCTCACCCTCACGAGGCGGCTTGTCACCTCCATCCTTTGCTGCCGGTTGCTTTCAATTCCTTTTACGTTCTCACCATTTCATAGAATGACACAGAATTTCATCTCAAAGGGATCGGCTTTCCTGGTTTTCTTTCTGTTGTCACAGTTTATTGAAAGCTCTGAGTCCTGCTTTGCACCGTTTTGGAAAGCCTTGCTTTCAGTTTCCTGATCTGGCCTTGGAAACAGATCCGGTTCAAAGTGCAGTAGAATCCTGATGTGTGCATGACCAACCGATTCAGAGTTATTCAATCGATAGGGTCGAGCTTCGGGAACCTTGAAAGTTGGGTAGATAATTGTACGCAGCTCAGCGGAGCTGGGGCGGTCCCAGGCTCCCCCTCTGGTCTGTCCTGAGTTATCTCATCTTACTATTGGCAGAGTTGGACTTCAACCATTGGCCTCGGTCCTGCTGGGCTCCTGCTCCTAATCCACTGGCTGCTGGAAAGCGCCTCTGTGTCTCTCTCTCTCTCTCTGTGTCTCTCTCTCTCTCTCTCTCTCTCTCTCTCTCTCTCTCTCTCTGTGTGTGTCTCTGTCTCTGTGTGTCTCTGTCTCTGTGTGTCTCTGTCTCTGTGTGTCTCTGTCTCTGTGTGTCTCTGTCTCTGTGTGTCTCTGTCTCTGTGTGTCTCTGTCTCTGTGTCTCTCTGTCTCTGTGTCTCTGTGTCTCTCTGTCTCTGTGTCTCTCTGTCTCTGTGTCTCTCTGTCTCTGTGTCTCTCTGTCTCTGTGTCTCTCTGTCTCTGTGTCTCTCTGTCTCTGTGTCTCTCTGTCTCTGTCTCTCTGTCTCTCTGTCTCTCTGTCTCTGTGTCTCTCTGTCTCTGTGTCTCTCTGTCTCTGTGTCTCTCTCTGTCTCTCTCTCTGTCTCTCTCTCTGTCTCTCTCTCTGTCTCTCTCTCTGTCTCTCTCTCTGTCTCTCTCTCTGTCTCTCTCTCTCTGTCTCTGTCTCTGTCTGTCTCTCTCTCTCTGTCTCTGTCTGTCTCTCTCTCTGTCTGTCTCTGTGTCTGCCTCTCTGTTTCTGTTCACACTGAACCCTGATGCTCCCCACATTCACATAGCTCACTGGGCTCGTGCGTTGTGAGATCCTTCCCCCTGCCCAGAGAGAGAGAGAGAGAGAGATATGCCCACGGACCGCAGGAAGAATTTGCACCTTTGTGGGGGTGGGGGGGGGGGGGTGGGAGAGGGAAGAAAAAGCAAAGAGGATAAATAAGGCTGGGCCGGACTTGAAATATTCTGAATCCACCTGGTTGAACCATGGACACATCAATTAATAAGAATACAAATGAGCTTCCATTTATGCAAATTAGTCCTAGTTTTCATTGTATTCATGGCTACTAGAAAGTCAGTTACTAACTACAGGAAACTTTGTGCTATCCGGCACCGACGGGACTGAGCTGTTGCTGTCCCATGAAAACTGCCGGACAAACCAGCGCTAATGTTAAAACATACGGAAGCTTTTGAGCTCCGTATCTAGCAACAAACCCTGTTGCTTAGCAACAGCTTCTAAACAGTCGGCCGTAGCTTGCAAGCGTCTCTGTAGCTAAGCAACAGCTTTAGCTAGACCTTGCAGAGCCTGACTGGTGGGGGAAAAAAAAGCAACGAAAAGAAAAAAAACTTACTGAACCGACTCCTGAATTTTGCCGGTGGCTCGAGCATTCCGGACAGATAAACCAAAGTTTCCTGTATGTAGATGGTTTGCAATGCGGTCAGTGTTCTGTTTGTGGATGCCATCAGATGTTTGTTATATTCGATGAGTTGCTGCCTGTTTATTGCCTGTAACTCTGTGAACTGTTTATTATTACCACTCAACCCCACAGGAAAGTGTATGGGAGTGGGGACATTAACCTGCAGGCACTGGGACCTGGTTTGAGATTGCATTTCCTATGGATCACCCTGGCAACCAACAATCCTTTGAACCATTCACGTGATCCGGGTTGAAACCTGCTTCCAGTCTGGCTGGTAGATACCGGTGATTCGGGGGAAGGGCCCTGTAGGTTACTCACCTTGTCATGTGTAGGACGTTTGGGGAATTCTGGGGAATGTAGCCGGGCAAGTGGTGGAAGTATCAGTAGGAGAGCATTTTGGCGACAGTGACCATAATTCGGTGAGATTTAAGGTGGTCATGGAAAAAGACAAAGACGGCCCGGAAATAAGGGTTCTAAATTGGGGGAAGGCCGATTTTAATATGATAAGGCAGGATCTGGCCAAAGTGGACTGGGAGCAGCTACTTATAGGAAAATCCACATCAAAACAGTGGGAGACTTTCAGAAGGGAAATAGAGAGAGTACAGCGCCAACATGTTCCTGTAAAGGTCAAGGGTGGGACCAACAAGCAAAGGGAACCTTGGATGACAAGGGATACACAAAAATGCATTAGAAATAAAAGGGGGGCTTTTGGCAGTTACAAAAGACTAAAGACGAAAGAAGCCCGAGAGGAGTATAAAAAGTGCAGGGGCATACTTAAAAAAGAAATTAGGAGGGCGAGGAGGGGCCATGAAATAACACTGGCGAGCAAAATAAAGGAAAATCCTAAGATGTTTTATAAGTATATTAAGGGCAAGAGGATAACCAGGGAAAGGGTAGGGCCCATTAGGGACCAAAGTGGCAATCTGTGTGTAGAGCCAGATGATGTAGGCGGGGTTTTAAATGAATTTTTTGCATCTGTGTTCACTATGGAGAAAGACGATGCAGACATAGAAATCGGGCAAGGGGACTGTGACATACTTGAACATATTAGCATCGAGAGGGAGGAGGTGCTAGCGGTTTTAGCAGGCCAAAAAGTGGATAAATCCCCAGGCCCGGACGAGATGTATCCCAGGCTGCTGTGGGAGGCAAAGGAGGAGATTGCAGGGGCTCTGACACAAATTTTCAGAACCTCTCTGGCCACAGGGGATGTACCAGAGGACTGGAGAACAGCTAATGTAGTACCATTATACAAGAAGGGTAGCAGGGATAAACCAGGGAATTACAGGCCAGTGAGCCTAACATCTGTGGTAGGGAAATTATTGGAAAAAATTCTGAGGGACAAAATTAGTCTCCACTTGGAGAGGCAAGGATTAATCGGGGATAGTCAGCATGGCTTTGTCAAGGGTAAATCATGTCTGACAAATCTGATTGAATTTTTCGAGGGGGTGACTAGGGGGGTGGATGAGGGAAATGCTGTGGATGTGGTTTACATGGACTTCAGTAAAGCCTTTGACAAAGTCCCGCATAGGAGACTGGTCAAGAAGGTAAGAGCCCATGGGATCCAGGGTGCCTTGGCGCGTTGGATCCTAAACTGGCTGAGTGGCAGGAGGCAGAGGGTGATGGTCGAAGGTTGCTTTTGTGACTGGAAGCCTGTGTCCAGTGGGGTACCTCAGGGATCGGTGCTGGGTCACTTGTTGTTTGTGATCTACATAAATGATTTGGATGAGAATGTAAAAGGTATGATCAGCAAGTTCGCAGATGACAAGAAAATTGGTGGGGTGGTCAATTGCGAGGAGGAAAGCCTTAGGCTACAGGACGATATAAACGGGTTGGTCAGATGGGCGGAAAAGTGGCAAATGGAATTTAACCCTGAAAAGTGCGAGGTGATGCATTTTGGACGGACAAATAAGGCAAGGGAATACACAATGAGTGGTAGGACCCTAGGAAGTACAGAGGGTCAGAGGGACCTTGGTGTACATGTACATAGATCCCTGAAGGCAGCGGAACAGGTAGATAAGGTGGTTAAAAAGGCATATGGGATACTTGCCTTCATTAGCCGAGGCATAGAATATAAGAGCAGGGAGGTTATGATGGAGCTGTACAAAACGCTGGTGAGGCCACAGCTGGAGTACTGTGTGCAGTTCTGGTCGCCTCACTATAGGAAGGATGTGATTGCTTTGGAGAGGGTGCAGAGAAGATTCACCAGGATGCTACCTGGGATGGAGCGCCTCAGCTATGAAGAAAGACTAAACAGGCTGGGGTTGTTTTCCTTGGAGCAAAGAAGGCTGAGGGGGGACCTGATTGAGGTATACAAAATGATGAGGGGCATAGATAGGGTAGACAAAGAGGAACTTTTCCCCTTAGTAGGGGGGTCAATAACAAGGGGGCATAGATTCAGGGTAAGGGGCAGGAGATTTAGAGGGGATTTGAGGAGGAACTTTTTCACCCAGAGGGTGGTTGGAATGTGGAACTCAATGCCCAAAAGGGTGGTAGAGGCAGGAACCCTCACAACATTCAAGAAGCATTTGGATGAGCACTTGGAATGCCATTGCATACAAGGCTATGGACCAAATGCTGGAAAATGGGATTAGACTGGACAGGGATGGATGGGCGGCGCAGACACGATGGGCCGAAGGGCCTCTTTCTGTGCTGTAAAACTCTATGACTCTATGTTTGCTTGGAGTAGTCTCAGTGATGCCTGTCTGCAGGTGGTCTGCTCGCTGCCGGCTAGAAATACAAGGGCCTGCATTTACTGTACAGCCGAGGCACCGATTGTTCGTGGGCCCTGTGAGTGACTGGCAAATCCCTCGGCTCCACTTCTGCCCGATGTGGGACAGGAATCCGAGGAAGGATGTTCTTGCCATGGAAGGAGTTCAGCGAAGATTCACCAGGCTGATAACCTGGGATGGCAGGAATGACGTATGAGGAGAGATTGGATCGATTGGGCTTGTACTCGCTGGAGTTTAGAAGAATGAGAGGGGATCTCATTGAAACTTATACAATTCTGACAGGACTGGACAGACTAGGTGCAGGAAGGATGTTCCCGATGGTCGGGGAGTCCAGAACCAGGGGTCACAGTCTAAGGATAAGGGGTAAGCCATTTAGGACAGAGATGAGGAATTTCTTCACCCAGAGAGTGACAGTGGAGGCCAATTCATTAAATATATTCAAGAAGGAGTTAGATATATTTCTTAAGGCTAAAGGGATCAAGGGATATGGGGAGAAGGCAGGGACAGGGTACTGAATTTGGATGATCAGCCATGATTGCATTGAATGGCGGAGCAGGCTCGAGGGGCCGAATGGCCCACTCCTCCTATCTTCTATGTTTCTATGATCAGTGCTGGGTGGAAATGTAAAGGGGCAGAGTGGTGCCAGGAGGCCAGATTGTGCCAATCTCTAAATACTCTAGACACTCCCAACATCCATAATAACAATACAAGGCCCTGCCATAAAAGGCATGTTTTTTAGCTATCTCTCATTCTGTCCGTAATCTCATCTGATCTCCTCTTCCTGATTTACCTCAATCTCTCTCTCATACTCTTTTTGTTTATGGTGTCCTACGTGAGCAGCTTTAAAGTGTTTGGCTCAGTTAGTAGCACTCTCCCCTTCCGAGTGAGGAGGTTGTGGGTCCAAGTCCCGCTCCCAAGACTTCAACATGTAATCTAGGCCGTCACTTGCCGTACAGAGTGATTGCTGCACTGTCGGAGGCCCCAGCTTTAGTTACGTTGAGTGAGCTTATTCAGATGGATGTAAACGATCCCATGGGTCTGTTCAGAGAAGAGTTGGGGAGATGTCCCACTCTCCTGGCCAACATTCCTCCCTCAACCATTACTGCCAGAAAACAGATTAACTGGTCATTTGTCTCCTTTCCTGTTTGTGGGCTCGCGCTGTGCATAGATTAGCTGCTACATTTGCCTACAAAACAACCGTAACTACACTGCAAAAATAATTAATGGCCATGAAACACTTTGGGGTGTCCCGAGGATGTGACAGGCTCCACATCAATGCAACCTCTTTCTTTAAAAACAGTGAAAGGACGACGACAACAACCTGCATTTATTTAGCACCTTTAACATAGTAAAACGTCCTAAGGCGTTTCACCGGAGCGATTATCAAACAAAATTTGACACCGAGCCACAACAGGAGATATTGGGATAGAAGCTTGGTCAAAGGGGTAGGTTTTAAGGAGAGACTTAAAGGCGGAGAGATTTAGGGAGGGAATTCCAGACAACATGCTATCCCGCCTAACCCCCCCCCCACTCTTTTTACACTAACATCTTTTCCATGACAATGGCAGCTTTATATTCACTCTCGGGATGTGGGTGTTGCTGGCAAGGCTGGCATTTATTGCCCATCCCACATTGCCACAACTTACGGGAAAAGTTCTGATATCCGGCACCGACGGGACCGGCGTGTTGCCGATATATCAAAGCTGCCGGACATGCAAAGTTAACGTTGAAGCATACGGAGATCTCCGTATTTGACAACAAACACTGTTGCTCAGCAACAGCTTGTAAACACTCGGCCCGTACCTTGGAAGCATCTCTGAAGCTGTTGCTAAGCTACAAAGACGCTTTCCAGAGCCTGCCTGTTAAAAGAATGCTAGGAGAAGAAAAAAAATCCTAACCAAAACGGCTGCTGATTTCTGCCGTTAGAGCGAGGTTTCCGGCCATACAACCTCTGGATAAACCAACGTTTCCTAGAAACCTAGGAGCAGGAGTAGGCCATTCGGCCCTTCGAGCCTGCTCCACCATTCAACGAGATCATGGCTGATCATCCAAACCCTAGCACCCGGTCCCTACACCGACAGCCATCCCACCCAAGCCCTATCCCCGTAACCCCACGTATTTAATCCCCCCTAACACTAAGGGCCAATTTTTATCATGGCCAATCAACCTAACCCGCACATCTTTGGACTGTGGGAGGAAACCGGAGCACCCGGAGGAAACCCACGCAAACACGGGGAGAATGTGCAAACTCCACACAGACAGTCACCCGAGGCCGGATTTGAACCCGGGTCCCTGGCGCTGTGAGGCAACAGTGCTAACCACTATGCCACCGTGTACTTACTTTTTGAAATTCCGCTTCCGTGCGCCAGGGGTGCAGGCAGTGCTGGGCACAGAGAGAGCAGCAAACCGAGTTCAGAGTGGGCACGCTGGGTGTACCCTTACCCTGGGTTTGCCAATGAGCTAGTTAATCAGGCCATAAAAAACCAAACCAAGCACTGGGGTTCACTTCACAGGGCAGTTAAGCATCGACCACTTTAGCGTGGGACAGGAGTCACATATAGGCCAGACCGGGTAAAGTCGGCAGATTTCCTTCCCTAAAGGTTGGGTTTTTACAATCCAACAGATTCATGGTCACGTTTACTGGTTTAAAATTTATTTCTGAATTTTTAAAACTGAATTTAAAGTCACAAACTACCAAGGTGGGATTTGACCTTGCATTCCCTGGATTATTAGTCTAGTAACGCTAACACGACACTACTGTACCCTGTGTTCGTACTCTATGCTCCTCTAACCCCTGCTTATAATTGCAGCAACCTCACTAATCGGAATAGCTGGTAGCCTAGAAATTGCTGTTGGTGCTATTGGGGAGGTTGGTAAAGGTTTGTAACGCTCCTACAGGGGTATTCCTGATTTTGCTGTTTTGGGTTATGGCTCCCACACAATTCCAAGGAAAAGCACCAATACTCTTAATCAGCCACCAACCGCAATCCGGAGACAGTTAAGCACCTGTATTAGCACTGGGAAGGGAGTGAATGTAACAAAATTGCTGAAGAATTGGGTGTTACTGAGGGAGGAGGGCTAGTTTTACAGGTGATGGGCCACAAGATCTACTGCAAGGACTCGGGAAGAGGAGGCACACAATTCCTGGGACTGATGGTCACACTATAAATACCTGGCACATGGAGCATAGGAAGAGGTGGCTCAGAGAGGGAACACCAAACAGCCAAAGCTACAGGCAGTGAGCGATGCTATAACTGCGCGCCCGACATTGCACATTTGGTTTATTTCTAGACTGCTGTGAAGTGACCCTTGACACCGGTTTACTTTTGTAGAGCCATCTGGTAAAGAATGTCACCTTCACCTCCTGGAGCTGGAATACCTGCAGCAACGCCGCAGTGCCGGCTTTTGGTACTCGGCAGGCGCTGTACCTGAACAGGTGGTGGAAGCTGACTCCATCAATAATTTGAAAAGGGAGTTGGACGGGTTCTGGAGGATGAGGAACTCACAGGGTTACGGACAAAACGCAGGGATGTGTGACTGAGCGCGACTGCTCCTTCAAAGAGCCAACACAGGCACGACGGGCCGAATGGCCTCCTTCTGTGCTGTAAGTTTCTATGGTTCTAGGAGGTCCACCATCTTCTCCTGCCCCTGGATGTGGGTGGGGTCGATTGCGGAAATGCTCCTCCTTAAACAAAAATCACTCGCGCGCACAAAACAAAGTGCAGTTTCCAACAGAATTCCAGGCAAAAAAACCTTCCTTTCAAGAATCTAAACTCTAGTGTTTCAGAACGAAGCTGATTGCAAACAGTTTATAACCTTGTACCCTCTGGCCTTGCAGAAACGGATCCATCGAAAGTCAGTATGGGGAAAGGGTCAGTGACTCTGCGGACAACCTCGGGCCACGTGGAACCTCAGGACACCGACGCACCACCGGATCAGGACCCCCAGCAATCCAGCAGTAAGGATTTATATTTTATTACAAACCTGGAGTTTCCCCTCTGGCAAAGTTGCTGAATGCACTGCTCCCAGGTTTGAGCTCTGGTCTCTTCTGAGTTAGTTGATCTCCGATGGGATATGTCAAGAGTTTAGATGGTCCGTGTTGACAAGCTATTCAACCATGACTGGCAGGTGGGGAAAGCCCACAGCGCTCACTGGACAGTGATCAGGAGCAAGAACTCTGGCTGATTTCCCCTCTCTTTTTAAATAAGGGTCACCGGAGAGAGATTAGGAGCAGGAGCCATGGCTGATTTCCCCTCTTTCTCTTTTATATAAGGGTCACTGGACAGTGATCAGGAGCACAAACCCTGGCTGATTTCCCCTCTCTCTAACCCAGGGGGTCACTGGACAGTGATCAGGAGCTGGAGCCCTGGCTGAATTCTTTGCTCGTCCCTCCGTATCTCCCCAAGTAGCACGGAGGTTTAATTATAGCCACCGTAGAACTGTTCCTGATGAGGTCCGCAGCCTTTTGCTCTGTGTGGTTCAGTATCCCACCACCTTCCATATCTTTGTCCCTCTACAATCGGCATAAATTCTAATGTCACAACGTAGCTGTATCACTGCAGCTCTTGCACTGGTGAGGTGAGTCTGAGAAACCAACAAGGGTGATCCATGCCCAGCCAGTAACTGACTGCGGAATACGGAACGCTGGGATTGTTGGTGCAGGAATGCAGCGAATTGACTAATTCATGCAATTTTATATCACTTGTCAAACTGCTTCTCAATGCCTTTTTATATTCCAGTTTTATTGCTTTCAGTTTCTCTCTTGTGCCTGCCCGCCCGCCTCTTCTCCCCTCAACAGCTTTTAACAGTCTCTGAAGTGTAAGGCTGCCAAGACTTGAGAGTAGTGTTTTCCTATTGGGGCGGCTCCTCTAGCACCCTCTCGCTCACTCAGACAGGATGGAAGAGAGGGCTGCTCATCTGAGAGCTGATCCCTCTCTAGTCTCCAACCTCGACCTGTTCCTCTCTCCGTTCTCTCTTTCCTTTCCTCTTCTCTCCCCTCTCCTCCTTTCTTCCTCCCTCCCCTCTCCTCCTTTCCTCCTCCCTCCCCTTTCCTCCTTTCTTCCTCCCTCCCCTTTCCTCCTCCCTCCCCTCTCCTCCTTTCTTCCTCCCTCCCCTCTCCTTCCTCTCTTTTCCTTTTGTTCTTGCCCCTCTGAATTTTCCTCTAGTTTCTTATACACTGCGAACTCTTCCTTTTCCTCTTTTCCCCAATCCTCATTGTGTTGCAACCAAGAATCGGCACCATCAGTTCCCCAGAACCTCAAAACTTTACCCCCCTCACTCTTCTCTTCGCCTCCCCCTATAATCTGCAGAGTTTTGAAATCCAAGCCTGACTCCACCCCATCTCCCACATCCTCTGTTTTACTCTGGTCACCGTTGGTGGTTCCCTGTACGCTGGGCCTTGGCCCTTCATCTCTTTATCTCAATCACAAGACTCACAGAGGCGCTGAGCACGGACTGAAGAGAATAGAATGGACAAGCTGCACACAAGCCAAGAACGCGAGTGAGTCAGCTCACTCTCTGCTCCAAGTGTCGTCTACATAGTTGAATACAAAATGCGAAGTTTATTTTTCAGTGCAACGTTCTGCCAATTCTCGAGATAAAGACTTGAATGTTGGGCATTGGTCCTATTCATAATATCCATGCAACTGCGGGGGAGTCTATACAAAGTATCTGCCTCTAACCAGTTATAAAGCACCAAGTAGGGTAGCAAGAGGTGACTGTGAGACCTTGGTGACGATTCAGTTATCTCCATTTAAAACACTTAGGCGTATGTGGTGTTTTAGCAGCATATTATTCCCCTTTAACCAATGAAATTACTGTGGTGTTTACGTCTGAGTAAATACCTGACTCCGCACTTCTGGCTCGGGATTTGTGCGATAGGAGTGATGAGATTAGCGTCCAATCGGCACCTTCTGCAGTTTCAATGGAGGAAAATAATGCGAGCTGCAAATCGGGCTCACCTGCCCAAAATTCCCTCCCACCCGCAATCCCGACCCGCAATCCCACCGTGCGCTCCAGCACTAGATTAGCCTCCGAACTGGACCAGGCAGGTGTGGGCTGGTCTCCCAGCTAACTCCACAGCTGGCTGAGGGGGGGGGAGGGGGGGCAGGAGCAGCCAACTCGAGCACCTGCCACTGCAATGAGACGGTGGTCCTGTGAAAGGGCTGCTTCAAACCCGACCTTCACACACTCAACAAATTGCCACATCACAAAGCGGGGCTGAGGGGCAGGCCATTTATGAGGAGAAATTTCTTCCCTCAGAGGGCGGTGAATCTTTGGAATTCTCTACCCCAGAGGTGCTGAGTCGTTGAGTATATTCAAGACCGAGACCGATAGATTTTTGAGCGCCAAGGGATGTGGGGATAGGGCGGGAAAGTGGAGATGAGGTAGAAGATCAGCCATGATCTTATTGAACGGCGGAGCAGGCTCGAGGGGCCGAATGGCCGACTCCTCCTCCTGTTTCTTATGATCTTATGACCATTGCTAAATGTACAGACTGGTGCGCTTGACCAGGAGTTGCGGTTTCCATCGCGTTTTATCGTACTGTTTTAACGAGAATGTTTTAAATTGCTTGGGGCTGTCTCTCTCTTTCGGTTCTGCCTTCACTGGAATATTTCAAAGTGCTGCTTTTGTTCGTTCTCGGCCTACGCAACATGTAAAAACTTTTTGAGTCTGAATTCCGAGTTATTTGTGGCATTTCACATCTTGCCGTGCTCTGAGAAGCCAACAGCGGCTGGCGAGAATTAATTTGATTTTTTTTTTTTGCTTTTTGTCTCCGCAAGTGAATAATGGAGCTGTAGAACAATGGCCGTCTTCATCTCCGAGGATCAATACGATATTGTGTGAGCAGGGGTCAGAAATTGCAAGGGCATTGTGTTTAGAATGGGTTGCTATGGTAACAAACAGCCCAGTACGAGCAGGCACCCACAGAAAAGATTTTTGCCTTGAATGTGAAATGTCTTGGTATGTTTGGTTGTATCGACAGGCTGGGCATTATGTGAGTAACCCTCTCTCTCTCTCTTGTGTTTTCTCCTTCTCCATTTTGTTGCTTTCTGTTAAAAATACAGGTGCTGAGCTGCCAAGCTCAGACAGGTAGGAGAGAGCAGAGATTGCCTTTTTCTGGTCCCTCTTTTTTTGTGGGGTTACTGGTTCTGACTCTGGCTATCTTGCGCTGTTAACCTACAGATGGTTGGATGCCGCCTTCGACTGGCGACACTAATGGAGATGCCACCTCATCGACACTGGCAGCCAAAGGATTTCGCAGTGTACGACCTAGCCTGCCGACCGACTGCAAAACACAGCCTCAGGTACCAAAGATTTACAGCCCCGGGTCAGTCAATGCAAGAAAAACAATTTGTAAAACAACAGTCGCTCGGACAGAGTTCTAGAATCAACAACAATAACTTGCATTTATATAGCCCCTTAAATGTAACAAAACGTCCCAAGGCTCTTCACAGGGGCGTCATCAAACAAAATTTGACAGCGAGCCCATTTGAGATATTAGGGCAGGTGACCAAAAGCTCAGTCAAAGAGGTAGGTTTTATGGTTTTAAAGGAGGAGGGAGAGGCAGAGAGTTTTAGGGAGGTAATTCCGGAGCTCGGGGCCCAGGCAGCTGAGGGCACGGCCGCCAATGGTGGGGCGATTACAATCGGGGGGGTCGCGCAAAAGGCCAGAATTGGAGGGGCTCGGAGATCTCGGAGGGTTACGGGGCCGGAGGAGGTTGAAAAGATGGGTAGGGGGGGCGAGGCCGTGGAGGGATTTGAACACCAGGATGAGAATTAAATCCTCAAATTCAAGAGCGAGAACATTCTGAAAAAATAAAGCTCGCATTGTTGGCTCCGGAGAGGCTGATTCGGACAATTGGATATCGCTCTCGTTTCGTTTGTAATTCAGTGACTGTTAAGTGAGGACTTTTTCCTTTGTTTTAAATTCTTCTGTGCTTATTTTAACTTCTTTTTCTGTTTTGTGTCATTCGCGCTCCGTACGAAAAATATATAAGCCACCTCCCATTCCCCCACCCCCAAAGGAAGAGAGCTTTGCATGGCGTCCCTCCAACAAGATTACGCCGTCTTACTTTGCGCCGGTCCCTATTCTGGATTATGTGTACATTAGACCTGAGCAGTCACCCGCGCGTGGGCTTTCGGCGCCGCCTAGCGTTTGTAACGAGCCCGCGCCCACTGGCTCTGGCGCCACCTCAACGTCCGCGAGTTGCCTGTCCGGGGTAGCGCTGCATGCCGGCCAGACTGTTCCTCACGGCAGTCCCTCACCGCGGGGCTGGGCAGCCGGCCCAAATGCTGCCCTCGAGTCTGCCAGTGGGGGTGGTATCCCAGCCGCTGGCGGGGCCGTCCCAGTGAGAAAGGTCAGCAGTCTGTACATAGCGTGTTTGTCTAACCGCACTGGCTCCTATTCATCCGGAGATTGCGCCCGCGGCCCGCCCAAGGAAGCCGAAGGTTGGGCGTTTGGCGCGCTCACCGCACCGGCCACGAGAGCTCAGCCGCTTGTAACAAGCACCGGCAATTCTGCCCCACCAGCTCCCCGCAAACCTTCGCTTAAGGTTTCCTTGCCTAGGGTTGAGAGTGGCGGTGCCCAGACCAGCATCTCGCGGTTCAAGCTGTCGCCTCATCCGTATACCAGAAGCTCAGCGCTGGATCGGGAGAAGACAACCATGGTGATTAACCTGAGACCAGCAGAGATTCATTTCACCGCTCGTGGGAGTCCCCCTCAGTGGGCAGACGGCTACAGTGGGGTATCTATCGAACTGTCACTCCCTGTCTGTCGCTCTCTCACCATTCCCCACACTGCATTGATGATATCCGCCCACTCCCCAATAGGCACTTTTCACCCTTACCCCACCGCAGCCCACATCATTTCTCCGCTGTAACGAGATAATTCCATCGAGGTGCATGTAGACCTTGTTTGTTCAAGCTTATTTCCTTCTGTCTTTGCTTGGTGTTTCTGTCGGTTTGGTCTCACGTTGGAAGGTGACTTGTGTGCCTGGGATTTGCTGTAACATTCTTTTATATTGGGACGAACACAGATTGCCGCAGGCTTGGAGATTAGAATCGCTGTTAGCACCTGAGGCTCTGGGGAGAGAAATACTGCTGGAATCAGACAGGGGGGAGTTCAAAATCAATGGCCATCCTTTCAGAGAATATTTGAAGCGGCAAGGATGTTCCCAGCCGAGTCTGCCTCAATCTCTGCCCGAGTGTTGATCAGGGCCGTGAAACTGGCCTCCGTGTGGGTTAGAATGATGAAAATCTGTCAGCGTCTCCCACCCCCCACCCCCCCCCCCGCCCCACCCAAGTCTCTCTCTAGTGCCCCCTGCTGGAAGGTGATTTTGTGTGGGCGATAGGGAAGGGCGAGATCAGGCTCGGCAGTGAGGCCCACCACAGCTGAATAGCCGGTTACCCCCCCCTCCTCATTGTATAGACTCACACCAGGAAGACCACTTGGACACATTACCAGACATGGCATGTACCCACTGATTGAGAACGAGTCAGCACTTTTACGATGGGGTAAAGCTACAAGAAAACCCGTTTTCAAAAGATGGAGTCCTCTTGCGAAGCCTTACTCTGGGATGCACTATTTTATGCATCATTTTTGACATTGCTCCAAGGAACACGATCCATCGCAACACAGTTTGTGACATCATTTTGTGCTGCTGAAGGTGAGAGGTGTCCGCAGTGGGGAACGTTGCACTTTCCCATGGCAGGCAGTCTCGTCAGGGTCAGGTTACGCAGAGCTTCGAGGCAGAGTAAAGCTCCCTTTGCTTTGTGCCAGCATGTCCCAACATCAGAAAAAGCAGAGGGCTCTGAGTTAGAATCCAGTGTGAAAGGACAGTGTGTGACCCACTGTCCCAGAGTGTGAAAGGACAGTGTGTGACCCACTGTCCCAGAGTGTGAAAGGACAGTGTATGACCCGCTGTCCCAGAGTGTGAAAGGACAGAGTCTGACCCACTGTCTCCCCGGATTTTAGTACAATTTACACACACAAAAAAGGTTTTCCAAATGCTCTAATCTTCTGGCATAGTTTGAATTACCTTTAGCTGTGTTGAGTGTGTGCAGCGTTTAAAGAAGAGGGCCTCACTCTCCATAACCCTGAGTGCAGACCGACGTCACAGTAGCTCTGCTGAGCGGTTAGGTACCACAGTGCCGCTGCGATGGGCTGGCTCTCTGTCCCTTTGTCACCACCTGAGCTGATTTATGAAATACGAGTTGCCTTGATTGGCCAATTAACCAATTTCGCCTCTTTTAGTAATGAAACCTCTCTCCCTGCAGGATTTCTCTGCTGGCGTAGCCCAGTGTGAGGTGATAGCCGGGTCATGCAGAGTTCCCGCTTACGCGGCTTGTGAACGGGAGGAGAGCGCGTGCACCCCCCTACCGTCCCTGGTACCAGCTGAGCAAGCCTCGTCATCCCCGCCATCTCATCCCGCCACTGCACGACTGACCCTGCCGACGCTCGACGACTTCATCCCCCCTCGCCTGCAGAAAGGGGCGGCCCACTCTCCGTGTTGCTCCACCTCCGCTTCCCCCATTAACCCACCAGTGCCACCGCTGCCACCACTCGCTGCCAACCTGCACCGTGCCCCGGAGTCTGAGCTCGGCGGATTTCCCCCACGCACAGTAAGGCCCGCGGATAGCCCCCGCGGTTCCGAAAGTCCCTCCCTCCCCCAGCAGTAATACCTGTCCGTCCCTGCACTGCGGCCTACCAAATAATCAGCTGCTGCTCTGTTACTGTGTGGCACTGGCTGAACTGTTACTGTCATGCGTTGTGCTGCCTGCCTAGACTAAGTGCTAGAGGTGTGGGCCCCGCGGTGCATTATAGTGTGCCTACATTATCGGTGCGTAGAGAAGGCTCGTGCCTACAGTGCTTAATCCTTCATTAACCAATCAATTTAACATAGCCTTTTAAAGCAAGGGTCTCACTCGCTCTCTGTTGTCTCTATCCTTCGACTGCTTGGGACTGACCATTGCCAGGTGTCTCTGGAATTACTGCTATCGGCTGGCTGCACTATCACAGTGACTTGCATGGACACTGCATGCGTTAACGAGTGTGTGCGAGTGAGTGTGTGCGGGAGAGTGCGAGTGCACAGACGGACTGCAAGTGAGGCGTCTGTCTTTGGCAGCTGGAACTTAGCGTAAGAAATGAGTGATTCCCAGTGTGTGATACTGGGACACTGAGTACAAGTATTTCACGCATGTCTTGGCTGATATGTGCTTGGCAGGACTTGAACTCAACTCGCTACGTCGAGTTATTTGTTAATGCGTTGCCGGACCCAGTAACCACTGATTGATTTATCCCTTATAGCTCATCTGCTCCGGCTGTCAAAGAACAAAGGGAAAGGAATTATTTGATACATGTTTTGGCAGCTTGTGCTTAAAATGTTGTCCTTTACATCGTTTCGAATTAAAGCAATGCTCCTGAACCCGAGGCATTGAGGACTCTGCTTCTCGTTGAGTGGGTGGAGAAACGCATCGTTCAGTGTGGCGCTGAGCCTTGAGGACCAGGCGGCACTGTGCCAAGGGGTAGCACTCTGCTGCTGTCATTGACCTTGGCGTCCCTAGGTGGGCTGGGGCAGGGAGATTGGGCAAGGGTTCCCGTCCCCTGATTGCCCATCCAGTGGACCTGATCCACTGGCATGTGTGGCTGTTTTGAGTGAGAACCGGAAGGGGCTGCTAGGCTGTGATGAGCCCAACCCCCTCGGTCGAATAGCCCGCTGAAACCACCCCCCCCCCCCCCCACAAGCTCTCTAGTCTCGCACTTGGCTGAGGGCCTGGAGTGGTGCCGGCACCCAGGGAACCCACCCCCTGCCATGTTGGGGAAAAGGACAGGAGAAAACCGGAGAAATCCATTCGTTATATCGAATGATGAGGAATTAAGGGAATTCAGCACTGTGAAGATCTGGAGAAGGTGGGATTGTTCTCCTTGGAGCAGAGAAGGCTAAGAGGAGATTTAATAGAGGTGTTCAAAATCATGAAGGGTTTTGATAGAGCAGATAGGGAGAAACTGTTTCTAGTGGCAGAAGGGTCGGTAACCAGAGGGCACAGATTTAAGATGATTGGCAAAAGTACCAGAGGTGAGGTGAGAATTGTTTTCCCGCAGCGAGTTGTTGTGATCTGGAACGCGCTGCCTGAAAGGGCGGTGGGAGCAGATTCAACAGTAACTTTAAAAAGGGAATCAGGTAAATATTTGAAAAGGAGAAAATGTGCAGGGCTATGGGGAAAGGGCGGGGGGGGGGGGGGGTGGTGGTGGGACTAATTGGAGAGCTCGACCCAAAGAGCCGGCACAGGCACGATGGGCCGAATGGCGGCCTCCTGTGCTGTAAGATTCTATACTTTGATACGCAAGGGGAGATTTTTTTTTTTTTATATCGGCACTCTGCTGGGACACACTGGGACCACATATATCGGAATTGACCCCGCCCCCCCCCAGCCCGTGCTTCTCCACCCGTAGCTTTCTGCCATTTGGGGGGGGGGGGGAGAGGAGGCAGGTGGCAGTTGCAGGAGGCAGAGCAAAGAAACGTTCCTGTTAAAAGTTTGAAGTTTAAAGAAATGGCTTGTGACAAGTAAGCTGAATGTGGGTTGCTGTTTGTTGCGAGGGTTTGGGCGGGGCGGGAGATCGCTCTGTAACCTCGAGCACAGTAAGCATCTCTTTAATAACCCTCTGTTCTCTTGTCTGCTAAGGATGTTGGGCCCGCAGTAAGTGAAGGAGTACCGCCTGGTCCGAGCCTGGAGTCGCATCTCTTCCTCGCCTCCTCCGGCAGGCTCTCGGCCTACCCGTCCACGACCTCCGTGAACCCTACTATCGTCTTGCTCCAGCACAACCGAGGTAACTGCGAGTGCAACAAAAAAACACCGCTCGAGACTTGAGGTTCTTTAACTAAAGGTTGTTACATATTTATAACTGCACTGACTTCGCAAAAACCAGAGGAAAAGCCAAGCCAGGGTGTCTGTTGCAGATCACTGCCCTGTGACTTCGGGTTGCCAACACTCCAGGGTTGGCCTGGAGTCTCCAGGAATTAAAGCTTAATCTCCAGGTCACTTGCTGCGAACCAACCTGGGAGAAAAATCATAGAGGCGTTTATATATTAAAAAATTCTTTTTTTTAATTTCATTTTCTTTAAACACTTCTTTGTTTTAATTATACAAATATTGAGGGTGGGGGAAAAGAGGCTGTTTGACCAGGCGGGGCGGTTGGAGACAGGAGGTCTTGTGACAGAACCTCAAAGAGTATGGGAACGGTAGCATGATGGTTATGTCACTGGGCTAGTAATCCAGAGGCCTGGACTAATGATCCGGAGACGTGAGTTCAAATCCCACCATAGCCGCTGGGGAATTTAAATTCAGTTAATTAAATAAATCTGGCATAAAAAGCTAGTATCAGTAATGGTGACCATGAAACTATTGGACTGTCGTAAAAACCCATCTGGTTCACTAATGTCCTTCAGGGAAGGAAATCTGCTGCCCTTACTCGGTCTGGCCGACATGTGACTCCAGACCCACAGCAATGTGGTTGACTCTTAACTGCCCTCTGAAATGGCCCAGCAAGCCACTCCGTTGTAACAAGCCACTACGAAACACAATAATCTGCAGCGGTTCAAGAAGGCGGCTCACCACCACCTTCTCGAGGGCAATTAGGGATGGGCAATAAATGCTGGCCTTGCCTGCGACGCCCACATCCCAGGAACGAATTTAAAAAATGTCCAATCAGAGGTGGCGATACTACAGTGACTCCTGGTGGAGAATGCCCGGCCTCTTTAGCAGGACCTCTGCCCACACTGCAACTCAATCTAGGGTCGCCAACCCTCCAGGATTGCCCTGGAGTCTCCTGGAATTGAAGATCAATCTCCCGGAGAAAAATCAGGGGTATAAAAAAAAAAAAATAATTATTTCAACACTTCAGTGCTGTTCGACTGACTGTCAAGAACCATCCAGTCGTGTAACAGAGCCTGATCGCTTTCCAATTGGCGCTGAGAGAATGTTGGACAACCAATGGTGGGGGCGGGGCTGTTGGAGGCGAAAGGTCATGTGTTGACCCCTCCAGGAATACACCCGACCAGATTTGGCAACCCCGAACCTCAGTCGTACTTTCGGGGGTCATTTCCCGCCCCCTCCCAGGAATGGGTGTGGAGATTTGTCAGAGCAGGAGACTGCCGAATTCGCGGGAAAAGTTCAAAAAGGTTTTTTTTTTAACGGACTGTTTTGGATTTGGTGCTTCAGGTGATCGAATCGCTCCGGGATCGACCTCGCGGGCATCCTGTGGTTTAAAAATTCAATCCCCTCCCTTCCGTTCCCACAGAAACATTGGGTGCGTGGGGTAACGAGCACAACAACAACAACTTGCATTTACATTGCCCCTTTCGTTTAGTGAAATGTCCCAACGTGCTTCACTGGAATGTTATCCAACAAAATTTGACACCGAGCCACATAAGGAGATATTGGGACAGGTTATAGAGGTAGGTTTTAAGGAGCATCTTAAAGGGGTAGAGAGGTTTCGGGAGGGAATTCCAGAGCTTAGGGCCCTGGTAGCTGAAGGTACGGGACATCCCTGGGGTCCAGTATTGCTATGGGTCAAAGGATTGAAATATGTCACTTGACATAATTCCATCATTTGCGCATCGTTTGAACGTGTCCACCCATATATGGGAGGTACAGCACCCGTCGCCTCTGGCAGGGCTAGGGAATGACTGGGTGGTTCCCTGTCCCACTGTCCAGCCCCACCAGCCCAAGGTCCGAAAATCAGCGAAGGAGGGCGGGGAATCTCATCGCTGCCTGTATTGGACATTGGGTGAGGACCGGATTGGGCTCGTTTTGAATGGCCTCCCACAGTCGAATAGCCCAGCACCGCCGGCTGCACCCAGGAAGAATGGTGGCCGCTCGAGCGAGATGCTGGGGGAGGCTGTGGCTGCCTGTAGGGGATTCACCACCTCGATAGAGAGTTGCTGCGGGAGAGGAAGGGAGGAGACCGGGGGGATAAGGTGATTCCTGAATTGTCCGAAGAGCATTTCGACTGCTCGACGCCTTTTCATTTCCTCCCACCCTGACGAGCAGCTCGTTGGGAAACTCAGCCACTCCCCACGCAGACGGGTAAATCACGGGCGCCTCTGGTCTGCACGGGCGGGTAGTGAGGAGGAGGGTCCCCTTAATGCTCACTTAATGGTCCTAGGAGAGGAACTTTGAATCATAGAATGGTTACAGCCTGGAAGAAGGCCATTCGGCCCGTCGAGCCCGTGCCGACTCTCAGCTAGTCCCACTCCCTCTGCCCGCAGATCCCAGTTAGTTTAAGCACCGCGCTAATGGCAGGTGTCAGCTTGTGTGAAGCAGCAACATCACTGGCGTTCCCATCGGGGAGGGGAGTGCTTGCTTGAAGTCGCATCGAGACGCTCTGATGTTAAAAAGCGAAAAGGGAGTCCTGCATTTCGTGATCTCCATACGTCCCAAAGTGCTTTACAGCCGATGACGTTCTTTAAGTGTAGTCACCGTTGTAATATAGGAAATTTGCGCACAGCAAGCTCCCACAAACAGCAATGTGATAATGGCCAGATAATCTGTTTTAGTGATGATTGAGGGATAAATATTGGCCAGGACACCAGGGAGAACTCCCCTACTCTTCTTCAAATAGTGCCGTGGGATCTTTTACATCCACCTGAGAGTGCAGACAGGGCCTTGGTTTAACATTTCATCTGAAAGATGGCACCTCTGACAGTGCAGCACTCCCTCAGCACTGCACTGGAGTGTCAGCCTTTATTTTTATGCTCAAGTCTCTGGAGTGGGACTGGAACCCACAACCTTCTGACTCACCGGCACTGTGTGACCCCCCCACTCTGTGCGGATCCATGGCCTCTATTTAAAGAGCAGCTAGAACGTTGAGTTGACCAGTACTCAGAGGGGAGGGCGAGGCTCGGGACCCTGTTCTGCCGGTTTTATTGGATCAGAACTTTAGCTGTTCGATACCAACCTTGGGCACCAGTCCTGGGAGTCTCTCTAAAAATGGGCAAACAGCTCCCCCTAAAGGCAGGATGGATCAATGCGCCGTGATGACACTGAAGCCAATTATCGCTCTGTCTGGGATCAGTTAACTCAACTATCACCTCGGAATTCGAAATCTGGATCTTCCTGGGCCGCACTGCGTTTATTTGCCGGTGCAGCTTTTGATTTATTCACTGGCCCTGGGCTGAGGATGCTACAATAGGCTTCTGTGGTGAGGAAGAGGGGGAGAAACCGCCTCGCTCCTGATTGCTGTCCAGTGAGGCTGGTTAGAGAGCAGGCACGAGTTGACGATGGGTCGATAACACGCCTCGGTGTGATGCCTCTGCAGGTGACTAGCCTGATGACGCTCACTGATGCACATGAATAATGGACATCGGGGTGAAGTACTCGCGGGCCTTTTTATTAACCAAAGGTGTTAAGGGATATGGGGCGAAAGGCGGGTATATGGAGTTAGATCACAGATCAGCCACGATCTCATTAAATGGCGGAACAGGCTCGAGGGGCTGAATGGCCTCCTCCTGTTCCTATGTTCCTTCAGTGCCTGTAGAGCCACTTTGAGGGAGGGTGAATCGGGGAGAAATGGATCAATTAGTCATGTTTCTTATCAGAGTGGTTGTTTGAATTTGATTTCTTTCTCTCAGCAGAACAACAGAAGCGCCTGAACAGCCTGGCAGGTAGGAGCCTCGGCCCGCTTTACCCAGTGAATTGCGTGTGTTTGTGTTTTTTTTGTTGTAAAAGCTTCTTTTCTGTAAACTGCCAGTGTGTGCCGGGACTGGGACACAGTTTGAGGGCTGGCAGCGCCATCGACTTCTGTACTTTAATGTGCTCTCGGGATGTGTGGGCGACACTGGCAGTGTCCCCTTCATCGCCCGTCCCTTAGTTGTTCCGGCTTGCGAGGTGTAACGGTATAGCGTGGGATCGAGTCGCCTGTGGATCAGACCAGGAACCGGTGGCAGGTTCATCCCTGAACCAGTCGAACAGATTTATTGAATGCAGCTTCACAATTTGCCGTGGTGGGATTTGAACACGTGACCTTCAGGTTAGCTGCTCTAGTACTGTGACCCCGACACTACTATTGGATATTGGGGGGCTCATGTGGATCCGTTTCACTGCCCTGATAGTGTAAAACCAGGACAAAACAAAATACAGTCCTGCATCGGGGGGAAAAAAAACCCATTTAGACCTTAAATTTGAAGCTGGGATGTTTATTTGTTTTTGTGTTTCCTTTTCATTGCACGGGGACTTATCCTCACTTTAGGAAGGATGTCAAGGCCTTGGAGAGGGTGCAGAATGGTACCAGGGATGAGGGACTTTGGTTATGTGGAGGGACTGGAGAAGCTGGGGCTGTTCTCCTCAGAGCAGAGAAGGCTATGGGGAGATTTAATCGAGGTGTTCAAAATTATGAGGGGTTTTGATAGAGTAAATAAGGAGAAACTGTTTCCACTGGCAGTAAGGTCGGTAACCAGAGGGCACAGACTTAATAAAGCCAGGGGGCAGATGAGGAGAAATGTTTTATGTGGCAAATTGTGATGATCTGGAATGCGCTGCCTGAAAGGGCAGTGGAAGCAGATTCAACAGGAACTTTCAAAAGGGAATTGGATAAATAGTTGAAAAGGAAAAAAATTGCCGAGTTACGGGGAAGGAGCAGGAGAGTGGGACTAATTGGCGAGCTCTTCAAGGAGCCGGCACAGGCACGATGGGCCGAATGGCCTCCTTCTGTGCTATGATTCTATAAATATGGAATGAAAAAATTTAATTTAGCCACCAAATTCACTCTGTCCGTAGGCCATTTATACACGACCTGTAGGCAATGAGGACAGTCTGAGAATACACTCCGCATTGGATTACCCGGGACAGTGTATCCCTCGAATAACATCCCTGGTGCCTGGTACCTGCAGTGAGGTACTGGGGTACAACCAGCGCACACGGAGCCAGAGCCAGCAACTCTGGGAGAGCGAGCGAATGAGAGAGAGTGAATGAGAGAGCGAGCAAAAGAGAGTGAGCGAGCGTGAATGAGAGAGAAAACGAAAGAGAGAGAGCGTGTGAACGATTGGGAGAGAGGGGGAGTGAACGAATGAGAGAGCAAGAGAGAGAGAGCGAGAGCGTGAATGAGAGAGAGGGTGTGAATGAGAGAGAAAACAAGAGAGAGAGTGTGTGAACGATTGGGAGAGAGGAAGAGAGTGAACTGTTTGAAAAGGGCTTGCCCCCCCCCCCCCCCCCCCCCCCAGTAAGAACACCAGATACTGCGATGATATCTATACCCAGCACACACACTGACAGCGCAGCACCCCATTTGATGTGGGTTTAACAAGCACCAGAAAGAGATTTATAAAAAAGAAATCTCTGATTGTGACTTGATGCTAATTGCTCTGGTCACTCGAGAATACAAGCATTCAGCGAGCACAGGCCGCTATTCTTTCTCGCATTCAAACTGTGGTTCGCCCCAGAGGTTAAATAATGATTCCACTTGCTTCCTTAATAGGAGTTGAGCAACCCAAATGCTTTAAACATTGCTACAAAGTTGGTGTATTTCTGTCACTGCACATATTTGTGCTCTTTATTTTCTTACCAGATTCTGTGCCAGACAGATTAACTGATCACATAGCAGAAGATCCAGCTGCAGAAAGAACCCTTCCTTCCGCCCACACAGCAGGGGTGATGGACAGCAAGCGCCCGAAGGTGGTGCAGATCCCACAGTCTTCCTTCATCGCTCCTGAGGATCTAGGTATCAAGGTGAGGGAGCGCCAGAGCGTTGGATGCGAGTGCTGCCTTCTTGCGGAGCGTTCCCTCCCCTCTGCTGCATGATGGTGTGCTCGCTCGGTGGAATGGTGAGCTTGACTCGGTGCCATTTTTAACATTTCTGTCTGCTGTTTTCTTCTGTCCTGCAGAATGTCGAGAGGCCCAAAGATTGGTACAAGACGATGTTCAAACAGATCCATAAAGTCAGCAAAGGTAAAGTGACCTTGGGACGGGTGGGGTTTCAATCCCCTCGGCTCCCGGTGCCTTGGGATCGCGCGGCGATCTTCCCTCGTGCTGTAGCTCTTTAAACGGCTCGCGTGGTTACTACTTTACCCCCATCTCATCAGCACGATTGTCTTAAAGGGGAGCTGTGTTTAGGAAATAGCGACACGTGCCCTGGTCACTCCATTGTTCAGGTGCGAGCTCTTCCCTCCAGAAAAGAGAAAGCTGAGGGGTGACCTGATCGAGGTCTCGAAGATTAGGAAGGGGGTTCAATAGGGTAGATGCATAGAAGATGTTTCCACTTGTGGAGGAGACCAGAGCTAGGGGTCCATTAATATAAGACAGTCACTAATAAATCCAATGGGGAATTCAGGAGAAACTTCTTTACCCAGAGAGTGGTGAGAATGTGGAACTCGCTGCCACAGGGAGTGGTTGAGGTGAATGGCACAGTTGCATTTAAGGGGAAGCTCGATAAACACATGAGGGAGAAAGGAATAGAAGGATATGGTGATAGGGTGAGATGAAGAGGGGCGGGAGGAGGCTCATGTGGAGCATAAACACCGGCACGGACCAGTTGGGCCGAATGGCCTGTTTCTGTGCTGTACACTCGATGTAATTCTAAATAAGGCGTTTACACAGCCGGGTTACGTGTGGTTGTCAATTAGCGGCAGCAAGAATTTTGGCAACGGCTTTGTCAGGAAGGCGTCGCCCGGTCACGCGTTGCCGCTCGCTCTCCCGCAGAAACAGAAACAAACCGACGGGCTGACTTCACGGGATCACGCTTTAGCTGCAAGCGATTTGCCCAGCAGCAACGCAAATTGGGAGCGCAGGCATTGGAGGGCAGCGTGGCACGCAGGACGGAGACTCCTTCGGACCGCACTCTGCCCCTCCAGAACTCCCCAAACCTGCTCTGGTGTGCAAACGGCAAGTTTGTCTGATCTGCCCTGTCAGCCCGTTGTTGGATAAAGTGGGTGAGATTCAGTGCTTTAAAGATGGACGTTATTGTGTTTGTGTTTGACAAAGCTCTGTTCACACTTTCCTTCAGCTAATTGTGTCTCTCTTTCCGAACGGTTTATTTCTGCGACCTTTTTGTGTGACCTCTTTCTTGCAGCTTGTCTTCCTCCTTTTGAATCTTCACTTTTTTTCCCCCCCTCTCTCTCTCTCTCTCTCTCTCTCTCTCTCTCCCTTTTTTGTCCCTCACTGCCCGACCTCTCCACTCAGACACTCCTGAAGAAAACCCGTACCACCCTACCTACAGCTTCCCTGAACTTCCTGAACAGCAGCACAAAAGAGAAGGTATCAACAGCGTTGAGAGTCTGTGTGTGGTGCTGTCCAGTGTTTAACCCCTGTTGAACCCCACGGTTGGTCCGAGTTGAAGTTTTTTTTAACGTGGTTTAGCTGTCGGCTCCATGCTGCCTGTTTCTAGTTCCCCCTGTAGATTATACATTTAATAGTGGGATATATAACTCTCCGATGTAACGGTGGGATGTAAACATTCCTCTCTAAGGGACAAATTTGTATTGTGGAGCTGACTCACTGTATATGCAACGCGACCATGTTAACATTTAAGAATAGGTTCGATAGGTGGCTGCGGGAGAAGGGGATAAAGGGATATGGGAACTGGGCGGGCTCATGGGATTAGGGCGACTGCTTGTGTGGAGGATAAACATGGACTGGTTGGGCCTGTTTCCGTGCTGTCTTTTAAAAAAAAAAAAAAAAAAAATGTAATTCTATATTTACTCCTCCCACACACAGACGTACACGGATCAAAAAACGGGAGGTGGGAAGGAGTTTGGCCGTGGTGCGGTACTGGACCATTCGTGTCCAGACGGCCTCTGGATCCATTCCCGGCCAGGGCTGGGATCGGGCTTGGCTGTGACTCCTCCTGCAGTCAAATAGCCAACTGCCGCTCCCTGTCTTAACTCGCCCACGCGTGGGTGAGCCACAGGTGGGTTGTGGGTGCCCATGAACCCTTTCGCCAGTACCTTACCACCTCGAGGGGCGGAGAAAGAGAAGTCCGGAGGAAGGAGAGACCGGTTTTAAGAGTTGCAATCTGCTTTTTTCTGCTGCAGACGAAAATCCTTACACGCCCAGCTACGTGTTTCCCGAGACCACACCCAGTCCTAAGTCTGAAGGTAACGGAAGAGATTGGAGTCTGCCATCCAGCACACACATTCTTCTCTCATTTCCAAATTTATCGTTTCCACCCCATGGGTTTTATTAAGTTGCTTACTGACCTGGCCTTTAGCGGAGAGTTGGAAAGCTTTGCTATGCTTGCATCTAACAGCTGTGTTGTGATCCTATTCTAACATGTTAGTGGCCCCTAGTGTAAACCAGCATTGCTTCTCTCCCCGTGTATGATGGGCTTTGGCTCAGGGACACTTGTACACTACGTGTAGCGAAACGCAGGCTCCGTTAAATGTTGGTGAATCTTGTGCCTGGCAAGGTACGGGGACACCAGTCTTCCAACACGTTGCTCCTTCCCACTGCAGCCACTGTCCCGCCTCGGCTCACGGCACTGCGCCTCCGCCTCAACAGCGTCTCCTACTGCACCGGTGTGACCTCATCCAGTTCCCACCACAGCCAATGAGGCTGCCAGTTGAGGCTGGGGTCACCAACTCTGGTTGGACGTATGCCTGGAGGTTTCATCACATGACCTCCAACCGCCCTGCCATTGGTCGCCCAACACGTCCAACCTCGCGAAGCCCCGCCTTCCCTCGGCCAATTGGAAGACGAACAGACTCGTCATCACCCGATTGGATGACTCTTGACCGTTAGTCAAACAGCTTTTCCCATCTGCAATATTGTTATAACTAAAACAAGAGCGTTCAGAGAAAATCTCTGGGTTGGATTTGAAACTGTGTCTCTCAGGCGAGCGTCACTGTCCAATTCACCACGTGAACCCAGCGCCGCCATATATATTTTTTTAATTGCTGTGGAAAAATGTCTTTCTTTACTTTCCAGCATCTGATTCTGTGTTGTGGCTTAGAGAGAGATTGTCTCCCTGGAAAAAATAGTTGGGGAAACCCTGTTTATTTTTGGCTTCTTTGCAAACATTGGGCTCGATTTTTAACTGGGGGGAGTGTTTGGGGCAGGCGAAACCTGCGGGAGTGACGTCCGGGTGGGCGAGAGCGAGAATCGGGTCCGGAGTCTGAGGACGCCGGGAACCCGAGGGAACGGTCCCCGGCATAAAGCTGGTGCTGGGCAAGGGAGTTGGAAACCAATGCTGTCTCTGGGAGGGAGAGGCAGGACTGGGGCTTCCCGTGGGACCTGGGGAGGGGGTTGTGGGAGCACTCCTTCTCCTCTCAGCCCACAAGGATTACACCGATAAGTAACTTTTACCATTGCCTCTTCTGGCCAACTCCGCCACTCCCGCTGTGGATCTGCTGTTGGGGTCAGGGGTTGATCCCACACGGACCTCCTGAATCCGGAAGTTCAATGGCCGTCACGGCGTCAATGATGTCATCAGACTGCAACGTTTTGTTGCAAAGTAGTCCCCCTGCCTGCAAGGGGCAGGTGACCCTCCTGAGCCTGAATTAAGGTAAGTAAAGATGGCAGGGGGTAGGAACATGACGCAACATCCTTTAAACCCACCCCCCAGCGCACCATTCCCGCCAGGCTGGGGTGATTTAAAGTCCACCCAGTCACGTTACGCCACTGGCATGTGATGTCACATTGCTAAAAAGGTTGGCCAGCAGCCTTTGACTCCAAGACTTTTAATACAAATTGTTTGCCAAAGAAATTCTCATGAAGACCTATGCCCTTTGACCATTGGCAGACAGTGACCCCTTGAGACCCATGCCCTTTGACCATTGGCAGGCAGTGACCCCTTGAGACCCATGCCCTCTGACCATTGGCAGGCAGTGACCCCTTGAGACCAATGCCCTTTGACCATTGGCAGACAGTGACCCCCTTGTCCATGTACCGTGGCTGACCAATAGTTGCTTCAATGCAGGTCACTCAGTTGCTCCCTCTAATAGTGCAATGGCATTGAAGTGAAATGAACCAAATTGCACAGCTCCTATTTTCGTGTTTGAGCACGAGTCATGATATTAACTAAGGCAATGTTTATGGGGGCAGATCTTTCTCCTTCCAATGTTGTCCCCTTCTCCCCACTCTTTCATGAAGGCACTGCTCTCGCTGGGGGTTATGGTTCACTGGTCACCAGGTACCCCGTGGTATCTTGCCGAATGGAAATTCTTCACCTGTGAACCTGGACAGTGACTGGTGACAGACTACTCGACTGTGACGGGCTGCACAGTTGAGCCTCGGTCTGTGCTCATTCAATACTCATATAGAAACATACCTCCCAGCAGGCGTTGCTAGAAAACCTTCAGAAGCTGCAACCCTGGCTGATTTTTTTTTCTTTCTCTCCTATCCCAGTCCAGGGGACCAACCCATTTGTGCCCCTTCTGTGATCGGCCAACTCCGCACAAAGCAGGGACCTTCCGATCTGTGTCTTTAATACTCCACTGGGGGAACCCTTGGGTGGCGTTTTATTGGCCTGTTGAGTAGATCAGTCCAAGTGAAGATTAGAAGACATTCTCCGCCCTCTGCAGTCTCATCTCTGAGGGGCCTGCGTTACACTATCGACACGTAGACGTGCAGAGGTCATTGAGGCCTGTTTCTTTGACCCAAAGTGATTTGGCTTCTTCAGGTTTTTGCAGTTTAAAAAAAAATCCCCTTCATCTTCCCATCATTGAGTAATTCATCTCCTTTGTATCCTCCTCCCCTGACCACTAATAAATATAACACCACATAACACATTCCCAGATACACAAGAGGTAGCTGCAAAGATCTCTCAGCAGAGCAGTAACACAAGGAATCCATTTATCTTCCGCTCCCAGCTCTCTGCTGCTGGAGGAGGTTCTGCTCTGATGAGTTGGAAGGTGTATAAAGTTGTCCAGACACTGGAGCGTTTTAATCATTGCTAAGTTTCTTGTTGGCTTTTGTGCGTGCAGTGAAACCCATTGAGGACAGAGTTAAGTTAATGCCATTGGTTGGGTGTGTTCAGTGACCTTAACTCATTTCTCTTCATTACATGAACATTATTTCATTTCCATTCTATTGTTTTGATGCAATTAGCTTCACTGTTTGGAAAAATGAGCTTAAACCCAATTAACTCAACATCATAATTAAATCAGATTGTATGTTCTACACAAGCAGAGGCTGTGATTTACCAATCCAGACTGAGCAACAATCTTCTTGCTCCCCAGATAGCTCAATGGATGTACGCTGTGTTGTACTGAGCCATACGGGAAAGGAGGTCCCAGGTTGTATACCTGGTGCGCCCTCCGTTAACTGAACTCCCCTGGTTAGACCACACTCGGAGTACTGCGTACAATTCTGGCCGCCATATTATAAAAAGGATGTCGAGGCACTGGAGAGGGTGTGGAGGAGATTTATAAGGACGAAACCAGAAATGCGAGGGTATACATATCAGGAAAGGACAAACAGGCTGGGTCTCTTTTCTCTTGAAAAGAGAAGGCTGAGGGGTGACCTAATAGAGGTCTTTAAAATTATGAAAGGTTTTGATAGAGTGGATACAGAGAGAATGTTTCCACTTGTGGGGAAGAGCAAAACTAGAGGCCATCAATATAAGATAGTCACCAAGAAATCCAATAGGGAATTCAGAAGAAACTTCTTTACCCAGAGAGTGGTGAGAATGTGGAACTCGCTGCCACAGGGAGTGGTTGAAGCGAATAGTATAGATACATTTAAGGGGTGGTTAGATAAGCATATGAGGGAGAAGGGAATAGAGGGTTATGCTGATAGTTTGATGAAGAAAGACTGGAGGAGGCTCGAGTGGAGCATAAACGCCAGCATGGACTGGTTGGGCCGAATGGCCTGTTTCTGTGCCGTATATCCGATGTAATCCGATGTGATTAGCCCTACAGTTGACCTCCGTGTCTCTGGGCTGAGAAAGGAAACCCTGGCTGGTTTCCAACTTACGGTATCTGTCCCAGTGGCCCCTTGTTTGAATGTGGGTGGTGGGTGAGGGGAGGACTGGGCTTGGCTGGGAGGTCCCCTCGCAGCTCAGTCACCTCCTCACATGAAGAATGGTCAATTTGCACCAGAGCATTGTGGAACTGTATCCAGTAAAAATCCTTGGCCTTGGGAGAGAAAGAAGAGAAACATTCTCCGTGCAGGCTCCATGTTGGACCAGGCCCCAGGTCTCCAAGTCTCATCTTTCAATGCAATTTATTCCAGCTTTTCTGTGTGACATTTTCTGTTGATTATTCCTCCTTTTTTGTTGCTTGTTCTCCTCAACCATCTTAGTTCCTTCTTTCCATTTCTTTCCTAGAAAAGGACACTTACACCCCAACCTATGTCTTCTCAGAGGTTGCTAAGAGAGATATTCTGGAAGGTACCTTTTTCTCTTTTCAGCCGCCTTGTGTGCCTCTGGAGTTGGCATCCCATGATTTCCTTTGCTCTGTGACCAGAAGCTGTTGCCTCAATGCAAACAAGCTCTTGACTGAGGCAGTAGCTTCTGCCGATGAAAGGTTTGTTGTCATGTGACATCCTGCTTCAGCGTCAGGCTCCCCAGTCGCTCCGTACCGGGGACGAGGGACTTCAGTTGTGTGGAGAGACTGGGGTTGTTCTCCTCGGAGCAGAGAAGGTTAATAGGATATTTAATAGAGGTGTTCAAAATCGTGAAGGGTTTTGATAGAGTAGATAGGGAGGAACCGTTTCCACTGGCAGGAGGGTCGGTAACCAGAGGACACAGATTGAAGATGATTGGCTAAAGAACCAGAGGGGAGATGAGACTTTTTTACGCAGCGAGTTGTTGTGATCTGGAACGCGCGGCCTGAAAGGGCGGTGGGAGCAGATTCAATAGTAACTTTCAAAAGGGAATTGGATAAATATGTGAAAAGGAAACATTTGCAGGGCTATGGGGAAAGAGCGGGGGAGTGGGACTAATTGGAGAGCTCGTTCAAAGAGCTGGCACAGGCACGATGGGCCGAATGGCCGCCTCCTGTGCTGTAAGATTCTATGAATGATGTAAGCTTGGACAGTTAAACTTCCAGCTGGTGACTTTATGCGAAGTCCAATACCAGGCGGGGGGTGGGGCATGTTGGGTTTGGAGCAGGTGGGTGGGGCTGGGTGGAATCATGGCTTCAGTACCGATGATTGCAGACGGAAATTCATTGAAAAGCTTAGTACCTAATATAAATATTCTTAATTCCGGCACATCATAAGGCACGGAAAGAAGTAGAAAGGATGGCCTGAGAGCCAATTTTCCAAAGATGTGTTTTGACAGCGGAGGTCCTGCCCCGGGAGTGCACATTTTTAGAAGTTTCTGGAAACTCCACGCAAAAGCTGACTGTTCAGCCCAACATTGAATGAGGCAAAAATCTGTACTCGGGTTGGATTCAAGAGTGCAACTTCTCCTTCTAACTATATGTGTCTAACTCTGCACATCAGACCGTGCATTAGGATAGTTCACACACATTTCATAGAACTCCAGAGATTGAAGTGGACAGGAAAGGCCAATTTCCAAATGTTACCCCGTAGCTCAGCGTTCGCGATCGAAGGACATTCTGTGCCCACTGAGCAGGTGGTCAGGAACGTGTGTGAAATGCTGAAACTAACTGTCTGAGGTTGGTCTTCTCATACCATGTGCTTTACTTTCAGATGATGACTTGGAGTATTATTCCCCACAGAACCTTTATTCTGAAGACAGTGAGTATCATGCTTTCTGTCATAAACTGCAAACCATTATTGCAACTTGAATAGATCCAGCTAAACATAGGAACAGGTGTTGGCCTTGAGCCTGTTCCGCCATTCAATCAGATCATGACTGATCGAAACAATCCCTCGATCTAATTAAAAGTTCCGCATTTGTTTGTTGCACATTAAGGGGATCATTTTGACGGGCTCGTCGAGGGACTAATGGGATCGGGTGAAAGGCTGGTTCACCCCCCGCCCGGTTTCACTCCCGATTTGAAGTCAATATTGGGCGGGTGTAAAACCGGCGTTCCACCCGATCCGGGGTATTTCCCGCTGGTGAGTTGGGTTGAAATGACCCCCATGTCTGGGTGGCCGGTGGCACATCAAACCTGCAGCAGCGAAAAAAAACAAGGGTAAAGCTTTTCCGATTGGCTCAAATAATCATTATTGATTTACTGGAAAGCAACCAATCCAAATGCAGCCATTTAAACCAGTCTCATCTGTCAATATAATTAATTGGAAACCAAGGCCCATCTTGAATTCTGACTCCGATGAGAATGTATGAATAAAAAAACACCTCTCTCTCGCCCTCTCTCTCTCTCTCGCCCTCTCTCTCTCTCTCTCTCGCCCTCTCTCTCTCTCTCGCCCTCTCTCTCTCTCTCGCCCTCTCTTTCTCTCTCGCCCTCTCTTCTCTCTCGCCCTCTCTTTCTCTCTCGCCCTCTCTCTCGCCCTCTCTCTCTCGCCCTCTCTCTCGCCCTCTCTCTCTCTCGCCCTCTCTCTCTCTCGCCCTCTCTCTCTCGCCCTCTCTCTCTCTCTCGCCCTCTCTCTCTCTCGCCCTCTCTCTCTCTCGCCCTCTCTCTCTCGCCCTCTCTCTCTCTCGCCCTCTCTCTCTCTCTCGCCCTCTCTCTCTCTCTCGCCCTCTCTCTCTCTCTCGCCTTCTCTCTCGCCTCTCTCTCTCGCCCTCTCTCTCTCGCCCTCTCTCTCTCTCGCCCTCTCTCTCTCTCGCCCTCTCTCTCTCTCGCCCTCTCTCTCTCGCCCTCTCTCTCTCTCGCCCTCTCTCTCTCTCGCCCTCTCTCTCTCTCGCCCTCTCTCTCTCTCGCCCTCTCTCTCTCTCGCCCTCTCTCTCTCTCGCCCTCTCTCTCTCTCGCCCTCTCTCTCTCTCGCCCTCTCTCTCTCTCGCCCTCTCTCTCTCTCGCCCTCTCTCTCTCTCGCCCTCTCTCTCTCTCGCCCTCTCTCTCGCCCTCTCTCTCTCTCGCCCTCTCTCTCTCTCGCCCTCTCTCTCTCTCAGCCCTCTCTCTCTCTCGCCCTCTCTCTCTCGCCCTCTCTCTCTCGCCCTCTCTCTCTCTCGCCCTCTCTCTCTCTCGCCCTCTCTCGCCCTCTCTCTCTCTCGCCCCTCTCTCTCTCTCGCCCTCTCTCTCTCTCGCCTCTCTCTCTCTCGCCCTCTCTCTCTCTCGCCCTCTCTCTCTCTCGCCCTCTCTCTCTCTCGCCCTCCCTCTCTCTCGCCCTCCCTCTCTCTCGCCCTCCCTCTCTCTCGCCCTCCCTCTCTCTCGCCCTCCCTCTCTCTCGCCCTCCCTCTCTCTCGCCCTCCCTCTCTCTCGCCCTCCCTCTCTCTCGCCCTCCCTCTCTCTCGCCCTCCCTCTCTCTCGCCCTCCCTCTCTCTCGCCCTCCCTCTCTCTCGCCCTCCCTCTCTCTCGCCCTCCCTCTCTCTCGCCCTCCCTCTCTCTCGCCCTCCCTCTCTCTCGCCCTCCCTCTCTCTCGCCCTCCCTCTCTCTCGCCCTCCCTCTCTCTCGCCCTCCTCTCTCTCGCCCTCCCTCTCTCTCGCCCTCCCTCTCTCTCGCCCTCCCTCTCTCTCGCCCTCCCTCTCTCTCGCCCTCCCTCTCTCTCGCCCTCCCTCTCTCTCGCCCTCCCTCTCTCTCGCCCTCCCTCTCTCTCGCCCTCCCTCTCTCTCGCCCTCCCTCTCTCTCGCCCTCCCTCTCTCTCGCCCTCCCTCTCTCTCGCCCTCCCTCTCTCTCGCCACTCTCTCTCTCGCCCTCTCTCTCTCTCGCCCTCTCTCTCTCTCGCCCTCTCTCTCTCTCGCCCTCTCTCTCGCCCTCTCTCTCTCTCGCCCTCTCTCTCGCCCTCTCTCTCGCCCTCTCTCTCTCTCGCCCTCTCTCTCTCTCGCCCTCTCTCTCTCTCTCGCCCTCTCTCTCTCTCTCGCCCTCCTCTCTCTCTCGCCCTCTCTCTCTCTCGCCCTCTCTCTCTCTCGCCCTCTCTCTCTCTCGCCCTCTCTCTCTCTCGCCCTCTCTCTCTCTCGCCCTCTCTCTCTCTCGCCCTCTCTCTCTCTCGCCCTCTCTCTCTCTCGCCCTCTCTCTCTCTCGCCCTCTCTCTCTCTCGCCCTCTCTCTCTCTCGCCCTCTCTCTCTCTCGCCCTCTCTCTCTCTCTCGCCCTCTCTCTCTCTCTCGCCCTCTCTCTCTCTCTCGCCCTCTCTCTCTCTCTCGCCCTCTCTCTCTCTCTCGCCCTCTCTCTCTCTCTCGCCCTCTCTCTCTCTCTCGCCCTCTCTCTCTCTCTCGCCCTCTCTCTCTCTCGCCCTCTCTCTCTCTCGCCCTCTCTCTCGCCCTCTCTCTCGCCTCTCTCTCTCGCCCTCTCTCTCTCTCGCCCTCTCTCTCTCTCGCCCTCTCTCTCTCTCGCCCTCTCTCTCTCTCGCCCTCTCTCTCTCTCGCCCTCTCTCTCTCTCGCCCTCTCTCTCTCTCGCCCTCTCTCTCTCTCTCGCCCTCTCTCTCTCGCCCTCTCTCTCTCGCCTCTCTCTCTCTCGCCCTCTCTCTCTCTCGCCCTCTCTCTCTCTCGCCCTCTCTCTCTCTCGCCCTCTCTCTCTCTCGCCCTCTCTCTCTCTCGCCCTCTCTCTCTCTCGCCCTCTCTCTCTCTCGCCCTCTCTCTCTCTCGCCCTCTCTCTCTCTCGCCCCTCTCTCTCTCTCGCCCTCTCTCTCTCTCGCCCTCTCTCTCTCTCGCCCTCTCTCTCTCTCGCCCTCTCTCGCCCTCTCTCTCTCTCGCCCTCTCTCTCTCTCTCGCCCTCTCTCTCTCTCGCCCTCTCTCTCTCTCGCCCTCCCTCTCTCTCGCCCTCCCTCTCTCTCGCCCTCCCTCTCTCTCGCCCTCCCTCTCTCTCGCCCTCCCTCTCTCTCGCCCTCCCTCTCTCTCGCCCTCCCTCTCTCTCGCCCTCCCTCTCTCTCGCCCTCCCTCTCTCTCGCCCTCCCTCTCTCTCGCCCTCCCTCTCTCTCGCCCTCCCTCTCTCTCGCCCTCCTCTCTCTCGCCCTCCCTCTCTCTCGCCCTCCCTCTCTCTCGCCCTCCCTCTCTCTCGCCCTCCTCTCTCTCGCCCTCCCTCTCTCTCGCCCTCTCTCTCTCGCTCTCTCTCTCTCTCGCCCTCTCTCTCTCTCTCGCCCTCTCTCTCTCTCGCCCTCTCTCTCTCTCGCCCTCTCTCTCTCTCGCCCTCTCTCTCTCTCGCCCTCTCTCTCTCTCGCCCTCTCTCTCTCTCTCGCCCTCTCTCTCTCTCGCCCCTCTCTCTCTCTCGCCCTCTCTCTCTTCGCCCTCTCTCTCTCGCCTCTCTCTCGCCCTCTCTCTCTCTCGCCCTCTCTCTCTCTCGCCCTCTCTCTCTCTCGCTCTCTCTCGCCCTCTCTCTCGCCCTCTCTCTCGCCCTCTCTCTCTCTCGCCCTCTCTCTCTCTCGCCCTCTCTCTCTCTCGCCCTCTCTCTCTCTCGCCCTCTCTCGCCCTCTCTCTCGCCCTCTCTCTCTCTCGCCCTCTCTCTCTCTCGCCCTCTCTCTCTCTCGCCCTCTCTCTCTCTCGCCCTCTCTCTCTCTCGCCCTCTCTCTCTCTCGCCCTCTCTCTCTCTCGCCCTCTCTCTCTCTCGCCTCTCTCTCTCTCGCCCTCTCTCTCTCTCGCCCTCTCTCTCGCCCTCTCTCGCCCTCTCTCTCTCTCTCGCCCTCTCTCTCTCTCTCGCCCTCTCTCTCTCTCTCGCCCTCTCTCTCTCTCTCGCCCTCTCTCTCTCTCGCCCTCTCTCTCTCTCGCCCTCTCTCTCTCTCGCCCTCTCTCTCTCGCCCTCTCTCTCTCGCCCTCTCTCTCGCCCTCTCTCTCTCTCGCCCTCTCTCTCTCTCTCTCGCCCTCTCTCTCGCCCTCTCTCTCTCTCTCGCCCTCTCTCTCTCTCTCGCCCTCTCTCTCTCTCTCGCCCTCTCTCTCTCTCTCGCCCTCTCTCTCTCGCCCCCTCTCTCTCTCTCTCTCGCCCCCTCTCTCTCTCTCTCGCCCCCTCTCTCTCTCGCCCCCTCTCTCTCTCTCTCTCGCCCCCTCTCTCTCTCTCTCTCGCCCCCTCTCTCTCTCTCTCTCTCGCCCCCTCTCTCTCTCTCTCTCGCCCCCTCTCTCTCTCTCTCTCTCTCGCCCCCTCTCTCTCTCTCGCCCTCTCTCTCTCTCTCTCTCTCTCGCCCCTCTCTCTCTCTCGCCCCCTCGCCCCCTCTCTCTCTCTCTCGCCCCCTCTCTCTCTCTCTCTCTCTCGCCCCCTCTCTCTCTCTCTCGCCCCCTCTCTCTCTCTCTCTCGCCCCCTCTCCTCTCGCCCCCTCTCTCTCTCTCGCCCCCTCTCTCTCTCTCTCTCTCGCCCCCTCTCTCTCTCTCTCTCTCGCCCCCTCTCTCTCTCTCGCCCCCTCTCTCTCTCTCGCCCTCTCTCTCTCTCTCGCCCCCTCTCTCTCTCTCTCTCGCCCTCTCTCTCTCTCGCCCCCTCTCTCTCGCCCCCTCTCTCTCGCCCCCTCTCTCTCTCTCGCCCCCTCTCTCTCTCTCGCCCCCTCTCGTGCTCCCTCGCCCTCTCTCTCTCGCCCTCGCCCTCGCGCTCTCCTCGCCCCCGCCCTCTCTTTCGCCCTGCGCCTCGCTCGCCCCACCACCCCCCCCCCAGCCCCGCGCTCTCTCTCTGACCCCGAGTCCTGCATTCTTCCCTGTAAATATGTGATAAATGAGACCCAGCACACACTAACTATGGACAGATTAGCTGTTTAATCGACTTCTATCACCAGAGGTTTGAAGTATTAATTCATCTGTTAAGATTAAGTTTGTTGTCCTTGTGACAAAGATGAGATCTGTTTGTTTGTGTATTTTGATTTGTTGGCTGTCCCTTTAACCCCCAGTAACCAGACATACAGTGGGTTTGAACGTGCCGCACGCTGGGCGAGGCTGAGAGTTCAAATCCCACTGCGTAAAATTGTGAATTTAATGCAACGAACCTGGTAGTTTGTGGCTGTCACCAGAAAAAGTAACCATGGAAACTGCTGGAATGTGGAAAAACAACACCCCACTGGCTCACTCGTGCCCTTCGGGGAAGAGAATCAGTCGTTGAGTATATTCAAGACTGAGATCGATAGATTGTTGGATACTAAGGGAACCAAGGGATAGGGGGGTCGAGCAGGAAGGTGGAGTGAGGTTGAAGATCAGCCATGATCGTATTGAATGGCGGAGCAGGCTCGAGGGCCGAATGGCCGACTCCTGCTCCTTGGATCGCCTTTTCAAGTTTGAGTGATCAGATATTCCAAATCAGGAAGTCCCAGTAACTCGCTCTCTTCTGGGATGTTTAGGACCAATTCTGTTTTTAAAAAAAAAAAAAAAAAAATCTCAGAAAAGGAACAAATTAGTTTGAATTTCCAAGCAACTGTTTAGATTGATTAGGTTCTCATGGTGGTAAGAAAATGTAGGAAAAGAACACTGTTATTTAAAAGTTATTTAGAAAGGGTTGGTTTAGTTCTGAGAGTTGAAATTTAAAATATATATATATTTGTCCACTAAGGAATTTGGTGGAAGAATGCCTACTGTAAATATAAATTTATATTACTGTTGGTTATGAGCTTGTTAAAATAAATTCATTTGATATTTTAAATTTAAAATAGGGTCTGTGTGATGCTTTAATATAAAAACAGAAAATGCTGGACATACTCAGCAGGTCAGGCAGCGTCTGTGGAGAGAGAAACAGAGTTAAAGTTCCAGCTCGATGGCCTTTCCCGATTTCAGATTTCCAGCATGCTCTGCTATTTTCAAAGACTGGAGTGAGACCTTCTGGAGGCCTAGGATGAGTCCAGTTGGTGAAAGCAATCTCCAGACAGAGTTTGCGGTATATTTGTGGGCACAATAGCCAAAGCTGACCTCACTCTCATGGCAAGAATAGATACTCTCGAAGGTCTGGGGAGCTGCGACACGCCCATGGAGTGACCTATGATACGAGAGCTGAAGTAATCTAGAGTAAGAAGATTGGATATGACCCAAAAATGTAACACTCCTAGATTGGAGTGCTCCCATTGGCCACTTGTGCTTAGGTTAGATGATGCAAGTGTGGTCAGCAAATCGTGTTCAGTCTGCTGTAAGAAAGTGGTACCGAGCTATCCAGATCAGGATTGATCCTTGGTTTGTGCTGTTAGCTGATCTTAGCTGGGCAGTAGTTAGACTGCCTCTGGGCCGCAGGCTAGGTGAGAACCAGTTTGCTCCTGCTCGCTATCCAGCGATCCGTGCAGGATATGGATGTACTGGACATCAGGTGGAGACAGGACCAGGTCTGGCTAAGGTGCTTGCAGTGGTTGAGTGCCTGCTGATACTTGTGTAGGTCCACACGTGAAGGATGTCCATGCCAGCAAGAGTATCGGGGGACATTCTGGATCCACGGAACCGTACCCAGTGAGGGTATTGGTGAGGATCCATGGAACCGAACCCCAGCGAGAGTCGGTGAGGATCCATGGAACCGAACCCCAGCGAGAGTCGGTGAGGATCCATGGAACCGAACCCCAGCGAGAGTCGGTGAGGATCCATGGAACCGAACCCCAGCGAGAGTCGGTGAGGATTCATGAACCGAACCCCAGCGAGAGTCGGTGAGGATCCATGGAACCGAACCCCAGCGAGAGTCGGTGAGGATCCATGGAACCGAACCCCAGCGAGAGTCGGTGAGGATTCATGGAACCGAACCCCAGCGAGAGTCGGTGAGGATTCATGGAACCGAACCCCAGCGAGAGTCGGTGAGGATCCATGGAACCGAACCCCAGCGAGAGTCGGTGAGGATCCATGGAACCGAACCCCAGCGAGAGTCGGTGAGGATCCATGGAACCGAACCCCAGCGAGAGTCGGTGAGGATTCATGGAACCGAACCCCAGCGAGAGTCGGTGAGGATTCATGGAACCGAACCCCAGCGAGAGTCGGTGCTTTCAGAATAGGGGGGAGCAAATTGGGAAACAAAGCTTGAAGAAATTAGTGATGCAGGCCATGACTCCAACTTCCTTTGCAAACCTGTATCCCCACCTTGATTTAAAAGGGGGCGGCACACGGGCAACTGTTGAAAATTTGGTCGTGTTACTTGTCATTTTTTGCACTGGTTAATCTGCTGCGTTGGATAGAACCGAGCTGAGCTGAAATACAAAGCTGCAATCTGTCTTTGGTCTGTTACAATCGGGAACTCTGCCATGTCTTTGTTTCCCCCTCCTGTTTTCCACTGGCCTTTTATCTTCCTTCCTTGTTTCCATAAGGCGTTGACTCCTTGCTGTGGCGCGAATCCATGGTATCATCAGACAAGGCCTCGGCTTTCCCCTGGCTTTTAAACAGGTTTATTTTATTAGGATAAAAACTAAGTGTTTTATTTGGCTCAATTACAGAACTCCTCTCTCTTTCCCGAAGAGAGGCCTCATTATTTACAGCGATTGTCCAGAGTTAATCATCTGACTCTTAACTGATTCTCTTGAAATGGGAATGCATGCTCATCACACATGGGTTCCACCCTGGAGAATCGAGGCTAAGTGGCTATTCTATATACATGAGCCTAGACAGTAAACAGGCAGTTCAACGGTGGAGGGCACAACAGGCTAGTGCAACCCTGTGCTCACCCAGCATTCACACTTCCAGCAGGAGTCACTGGTTCGTGATTAAGAGCTGGCAATTTGGCCAATTTTCTTTTTCTAACCCAGTTACACTGAGACCACAATAATGTCCCTACTGCCGGCCCGATGGAGATCGGCTCCACTCAGACAGAGATGCAACTTGAGATCTTGGTCTGTCTAACTCAGCTACTCGCTGCCTTGAGCAGCTGGGCCCCCAGAGGGCAGGGGAGAGGGGTATCACTGCCATTTATGTCTCTCTAACTGGTTTGATCTACTTTCTGCAGTGAAAAGTCAGACTATTGTGCCTCGTTCCAAAAGTGCAATGGACACCATTGATCCTGAGGTCATCGAGAGGAGATCAGCCACACTACCTCTACCAACACGGTCATCGTCACTCAAACCACTTTCTGAAAGGTAGGACATAAGGACATAAGAGCATAAGACGTAGGCACAGGAATAGGTCATTTGGCCCCTCGAGCCTGCTCCGCCATTCAATACGATCGTGGCTGATCTGATCTCGGCCTCAACTCCGCTTCCCTGCCCGCTCCCCATAACCCTCGACTCCCTTACCGTTCAAATCTCTCTCTCTCCACCTTAAATATATTCAGTGACTCCGCCTCCACAGCTCTCTGGGGTAGAGAATTCCAAAGATTCACGACCCTCTGAGAGAAGAAATTCCTCCTCATTTCTGTTTTAAATGGGCGACCCCCTTATTCTGAAACTATGCCCCTAGTTCTAGATTCCCCCACGAGGGGAAACATCCTCTCTGCATCTACCCTGTCGAGCCCCCTCAGAATCTTATATGTTTCAATAAGATCCCCTCTCATTCTTCTAAACTCCAATGAGTACAGGCCCAACCTGCTCAACCTTTCTTCATAAGACAACCCTTCATCTCCGGAATCAACCTCGTGAACCTTCTCTGAACTGCCTCCAATGCAAGTATATCCCTTCTTAAATAAGGAGACCAAAACTGTACGCAGTACTCCAGGTGTGGTCTCACCAGCGCCCTGTACAGTTGTAGCAAGACTTCCCTACTTTTATACTCCATCCCCCTTGCAATAAAGGCCAACATTCCATTTGCCTTCCTAATTACTTGCTGTACCTGCATGCTAACTTTTTGTGATTCATGTACAAGAACCCCAGATCTCTCTGTACCTCAGCATTTTGTAATCTCTCCCCATTTAAATAATTTGCTTTTTTATTTTTCCTACCAAAGTGGATAACCTCGCACTTTCCCACATTATTCTCCATCTGCCAGATTTTTGCCCACTCACTTAGCCTATCTATATCCCTTTGGAGATTCTTTGCGTCCTCCACACAATTTGCTTTCCCACCTATCTTTGTATCATCAGCAGATTTGGCTACATTACACTCGGACCCTTCATCCAAGTCATTAATATAGATTGTAAATAGCTGAGGACCCGGCACTGATCCCTGCGGCACCCCACTAGTTACAGTTTGCCAACCTGAAAATGACCCATTTATCGCGACTCTCTGTTTTCTGTTAGTTAGCCAATCCTCTAGCCATGCTAATATATTACCCCCAACCCCGTGAGCTCTTATCTTGTGCAGTAGCCTTTTATGTGGCACCTTATCGAATGCCTTCTGGAAATCCAAATACACGACATCTACTGGTTCCCCTTTATTCCACCTGCTTGGTACACCCTCAAAGAACCCCAGCAAATTTGTCAAACATGATTTCCCTTTCATAAAACCATGCTGACTCTGCTTGACTATATTATAATTTTCTAAATGTCCTGCTACCACTTCCTTAATGATGGACTCCAGCATTTTCCCAATGACAATTGTTAGGCTAACTGGTCTATAGTTTCCTGCTTTCTGTCTCGCTCCTTTCTTAAATATGGGCGTTACATTTGCGGTTTTCCAGTCCGCTGGGACCTCTCCAGAATCCAGGGAATTTTGGTAGATTACAACCAATGCATCCACTATCTCTGCAACCACCTCTTTTAAGACTTAGGATGCAGGCCATTGAGTCCAGGGGACTTGTCCACCTTTAGTCCCATTAGTTTGCCTAGTACTTTCTTTCTAGTGATAGTGATTGTTTTAAGTTTCCCCCCCCCCCCCCCCCAACCCCAATTGCCCCTTGATTATCCATTATTGGGATGCTTTTAGTGTCTTCTACCGTGAAGACCGTACAAAATATTTGTTCAAAGTCTCTGCCATTTCCCTGTTTCCCATTATTAATTCCCCAGACTCATCCTCTAGGGGACCAATGTTTACTTCAGCTACTCTCTTCCTTTTTATATACATGTAGAAGCTCTTACTATCTGTTTTTATATTTCTTGCTAGCTTACTCTCATGAGCTATCTTCTCTCTCTATCATTTTTTTAGTCGTCCTTTGCTGGTTTAAAAAAATTTCCCAATCCTCTGGCCCTCCACTATTCTTCGCAACATTGTATGCCTTTGTTTTCAATTTAATACCATCCTTTAGTACCTTCCCTAGTTAGCCACGGATGGTTCATCCTTCTCTTAGAGTCTTTCTTTCTCACTGGAATATATCTTTGCTGAGAGCTATGAAATATCTCCTTAAATGTTTGCCACTGCTTTTCTACAGTCTTACCCTGTAATATATTTCCCAGTCCACTTTAACCAAGTCTGCCTTCATACCTTTGTAATTACCTTTATTTAAGTTCGGGACACTAGTTTGAGACCTAGCTTTCTCACCCGCAAATGAATTAGAAATTCTACCATATTATGATCACTCTTCCCAAGAGGATCCTTCATTTCGCGATCATTAATTAATCCAGCCTCGTTAACCATTACCAGATCTAAAATAGTCTTTTCCCTGGTTGGTTCCACAACAAATTGTTCCAAGAAACCATCCCTTATACACTCCAAGAACTCTTCCTCAAGTCTACCTTTGCAAATTTGCTTTGCCCAATCAATATGAAGATTAAAATCTCCCATGATTATAGTCGTACTTTTCTTACAAGGCTCTATTATTTCTTGATTTATACTCTGTCCTACAGTGTGGCTATTGTTTGGGGCCTGTAGACCACTCCCACCGGTGACTTCTTACCCTTATTATTTCTTATCTCCACCCTCTGTGTCTTGATCTTCTAGGCCAATATCATTTCTCACTACACTGATTTCATCCCTTATTAACAGAGCTACCCCACCTCCTTTTCCTTTCTGCCTATCCTTATGAAATGGCAAATACCCCTGAATATTCAGTTCCCAGCCTTGGTCACCTTGCACATCTCTGTAATGGCTATCAGATCATACCCATTTATTTCTATTTGTGCTGTCAACTCATCTATCTTGTTACAAATCTGCGTGCATTCAGATAAAGAGCTTTTAATTTTGTCTTTTTACCATTTTTCCCTACTCTGACCCCTCTTTCTGATGCATTTTTACATGTATGTCCCTTCTTGTCACACTCTGGTTATCGCTACCCTGCACTTTTGCCTTCTCATTTTTCTTTGACTTTTTAAATTTCCACTCAGTGGATCCCTCCCTCCCACTATTTAGTTTAAAGCTCTATCTACAGCCCTAGTTATTCAATTTGCCAGGACACTGGTCCCAGCCTGGTTGAAATGAAGCCCGTCTCGACGGAACAGCTCCCTCTTACCCCAGTACTGGTGCCAGTGCCCCAAGAATCGAAACCCATTTCTCCCACACCAATCTTTGAGCCACTCATTGATTTCTCTGATCTTATTTACCCCATACCAATTTGCACGTGGCTCAGGTAGTAATCCAGAGATTGTTATCTTTGTGGTTCTGCTTTTAATTTAGCCCCTAGCTGCTCATACTCCCTCATCAGAACCTCTTTCTTTGTTCTACCTATGTTGTTGGTACTGACATGGACCACGACAATTGGATCTTTCCCCTCCCACTCTAAGTTCCTCTCCAGCCCAGAGGAGATGTCCTTTACCCTGGCACCGGCAGGCAACACAGCCTTCGGGACTCACGCTCTTGGCTGCAGAGAACAGTGCCTATCCCCCTAACTGTACTGTCCTCTACCACTACCACATTTCTTTTTGCTCCCCCCACTTGAATAGCTCCCAGTGCTGTGGTCAGTTTGCTCATCCTCACTGCAGTCCCTGCTCTCGCCCGCACAGAGAGTAAGAACCTCGTAACTGTTCGACAAGAGCAAGGTCTGAGGCTCCTCCACCACTACCTCCTGGGTCCTCATACCTGCCTCGCTCGTAGTCACACCCACCTGTCCCTGAACACGGACCAAATTTTAATTAATTGATCTAAGGGGTGTGACTGTCTCCTGGAACACTGCGTCCAGGTAACTCTCCCCTCTCCCTGATGTGTCGCAGTGTTTGAAGCTCGGACTCCAGCTCACCAACACGGGGCCGAAGTTCCTCGAGCAACCAACGCTTACTGCAAATGTAGTCGCCGTGGACCTCAATGGTGTCCACCAGCTCCCACATGTTGCAGCAGTAACACATCGCCTGTCCTGCCATCTCTAATGTATTTAATTCATTAAGTGTTTAAGTTTTGAACGTTTCGTTTTTAATCCCGGCTCTTAATTTAAACCAATGCCCAAGAAAAAGAGAAATACTGGCCAACTAATCGCTTCCCTGCTTTCATGTGATGTCACACTTTGAATCTTTCTAATTCTTACCCTCCCAGCTCGGTTGGTGCTGTTCTGGGCTCGCTCTCTTCTAGCCCCGCTGGTCGGCTCAGTGACGCCCTGTTATCTCCGGCCCGATCTCCCACTGTCGCGCTCTGTTTACTCGCCGAATCTCCCGCTCTGTTTACTCAGCGAATCTCCCGCTCTGTTTACTCACCGAATCTCCCGCTCTGTTTACTCACAGAATCTCCCGCCCTGTTTACTCACCGAATCTCCCGCCCTGTTTACTCACCGAATCTCCCGCTCTGTTTACTCACAGAATCTCCCGCTCTGTTTAATCACTGTTTACTCACCGAATCTCCCGCCCTGTTTACTCACAGAATCTCCCGCTCTGTTTACTCACAGAATCTCCCGCTCTGTTTACTCATAGAATCTCCCGCCCTGCTTACTCACAGAATCTCCCGCTCTGTTTACTCACCGAATCTCCCGCTCTGTTTACTCACCGAATCTCCCGCTCTGTTTACTCACCGAATCTCCCGCTCTGTTTACTCACCGAATCTCCCGCTCTGTTTACTCACAGAATCTCCCGCTCTGTTTACTCACAGAATCTCCCGCTCTGTTTAATCTCAGAATCTCCCGCTCTGTTTACTCACAGAATCTCCCGCTCTGTTTACTCACAGAATCTCCCGCCCTGTTTACTCACAGAATCTCCCGCTCTGTTTACTCACAGAATCTCCCGCCCTGTTTACTCACAGAATCTCCCGCTCTGTTTACTCACAGAATCTCCCGCCCTGTTTACTCACAGAATCTCCCGCTCTGTTTACTCACAGAATCTCCCGCCCTGTTTACTCACCGAATCTCCCGCCCTGTTTACTCACCGAATCTCCCACCCTGTTTACTCACAGAATCTCCCGCTCTGTTTAATCACTGTTTACTCACCGAATCTCCCGCCCTGTTTACTCACCGAATCTCCCGCCCTGTTTACTCACCGAATCTCCCGCTCTGTTTACTCACAGTATCTCACGCCCTGTTTACTCACAGAATCTCTCGCTCTGTTTACTCACAGAATCTCCCGCTCTGTTTACTCACAGAATCTCCCGCCCTGTTTACTCACCGAATCTCCCGCCCTGTTTACTCACAGAATCTCCCGCCCTGTTTACTCACAGATTCTCCCGCCCTGTTTACTCACAGAATCTCCCGCCCTGTTTACTCACAGAATCTCCCGCCCTGTTTACTCACAGAATCTCCCGATCTGTTTACTCACAATCTCTCGCCCTGTTTACTCACAGAATCTCTCGCCCTGTTTACTCACAGAATCTCCCGCTCTGTTTACTCACAGAATCTCTCGCCCTGTTTACTCACAGAATCTCTCGCCCTGTTTACTCACAGAATCTCCCGCCCTGTTTACTCACAGAATCTCCCGCCCTGTTTACTCACAGAATCTCCCGCCCTGTTTACTCACAGAATCTCTCGCCCTGTTTACTCACAGAATCTCCCGATCTGTTTACTCACAGAATCTCCCGCCCTGTTTACTCACAGAATCTCCCGCCCTGTTTACTCACAGAATCTCCCACCCTGTTTACTCACAGAATCTCCCGCTCTGTTTACTCACAGAATCTCCCGCTCTGTTTACTCACAGAATCTCCCGCCCTGTTTACTCACAGAATCTCCCGCTCTGTTTACTCACAGAATCTCCCGCCCTGTTTACTCACAGAATCTCCCACCCTGTTTACTCACAGAATCTCCCGCCCTGTTTACTCACAGAATCTCCCGCTCTGTTTACTCACAGAATCTCTCGCCCTGTTTACTCACAGAATCTCCCGCCCTGTTTACTCACAGAATCTCCCGCCCTGTTTACTCACAGAATCTCCCGCCCTGTTTACTCACAGAATCTCTCGCCCTGTTTACTCACAGAATCTCCCGATCTGTTTACTCACAGAATCTCCCGCCCTGTTTACTCACAGAATCTCCCGCCCTGTTTACTCACAGAATCTCCCACCCTGTTTACTCACAGAATCTCCCGCCCTGTTTACTCACAGAATCTCCCGCCCTGTTTACTCACAGAATCTCTCGCCCTGTTTACTCACAGAATCTCCCGCTCTGTTTACTCACAGAATCTCCCGCCCTGTTTACTCACAGAATCTCCCGCTCTGTTTACTCACAGAATCTCCCGCCCTGTTTACTCGCAGAATCTCCCGTTCAGGCGGAAATGTCGCGTTCTTTCCTCACGTGATTCCCCCTAGCTCAGTGGGTCCCACCCTCGCCTCTGAGTCAGAAGGTTGTGGGTTCAAGTCCCACTCCATGGACCTGAGCACAAAATCCAGACTGACACTCCCAGTGCAGTGCTGAGGGAGTGCCGCACTGTCGGAGGGGCCGTCTTTTGTATGAAATGTTAAACCGAGGCCCCGTCTGCACTCTCAGGTGGATGTAAAAGATCCCATGGCACTATTTCGAAGAAGAGCAGGGCAGTTCTCCCCGGTGTCCTGGCCAATAATTATCCCCCAATCAACATCATTAAAACAGATGATCTGGTCATTATCACATTGCTGTTTGTGGGAGCTTGCTGTGTGCAAATTGGCTGCCGCGTTTCCTACATTACAGCAGTGACTGCACTTCAAAAAGTACTTCATTGGCTGTAAAGCGCTTTGGGATGTCCTGAGGTGGTGAAAGGCGCTATATAAATGCAAGTCTTTTTCTGTAAATCCACAGGCTACTTGATTGTATTATCAGGTTTACTTTTCCTTAGCTCGCACTTTTTAAGTTTCTATACTTTTGAGTGGCGTGTGACATTTCCACTGACGGTTTTATAATAAATTAAGGCTATAAAGAAATCGTAGAGCAGCAACAACAAAAACTTTTATATAGCGCCTTTAACATAGTAAAACATCCCGAGTCGGTTGGGCCGAGCGGCCTGTTTGAGTGGCTGTAAATTCTATGTAACGCTAAGCCCTAATTTGAAGAATCATCTCTGCACTGTGTGTGATTTCAGTCGGTTTCCCTGTTGGAAAAGCAGCTCCGTTGATCAATGTTTACATACCCTTGGTATAGTCCACAAATACTTATCCAGCTTAAAATAGTGTGTTTTAAAAAAAATTCTCTTGACGTTCTGCCAATTCTACAGCGACAGGTGTCTCAAAAATGTAGCCCATGTTCTTGCTGCAAAGAAATGTTTTCCTGTGGCCAAGGAACTGGCAGTGGAGCGCTCAGTCTGCCAGAGTTCAAAGGGTGTGCTGATTAAAAGGGGATTACTGGAGTGTCTGACCGAGGTCCAAGGAAGTTCGCCGTTTCCATGGATGCCATAAGAATTCACAGTTGATTTTTTTTCCCCTCTCCCAGGAACGACTGGGGGCCTCTCGACAAGAAAGTGGATACGCGGAGGTATCGTGCTGAGCCGAGAAGCATTTTCGATTATGAACCTGGAAAGTCATCAGTGCTTGCTCACGAGAAAACGGTACTGTGCCGAGCGCGGCTGATCCTTGCTTCAAAATCTCTCTTTTTAAACGTCTGTGTCTCTGTCTAACCAGCTGCCCAATTTAAAACTCTTCTGTTGTGTGCATGTCTACAGGGCAAAAAAAAATGTCTGCGGGTACAGAATCCTGATTGGCTCAAATACCCACCCCACCCCCACCATTGCAAAGGAAACAACCAATCACAAACCTCCGCCTGTTAAGGGAACCATGCTGATTTGTTGGTTTTAGTCAATGGGACAGATACTCAGCCAATCATACTTTACGATATCTCTTATACAAATTTTCATTGGCTTAAAGGGCCACCAATGAATGGCTGACGGCCATCACAAAACAACCAATCAAATACCTGAAAATGATTTTGCCAACTTCTTTCGGTGGCCATTTTTTATATTTCACCCAACTCTTAAAATGACAATACATAAAGAAATACCAAATTCTGAAAAGATCACAAAACTTGCCAATAAACCCATTTTAGAACAGCTAACGCAACTTTTGCCTGCATCGCTCTGTCCTCTGTATAGCCTTGAATTTGCCTTCAGCTCCGTTGCGTGAGCTCGGATTGTTCGGTTGAGCCTGGGCCCGGATGGTTTCCATGTCTCTCAACCAGACAGCAGCTTCTGCACCAGGGTGCACACGGCGGGTGATTCTCTGGAGTAGGTGCCCATGGCAAGGACTCTCGCCTGCTCTCAGCACCTACCAGAAAACCAGCAGTGTGCTGTCCGCCATCTTCCATCCATTGATTACACGCAGAAAGTTTAGGCAAGTGACCGGAGACAACGTCCGACTGAATGAGATGGATCAACTCAGTGGGGCTGAGGCTCAGCCTTGTGCAGAACTGACTTTTTGATCAGTGTCGCTACAATATCATTACACCTTAATTAACAGGAAGAGATTGCAGGGTAAATTTTATAAGTTGCAGCTCCCACAGTGAAGCCTCATCCGACTCTTGGCCTTCCAGATTCCCAACCCTCAACATTAATGGCCAGAAATTTGGGAGGGTCTCAAATCTTCACTCCTGACCGTCGGATCTGCTCTCCCAACAACCAAGGCTTTTTATTGTGAGCGGCAACTTGCAAAACGCACCTCCGTATTGATTACTGCAACGGCTTCTGAATATTGATTTTTTTTTCTTTGCTCGAGAAATAAGATGATTATACTTGAAGCAGATTACAATTTTCAAAATCGCTAGTCTTTAATGGCAGCCAAATGGAAACTCGCTCTCCTACAGTTACAGAAAATAGCTCTGATATTTTTAGATGGAAAAATGAAACAACTGACTACACTTAATTGAAAGTTCTCACTGCAGTTAATAATATTCATTAAGCTAACAAAAATCTATATTTTGAATACATTTCATAAATCAATAACTTCACTCAAATTAACGACACCATTTTTGTCTGAATTTATTAATTTATAAATTCGACTCTGTCTTGTGCGTGAGCAGTGTAACAAAAGATCAGCTAGTGTATGTAAAAAGATCAACCTGTTGGATAGAAAGATCTGGGAGCCAACACTGAAATGCCCAGAATTTTGATACTTGGACATGGCGAGGGTAGACAGTTTGACTCTTGCATGCTACTTGTGGGTTTTGGTGCTGGGAGGGATTTCTGAGGATTATCTTGAATGCTTGCATTGGTTATCTTGCCACAGCGGCTGGATTCTCAGCTCCTGTCTTGCATGCAACATATGCAGAGGGCAGAGTCTTGTGGGTGTCGTGTTTTGCTTTTTGTCCTGGATGAATGCGCAGCACTCAACTCCTAAAGGCCTTAAGGAGCGAAATTCTGCATAACATGATGGCCACTCATGAGGACAGTTCCACAGAAACTGACTCTCACTGGGGCACAGTTCCACAGACACTGACTCTCACTGGGGCACAGTTCCACAGACACTGACTCTCAGTGGGGCACAATTCCACAGGCACTGACTCTCAGTGGGGCACAGTTCCACAGGCACTGACTCTCACTGGGGTACAGGTCCACAGACACTGACTCTCACTGGGGTACAGTTCCACAGACACTGACTCTCACTGGGGCACAGTTCCACAGGCACTGACTCTCTCACTGGGGTACAGTTCCACAGACACTGACTCTCAGTGGGGCACAGTTCCACAGACACTGACTCTCACTGGGGTACAGTTCCACAGGCACTGACTCTCACTGGGGTACAGTTCCACAGACACTGACTCTCAGTGGGGCACAGTTCCACAGACACTGACTCTCACTGGGGTACAGTTCCACAGACACTGGGCCAGATTTTCAGTGTGCCGTGAGGTGGGCTTTCAGGCGTGCGGGGGGCAAAAATCCCGAATTCGGGGGTCCTGACACCATCCCGCCCAAAACCCGCCTCCACGTAAGTTTCAAGGGAGGCGGGTGCCCGCCCCGCACTGGGACCCGCCGACCCGAGGCGGGAAGGGATTAGTGCCAATTAACTGCCTGTTAACAGGCAGTTTTTAGCCTAATCCCTATTTTGAGGGGTGTCGTGTGGGTTTCCAGACGGCTCCAAACCACGCCAGGTTAGAGCAGGCGGGCCGTCGGATTGAAGGACTTGGAGGGGTTGCGATGTCAGTGTTCAGGTGAGTGATGGGTGCATGAGTGCAAAGGTAAGTGTGTTTGGTGTGTCTAAAGCATGTAAAGAAGTTTTACTTACCTTAACAGCCTTTCTTCCTCTAGGCGTCGGGAGTCCATCACTCAGCCGGAACTGAGAGCTGAATGGCTGCGAACTGTCAAAAGTGACAGCCTTCAGCTTTCAGTGCCGGTGACAGTTCTAACTGAGTCTGCGTAGAAGGACTCAGGTTAGAAGTCAGACTGTCAGTGTTTGACAGCTTCAAACAGCTGTGAAACACTGATATTTAATCTGTCAAAAACTCTTGACAGATGAAATTTCAGTCTGTGATGTCACCTGTTGCCGGGTGGCCCTTAATTGGCCTGCTGAGCCCGCTGGGCGGGCTCAACCAGGTCAATCAAAGGAAAATCACATCGATTGGCCGGACGTTGATGGATTCGGGACTAAAACCCGAAAATTGTAGTCCCGCCTCCTTCCCGACAGCTTAATGAAAATCCAGCCCACTGACTCTCACTGGGGCACAGTTCCACAGACACTGACTCTCTGGGGTACAGTTCCACAGACACTGACTCTCTCTGGGGTACGGGTTCCACAGACACTGACTCTCTCTGGGGTACAGTTCCACAGACACTGACTCTCTCTGGGGTACAGTTCCACAGACACTGACTCTCTCTGGGGTACGGGTTCCACAGACACTGACTCTCACTGGGGTACAGTTCCACAGGCAATGACTCTCTCTGGGGTACGGGTTCCACAGACACTGACTCTCTCTGGGGTACAGTTCCACAGACACTGACTCTCACTGGGGTACAGTTCCACAGACACTGACTCTCACTGGGGTACGATTCCACAGACAGTAACTTTTGTTGGAGGTACAGGAGGCTGCCATTTGTATTTAAAGGAAACACAACCTATTGATAGTTTGGCCACGAAAGGTGCATAGTAGCAGAGCGCTGACAGACATCCATCACCCTGCTCCACATCCTGCATGTTTCTGCATGCGTTCTTGCCTTGTCACTCTTTGGGAGAAGTGCCTTTTGGTGGTGAAGCCTGAAACCCAAGTGCATGATGCTGGACAGACAGAGATGTTGGAGGTTTATCTCTTGAACTTTTCACACCAGAAGACAGAAGAAAATAGCGAGAGAGACCCAAGGCAGCCACTCACGAAGAACAGCACCTTGGACTACCCGAGTGATCAGGTGCAGAACGAAGATCATTCAAACCACCACGGAGAAGAGACAGGGAGAGACGTAAGTGGAATTTACGTTCGTATGATCTTTGGGTACAGATAAAGCTTTTACGTTCCATTCCATTTCAGAGTGATACATTTTGGTAGGAAGCACAAGGAGAGGTTCAATCCGAAGGAGTGCATGAACAGAGAGACCTGGGGGTATGTGTGCACAAATCGTTGAAGGTGGCAGGGCAGGTTGAGAAAGCAGTTAAAAAAGCATATGGGATCCTGGGCTTCATGATTAGGGGCATAGAGTACAAAAGCAAGGAAATTATGATGAACCTTTATAAAACACTGGGTCGGCCTCAACTGGAGTATTGTGTCCAATTCCGGGCGCTGCACTTTAGGAAGGATGTGAAGGCCTTCGAGAGGGTGCTGAAAAGATTTACAAGAATGGTTCCAGGGATGAGGGACTTTAGTTACGTGGATAGACTGGAGAAGCTGGGGTTGTTCTCCTTAGAGCAGAGAAGGTTGAGAGGAGATTTGATAGAGGTGCTCAAAATCATGAGGGGTCTGGACAGAGTAGATAGACAGAAACTGTTCCCATTGGGTCGAGAGCCAGAGGACACAGATTTAAGGTGATTGGCAGAAGAACCAAAGGCGACATGAGGAAAACTTTTTTACGCAGCGAGTGGTTAGGATCTGGAATGCACTGCCTGAGAGGGTGGTGGAGGCAGATTCAATCGTGGCTTTCAAAAGGTAATTGGATAAGTACCTGAAGGAAAGAAATTTGCAGGGCTACGGGGAAAGGGCGGGGGAGTGGGACTAGCTGAGGTGCTCTTGCAGAGAGCCGGCACGGGCTCGATGGGCCGAATGGCCTCCTGTTCTGTAACCATTCTATGATTCTATTCTGAACTGCTTCAACACTCTCCAAAGACCCATGTTGGAGGTTTTGTTAGTTTGCTTGATGTCCCCGTTCTCCTGTAACTTATATCCTGGGAGTATGACCATTTCAACATTTCCTTACTCACCAATTACAATTGAGAACCAATTTAGAAACACAGAAACATAGGAGCAGGAGTAGGCCATTCGGCCCTTCGAGCCTGCTCCGCCATTCAGTATGATCATGGCTGATCCTCTATCTCAATACCATATTCCCGCTCTCTCCTCATACCCCTTGATGCCTTTTGCATCTAGAAATCTATCTATCTCCTTCCTAAATATATTCATGGCTCCAGATAGGGTTGGAGTATATTATACTGAACTGCCTCAGAGCCAGTCAGTGCCCGAAAAGGTGGAGAGCTGCAACTTCCCACTGCTTCTCAGTCACCCTCTTGCCCTGTTTATGGTTTAGTTACAATAAGCTGGGGGCAGAGTTTTTACGAGGAATTTAACGAGGTACCAGGGCTGGGGTGGAGTGTAGGTTCGAGAATGGGGCTGCAATCTCCCTCCCTTGCCCCTGGTTACAGTGGAGCCTCATGACATCACCCCTTTTGTGTTGAACTCCCAGTCCTGTGACATCACGAATGGGGAGAGTGCACTACAACAGGGACACCTTGCACTTCTAACGTGCCTTTAACGTAATCAAAAGTCCCAAGGTGCTTGACCGAAAGGAGTGGAGGAGTTTGGTGGGATGACCAAATGCACATTCGAAAAGGCAGGTTTTGACGGCAGGGAGCGAAGGGGAGAGGGAGAAGGGTTTAGGGAGGGAGAGGCTGAGATGGCTGAAGACTCTGCCACTGAAAACGGAGCAGCAAGATGGACGGTGGATGCACAGAATGCCAGAGTCAGACCACCGTAGGACATGGACTGGGGACATAAGGCTAAAGGACAGCATCCTCGTTTATAAATCCCTCCGTGGCCTCACCCCACCTGCCTTGAGATGATTTGTAAACAAGGCAGAGGATTTTGATCTCACTGCGTTGAGGGACGGGGGAGGCTGAGGGGCGGGGGGGGGATGCTGAGGGGCGGGGGGGTGGCCGAGGGGCGGGGGGGTGGCCGAGGGACGGGGGAGGGGGCCGAGGGACGGGGGAGGGGGCCGAGGGACGGGGGAGGGGGCCGAGGGACGGGGGAGGGGGACGGGGGAGGTGGCCGAGGGACGGGGGGGGGGGCCCCGAGGGACGGGGGGGGCCGAGGGGCGGGGGGGTGGCCGAGGGACGGGGGGGGGGGGGACGGTGGGGGTGGCCGAGGGACGGTGGGGGGCCGAGGGACGGGGGGGGAGGCTGAGGGACGGGGGGGGAGGCTGAGGGACGGGGGGGTGCTGAGGGACAGGGCTGATGGTCAAGCGGGGCTTAGATTGGATGTGGGAGATAGAGCTAAAGCTTGTGACGGGTGGACCTCATTGACCAGCAAGGAGGGCGTTGGAGTCTGGAATGAACGACCGCATGGATCAGTGTTCCCTCAGCGGTGGGACTGAGGTAGGGACTATTTTAATTGGACCAAAGAGGGGTGGCATAGGATAACCCTGTGTCACCAGGACAGATGGTGCACCCCACGTTCCCCCTCAATCTTATACCATTAATAAAGCACTCTTGCAGATAGTCCAATTAAACTGAAAAATGCAGAAAATTAATCGAAGTCACAACCTGACACTCATGGTCAGTGATGCGGTTAATGTGTTGTGCTGCCTCACCAATTGTGAGGTTGGAGCACAATGGGTAGGATTTCCTGGAATTGGGGATTGTGAAGGAAATCCTGTACAAAATACTCAACGCCTCAAATTTGTTAAAATACCTTTTGCCATCAGAGAATTCTTGCCAAACTCTGCCCGATTGTATATGTAACTGAGCTCTTGTCATAATCCCCTGTCAAAGATGCAAACCGCCCCACCTGTGAGAACTGCACAAGAGGGGATTCCAAAAAACCCCAGTCCCACGGCCAGATTGACTGCCTCACCTTGCAGCTGTGCGTGAATAGCAATTGTACCGTTTTTTAAAATTGTGGATTTTGTGCTGAAGGAGAGGTGGAGAGGGTGGAATTAGTTTAGTGCAGCATACAGGGCCTTGGTGCGACCACACCTGGAGTACTGTGTACAGCCTTGGTCTCCTTACCGAAGGAAGGATATACTTGTCTTGGAAGGTGTTCAACTAAGACGGATTCCTGGGATGGGGGGATTGTCCTATGAGGAGAGATTGAGTAGACTAGGCCTACATTCTCTAGAGTTTAGAAGAATGAGAGGTGATCTCATTGAAACATACAAAATTCTTACAGGGTTTGACAGGGTAGATGCTGAAAGGCTGTTTCTCCCTGGCTGGAGAGTCTAGAACCAGGGGTCACTGTCTCAGAATAAGGGGTCGGCCATTTAGGACTGAGATGAGGAGAAATTTCTTCACTCGGAGGGTGGTGAATCTTTGGAATTCTCTACCCCAGAGGGCTGTGGAGGCTCAGTCGTTGAGTATATTCAAGACAGAGATTGATAGTTTTTTGGATATTAAGGGAATCGAGGGATATGGGGATAGTGTAGGAAGGTGGAGTTGAGGTCGAAGATCAGCCATGGTCTTATTGAATGGCGGAGCAGGCTCGAAGGGCCGAATGGCCGACTCCTGCTCCTATTCCTTATGTTCTTCAGTACGCTGCGATTAGATGCAGAGTAACACTCCCTCCACTTTACTCCTGCAATGTGCCAACTCTGTCTCCGCTTCAGAAGCGGCCAGTGTTGACACTTCTCTGCTTCTCACAGCAGCCACCTCATGGCCCCTCGGAGCCAGGTTGCTAATTGGGTGTCGATTAAGAAGTGGTCGTATGTGGAACTAAAATTGGGCGGATTCATTTAGGATTCTTACAGTTGCCAGGCAGAGATATTCATCGCAAGCAGCTGTATTTTTAAACATATTTTATTCCAAAGGACAGGAAGTTGGACTTTCAGACCCGAGACAGCGCTGAGGATCAGGAAGTGGTGCTGGCTGATTAGGGTCGTGCAGGGCCCTGTTTGAGAGTCTGGTACTATCTCAGAACTTGTAAAAGTTCCACTCCTTATCGACGTGCAACAGGAAGAGGAGCTGCTAACAGCACTGTCTGCACAACTCAAATACAGTAATTGAAATGTGGCTGCCTGAGCGAGAACCCAACTGTCTGAAGTGAACCACCACAAATGGATTCCTGGGTGATGTGATGGATTAGGCTCAATTGTGGTCACAGCAAAGGCCAGGGATGAGCAGACGCATTGCAACATAGTTCTGTACCACTTGCTTCTTGAGGCCGGAGCTAACGGAATGCTAAACCGAGCAAGTGATTTGTCGCAGTTTGTGACATCCCATAACCAATCCCACAAAACTTCTATGCTTACCACATTCGATGATGTTAGATTGCCAAGTCTTGCACATTCTGCATAAAACCCTGCCCCAGAGGCAGTCAGCAGTAATAAGTCATGTGCCCAAATTGTGAGCAGCTGATGATTGGCTGAAAAGGAACTCCATGCGTTGTCATCGAGAGGGGACCTTGTTTTGCCCGTATGTTCTCCCAGTCCAGGAGCTGTATCTCAACCAAAGCACAAAGCATAGACAAAAGACTGCTCCACCAACTGAAATGGTCCTTTTATGAGGGGGTGGAGATGGGCCCAGTCCTAGCACCAGCGCTCCTTGTCTAGTGAGGTTCCATACTGAGAGCGAAGCAGAGCAAAGAGACCTTGTACTGAATGTGTGCAGGAGCGACTGGACTTGTCACAACCCAATGAGGTGGTGGCATTAGCGAGCAGGGTTGGGGTGTAATGTACAACTGGATGGCCTGTTTGCAGGGTGTGTTATATAAAAGAAAGATTTGCATTTATATAGCGCCTTTCACGACCACTGGATGTCTCAAAGCACTTTACAGCCAATGAAGTACTTTTGAAGTGTAGTCACTGTTGTAATGTGGGAAATGCGACAGCCAATTTGCGCACAGCAAGCTCCCACAAACAGCAATGTGATAATGACCAGATCATCTGTGTTTGTTATGTTGATTGAGGGATTTATATTGGCCCCAGGACACCGAGGGAGAACTCCCCTGCTCTTCTTCGAAATAGTGCCGTGGGATCTTTTACAGTCACCTGAGAGCAGACGGGGCCTCGGTTTAACATCTCATCCAAAAGACGGCACCTCTGACAGTGCAGCACTCCCTCAGCACTGCACTGGAGTGTCAGCCTAGCTTTTTGTGCTCGAGTCTCTGGAGTGGGATTTGAGCCCACAACCTTCTGACTCCGAGGCGAGAGTGCTGCCCACTGAGCCAGAGCTGATACTAAGGCAGGCTGATAGGTCTGCCATGGCGTGCTGCTTGATGCAGGGTTTGCGTTATCCAATGTCACCTCTCTTGTTGGATAAAATTAAATTACAGGCGTTTGAGGCGAGGGGGGAAAAAACCATGTTGGTCGGGTTGACGATTCAGTCTCGGTTCCCTGCTGCTCTCTACAGCAGGAGCTTGCTGCTGGAGGCTGCAGTCTTGATGGAGAGTGAAAAGGTCAGTAAGCTCTGATAAGGTTGGAAATGAAAGTTCCTGAAGGAACCTCGAGAGCTGCAGCTCGAGTCTGTAATGTTTTAATTGCCCCTGTCCCATAACTGACGGCTGCGGCCAGTTCCCCCCATTGATTCCTTCCTTTTCTCTCTGCAAGGCAGTGAGCCGTGCCGGGGTTGCGCGGGCGGCGAATCGTGCCGGGGTTGCGCGGGCGGCGAATCGTGCCGGGGTTGCGCGGGCGGCGAATCGTGCCGGGGTTGCGCGGGCGGCGAATCGTGCCGGGGTTGCGCGGGCGGCGAATCGTGCCGGGGTTGCGCGGGCGGCGAATCGTGCCGGGGTTGCGCGGGCGTGGTGTGAATCGTGCCGGGGTGCGGTCTCGTGGTCGCGGGTGGCTTGTGAATATCTCGGCCAGTGGCCATGTGACCTGTACAGCAAATACTGGCCGAATAGCCAATTGTGGAGGGTGTGACAGCTGAGCCCAAACCTTTTCGAACACGCACATGCACACTTCTACAGGAGGCAGTGGGCAGCCGTTAGCAACAGGAACCCTGGCTGATTTCTTTTTCTCTCTCCCTTCTTTAACCTGTGGGCTCAGATACCACCCAGCTGACCTCGCTCAGCACCGAGTAGGGATTCAACCTTCTGATCTGTGTGGCTCAGTCCAACACCACCTGGTCCCTTTGCCTACGAGGCTGCACAGAAAGGTCTGTGCAGTCTCTTGTACAAGGATAGAGCCTCCATTCTGTGCTCACAGTCTCTCTGATATCTAACACTCTTTCAAAACATCTCGTATTCCAGAATGTCTGTCTCTCTTCATTCAGTGCTTTTGTCTTTGTGTATTAACCCTTGATCTATCTGTCCATTTTACTGGTATGTATGGTACCACCCCAGAACAGTGCACTTGACTCAACCGAACACATCACTGATGAAAACTTTAACGAATATTTCAAACAGTTTGCAGCATTTTTTTTTTCGTGAAGACAGTGTCTGTTTAATATGACATTGTTCACTTTTTACAAGAACTTCTTTTGTGAATTTAATGTGACGGATGTCCATTCTAAAGACTAGTGTTGGCATCAAGCAGGGCAGGTACAGCACGGGTTAGAAACAGAGTAAAGCTCCCTCTACACTGTCCCAACAAGCACCTCAGCCCTGACCTTAGAAGAGCGCACCCTGCTGTACCAATGTGCCATTTTTCCATTTCCCATCCCGGCAGTCTTCAGGCCTTTGGGAATGAGATTAATGCAGTTATAAGGGTCCATGTCCAGTGACAACTGAACTAAAACAAATCAGTCCTTTTTTTAAAAAAAAAACAAAGAAGCCTAGGATACCTTTGGCCAATTCTGGTGTGTGTGTTTGGACTCAAGTGCCGGGGGCCTGGTGGGTTATCCATACATACTACAGCTCCTGCATTCCATGGTTTACCTCATGCTGTTCTATAGCCTTTACTCAATCCTCTTCTTTCTCCTCCACTCCCATGCCGTTACTTCTTTAGAATCGGAACATAAGTCCAGAAGAAATAGATCTAAAGAATGAACCATGGTATAAATTCTTTTCGGAGTTGGAGTTCGGGAAGCCGGTAAGTCGCTAGCTAACTTGAAAATCGGTTGAGCGTTTTTTTTCATTGAAACAAAGTGATGAGGAACAATTTCACCGGAGTTGAAGCATTCTTATTCAGGTGCTTCAGATGCGTAATGAGTCATTTTCTCTGTTCCTCCTCTTTTCCCCCCTCCCCCCCCCCCCCCCCCCCCCTCTTCTCCACCCCCTCAGGCTCTTGCGCCTCGGAATTGGGGGGAGAAATTCCACCAGGAAGGGCTGCAGCTGCGGGAATTGCCACCTACGCTGATCCCTGTCCCTGGCAGAGTGAAGGTGCCGATTTCTGGTGCTTCCTGCCAGCTCCACCCTGAGCATCCCTCAAAATAGACACCCGGTGTTGGGACAAGGAATGGAAGAGGGAGGTCCAGGAACATCCCTTCCTGCCCCGTTGCCACGGTTACACATTCCGCTCTGCTTCCCGAAAATCCCAGTGCGACGGAAAGGGGGCGGAGAATCGGTGAGGCAGGTCTGTGCCCATTTTTCTTCCGCCTCTCTCCACTGTCGGGGACATTGAGGCTTGTTGTGAGGGCACCTCAGGGTGTGTTTACACCATGGGCGATTCACGTGGCACTGCCACCGATGGAGCCTCGGCAATCGCTGCTTGCGTCTCTGGTGGCGGTGTGAAGCACCTTGGCCAACACTAGCGATGTGGTAAATCGAGAGCTGGTTCAGACTCCGGAGAGGAGTCTGACACAGTCTCACTCTGCTGGCAACTGACACCACGTGCAGTCCAGGATCAGCCCGGGTTTAGGAAGTGCCCAGTGGGTCCCCTGAACCTGTTTAACTTTCTCTGCAATCAACCTAAATGTCTGGCCAGAGCAGACACTGTCTCCTGCAATATCAGGAGAGATTTGCAACCTGTCACCCGGGTGTGAGACTGGCCTTGGAGAGAAAGAAACTGAGACCAAGGCAAAAACAAACCGATAGAGAGAGTCCAAGAGAGAGTTTGTTTGAAAAATGCCGACTTGGGTGAGATGCTGTAGTCTCCTGGGGCTGAGAGCAGAGGATTCTGTTGGTGAGAGTATTTCAGGGGTGAGACCTCCCACTTATTAGCTTCAGACTGAAAGTTTTGTCTTGTCTTCATTCAGAGCCAGAAGTCCAAGGCTCTGCGGGCCAAGAAGTTCGATGGCGGTGTATCCATTCACCAGGCGCTAAGCTGACACTTAAACCTCCATTATGGCGGGCAGGAAGCACCTGTGTGGTGGGGGTGGTCCCGCCCTGGGTCTGCAGGGGGTGGGAGGTGAGGGGGTCACGCCCTGGGCCTGCGGGGTGAGGGGGTCACGCCCTGGGTCTGGGGGGTGAGGGGTCACTCCCTGGGTCGGAGGGGGTGGAGGGTGAGGGGTCACGCCCTGGGTCTGCGGGGTGAGGGGTCACGCCCCGGGTCTGCGGGGTGAGGGGTCACGCCCTGGGTCTGCGGGGGGGGAGGGGGGGGGGTCACGCCCCGGGTCTGCGGGGGGGGGGGGGGGGTCATGCCCGGGTCTGCGGGGTGAGGGGTCACGCCCCGGGTCTGCGGGGTCACGCTTCGGGTCTGCGGGGTGAGGGGTCACGCCCTGGGTCTGCGGGGGGAGGGGGTCACGCCCTGGGTCTGCGGGGGGAGGGGGTCACGCCCCGGGTCTGCGGGGTGAGGGGTCACGCCCCGGGTCTGCGGGGTGAGGGGTCACGCCCCGGGTCTGCGGGGTGAGGGGTCACGCCCCGGGTCTGCGGGGTGAGGGGTCACGTCCCGGGTCTGCGGGGGTGAGGGGTCACGTCCCGGGTCTGCGGGGGTGAGGGGTCACGCCCCGGGTCTGCGGGGCTACACTCCGCCTGATTTGATGCCTTCAGGGGATACAATAAAAAATCTTGTGGGTGCTCGAATAGTGTCAAACCCGTAGTGATTGACATGCCAGTGTAAATAATGGTCTATTTCTGTTGTCCTGCATTGCAATCCTGGATATCAGCCGTTTATCAATGTGGTAGGCACTGGAGTCCATTAGCAATCCACTCGGACCGATCAGCCTCGCCGCTCCTGCTCCATTCCAAACCTTGACATCTTATAGCGGCAGTAAAAAAAAAAAAAAATCATCTGCCCCTTGGGCAAAAGGAATGATAAACCGGCCTCGGGAGATGGTTACAGAGAAAGTTATTGTAAAACGAACTGGTCAGTTGAAAGCTTTCCTCTCTGTGGTGTGCTGCTCGCGAGGCCTCCAGCTCTCTCCTTCCGCCAGTGTTAGACGACCAATTAATGTTTCTTCCTGTCTGTTCTGAATCAACCCTGTAAAGTGGCAACTAGGGGGTCAAAATACAACCCGGCACCATCTTAAATCCTTGCTTTGGCCTGCTAACCACCGTAGCCTTGCTCCCTGCTCGCAATGCATGCTGCCTAAAGGCTGCAAGCAAGTATTTCAAATGTGCTGCAGCTTAAATGTTAAATCTCTCTATGCAAGAACGTGCAGCCCTCCTCTCCCCCTCCACCCATCCCAACCATTTTAAATCCAGTCACTGGGAGCGGTACTGAGCGTCCGGGGCCCAAGTTTCATCCCTAACCCGTGCTGAATTTGCAGAGATAGCAGGGTCTCGGCAGTTTGCCTCTGTGCCTCTGGGCCAGAGAGGGGTGGGGGAGGCCGAGGTTTCTACTCCAGATCGCTGTCTAATGACTCCTGCTGGACACTGCGCCTGTGTGTGTTATCAATGTTGGGTGGGCTTGGGTGTGATGCCCCTGTGATCGAATAGCTGCGGGGTTCTCAAATAAAAATTGAAAATGCTGGAAATACACAAAGGTTGTGACACTTTGACTGTGTACCTTTCACTGTTTCTGATGACATGTATACACATCTGGAATGTCACAATCTCTGGTGTGGGGGGGATGGGCGGGTGGTTGGGTGGAATGTGGGGGATGGGCGGGAGATGGGGGCGTGTGTGGGGGAGGGGGTGGGGGAGATAGGATGGGTGGGGGGTGTGTGTGGGGGAGGGGGTGTGGGGGATGGGGGCCATTGCGATACCGCCCAACGTTTGTTACCAGTCAAGGCAAACTTCTACCCCACTGACCGTTGCTGTGGTTACCGTCCTCACCTAAGTGGCCACGTGTGCGCATCAGAAAACTATTCACCCCCACCACCACCCCCCACCCGCAAACTGGGTCCAGCAGGAGCCACTGGTCAGCGTTCCGGAGCGGGAGCCCCGGCCGATGTTTCTTTTGCTCCTTCCCTGGCGCATGTTTAGCCCGCCAGTGACCCCCGCCACCTGCCTTGGCTGAGATCAACCAATGCAGCAGAGACCAGGAGTGGAGCCGGTTACTGCCCAGTCAACCTGGTTCAGTGACCACCCCCACACCCCCCCCCCCCCGCCCCGCCCCACCTGTATCAACAGAGTCCTGGGCGCAAGCAGCCAATTCTGAATTTGATTCCGATCCCAGATTCTGCGATCCATCTGGATTTTGACCTCCTGGTTGCCACGTTCCTTGTGATGTTTTTGTTCTGTTCATTTCTTCATTTCCTCCTTTGGTCTTCATCAGCCTCCAAAAAAGATATGGGATTATACGCCAGGAGAATGCTCTATCCTGTCTTTAGAGGATGGGAAGGTAACTTGTGCGCCTGTTTCTCTGATGTGCTGTGTGACCATACCGTAGCTTTAACCCTTCAGATACTGCAACCCATCAGCTTCTGAAAGAGGGAGATTTGAAGTCCCTGCTTTGGGGGTGACTTTTCAGCAGCACTAACCCTGTCTTCTCTCTTTCAGAGGCTGACTTACCAGCCTTTTCTGTTTTCATTACAGACTTTCAGCATTTGTGTTTTTTTTCCTTTCTTTAACGTTTGCAATCAGCATTGTTTCCCTGGTCCTCAGATCATTGCAAAATGATTAGTTACTTGTTGAATGCTTTGATATAAAATCACTGTGGATGTATGACTGTAATCACTGGTGCATGTTGTGTCCCTGTGCAGATAGACCATGAAAGCAGCCCTTGCAAATGGTGTTAGCAGCAACTGAATATTTTTTTTCTTGGTTTCTTCCCTGCATTGCCCATGAGGCAACCCATTTGTTCCAGCATTTCCCATCCGGTGGACCTCGCTCTGGGTTGTTTCCGGAGCGAAGACACCTTTTTTTTAACAAGGTCCGACTCGCAACCGCCGAGCAGGAGAATCGGCTGGGCGCGGTGGAAGGGGGCGGGCTTCCCGCTCCGCTCCCAGCGGACGCCAGCATCCTGCTCCATATCAACCCAGGATTCAGAAACTGGAACTCTTGTCTCCGCTCATCCGGGGCTGTTTGGGGCAGGGCTCGAACCCAGAACCTTTCGACTCCGAGGTGGGAATACGACCGCTCAGCCAAGGATAACGCCACCATTAAATATTTAGAGGGTGAAAATTGAGATGGGCTTTTTTCTAAATCTTTGTGATATAGGATGACACATTGGACTGACCACTTCCTGTAGTACCATCTCCTCATGGACTGTACAGAAAGTAGGAATAGAATGGGGGAGGGGGAATAGAGAGAATCATTTTCTGTTTCCAACACAAGTTCACAGTATGTACTGTTCTGTGATGCCTACAATAGGAACTCCTGAATCAAGTAACACTTCATTTGTATTAGCTAAGAGTCTTTGTGTTGCCACAAAGCCACAAGAATTAACCAGCCAAGTGAGGACAGATCTCGGGAGTCACATTTTGCAGGAACCAGCTGGCCTATAGTTGAAGGTCGGCCGTTGGGGAGTGACCGCTGAAGGTCAGCCACTGGGGAGTGACCACTGAAGGTCAGCCACTGGGGAGTGACCGCTGAAGGTCGGCCGTTGGGGAGTGACTGCTGAAGGTCGGCCATTGGGGAGTGACCACTGAAGGTCAGCCGCTGGGGAGTGATCGCTGAAGGTCAGCCGCTGGGGAGTGACCGCTGAAGGTCGGCCACTGGGGAGTGACCACTGAAGGTCAGCCACTGGGGAGTGACCACTGAAGGTCAGCCACTGGGGAGTGACCGCTGAAGGTCAGCCACTGGGGAGTGACCACTGAAGGTCGGCCATTGGGGAGTGACCGCTGAAGGTCGGCCATTGGGGAGTGACCGCTGAAGGTCGGCCATTGGGGAGTGACCACTGAAGGTCGGCCATTGGGGAGTGACCACTGAAGGTCGGCCATTGGGGAGTGACCACTGAAGGTCAGCCACTGGGGAGTGACCGCTGAAGGTCGGCCATTGGGGAGTGACCACTGAAGGTCGGCCATTGGGGAGTGACCACTGAAGGTCAGCCACTGGGGAGTGACTGCTGAAGGTCGGCCATTGGGGAGTGATCGCTGAAGGTCGGCCGTTGTGGAGGTTGCAGAGGTCGGTAGGATGAGGCTGGAGTATGGGTGTGCCCTGTGGTGTAAGGCTGGAGGAGGTTGCAGAGGTCGGTAGGATGAGGCTGGGAGCTGTATCTTGGGGAGGTTGGAGAGCCAGAGTGGAGGGAGTCCAGGGAGAGATTCCTAAATGAGGATGAAGAGTCAGCAGAAAGGTGGACTGTATTGAAGGCCACAGAAAGGTTGAGGAGGGACAACATACTGTGGCCTCAGTCACGCGTGATATCGGTGACTTTGGTTGGGGTGGAATTGGTGCTGTGGGCGCAACAGAAGCCAGAATGAAGGGCTTCAAACAGGGAATGTTGGAAGATGGTGTATTGGAGGAGCTTAAGGGGGAAAGGGAGGTTGAAAGTGAGACGAGATAGGTGAGTCATTCTGAGACAGTTTTGTCCACTGTAAGGGTGCAATGAGATCACTAGACAGCTCAGAGGGTAGATGCCCCATGCAACGAGTCAACTACAGGAAACATTTTTTTATCCGGCACCGACGGGACCGACGTGGTGCCGGTTCATCAAAAATTCCAGATAACCGAAAGCTATAGTAAAAGATACTGAGAGCTCAGAGCTCCGTATAAAGCAACAAACCCTATTGCTTAGCAACAGGTTCAGAACAGTGGCCACAAGTTCCAAGCGTCTCTGTAGCTTAGCAGCAGCTGCAGCCACACCCTTGCACAGCAACAGATGGAGGAAGGCAAGTAGAATATGAAGTAAAACTTACCTGAACCTACTCCTGAATTTTGCCGGTTAACCGAGATTTCCGGTTATTAGGTGCCGATAAATCGGAAGTTTCCTGTAGATTGAAGAGTTGTAACCCAGGTCTGTGTTGAGTTAGATGATCTCAACTGGGGCAGGAATTGGAGCACAATTGGCCTCGGCAATTGGGGAGGAGGAAGAAAAATCAGCCAGGGTTACCGTTCCTGATCGCCTTGCCAGTGGCCCCTTCCAGAAAGTGTGCGTGTGGACATCCGGGAATGACTGGATTGGGCTCAACTGTGACGATGCCCTTCCAGTCAAATAGCCCGCACTGATGCTCATTCGTTAGACTCCTACGTGAAGAATAATGACTCCGTGAGCACGGGACCACCGGGCCAGGGTGCCCCAGGGACTGCGACCCAACACCAGACACTGGGCAAGAGAAAATTCTCATCTCCCCGAAAAATTCCCACTCCTTCAGGAAAATAACAACTGGGTCCTGGTGAAGTGTGGGAGTCGGTGCATATGTAACTTAAATCCCTTGGGGTTGGCGGGGCGGGGGGGGGGGTGCGTAGAATATAAAATGATCAGTAAACTGAGACTGTGCCTTCGAAAAATGAATACAATTTGAGGGAAAAAACTTTCATTTATTTCTGTTACATGACTGCTGACCCCCAACGTGTCATTTTACTATTTTGCTCATACGACGACTCAATATGTGTGTGGGTGTGTTGCTGTGTGGGTTTACACCTTGAAATTCAAACTTTCTGTTAACCTAAGCAAGAAACAGCCGTGTTTAATCTGCAGTCATGATGTGGAGATGCCGGAGTTGGACTGGGGTGGACAAATGTAAGAAGTCGCACAACACCAGGTTATAGTCCAACAGCTTTATTTGAAATCACAAGCTTTCGGAGCGCTGCTCCTTCGAAGGAGCAGCGCTCCGAAAGTTTGTGATTTCAAATAAAGCTGTTGGACTATAACCTGGTGTTGTGTGACTTCTTATAATCTGCAGTCGTTTAAGTGAAGGGCAGTTTATTGATGCGTGGTAATTCAGCTGAGTTCTGCGAGTGTGGTCTGTGCCCTCTGGTTGCTGTGTAACACTTGAGCTGCTTTTTTGTGGTGTAGCCACTTTCCTGGCGCACTTGGCTTCTTTAACATGCCGGGGCGTCCGTTTCCATTTGCTCTAACTGAACTCCCCAATTCTTGTCTCCCTCCCTCCTTTTTTAATCAGGATCAGCTAGAGAAAGATCTGTATCTCTACCAGACTGAGCTAGACACAGATTTAGAAAATATGGAGAAGCTTTTTAGAAGCCAGGACTCCCGGCTATGGAAGGTATTCGCGACTTTCTCCGGTATCACTCATTCGCTGCATGCATTAACTTTTTCACTGCTGTGAATGAATAGGCCCAGCAATCAATCAATGCGAGGGTCTGCAGGGAATCCCATGTTGAAGGTTAATAAGCTTATAATCAATTGATAATTAGCATGCGAATGGCCGAGCCCAGACCTTTTTATGTTCTATTCCTGTACCTTTTTGGGCATGTTTTTTTTTAACTATTAAAATCATTATTAGATTTTTTTTGTTCTTCTGCCGTTGACGATTCAGCTTCTTGCTCTGCTCATTCTGAAAATGTCACTGCTTTTCCTGCACAAACTGCCCGCAAGAATTGGCTCCAAACCTTTTGTTGGCTGCATTTCAGAGTCGAGATTGGCCATCAGCCCCAGATTCTGTTTCCAAGACCTTCCCTGCATCCCAGATGCAATTTTGTACGGTCCTGTGTGTGTGTGTGTGTGTGTGTGTGTTTTTTTTTCCCCAACTGCTTCCTGTTGTTGTGCTTGCTGTGGGCTAGTCCCAGCAATATCCACTCCGTCCCCCCTCCCCTCCTCCGTAACCGGGAATCTCCTCCAGCTGACAGTCCCACCGATGAGGCTGGGAGAGCGAGAGGTTGTGAAAGATGGAGCTGCAGACGGTAATTCTCTTCCCGTTATTTCTCCTGCTCTGTGTTGGCTAGCTGCCTGCCGGCCAAGTTGCCTGTGTGATTAGGACTTTCAGATTAGCCAGCTTTCGACGCTTCCTGAGTCAAGTCTGTGCTCAGTGGAACAGCAACGGCAGCTGTTGGGAGAGGTGTTTGTGTACTGCTCACTGCTGTCACATTGAAATGCTTTTGAACAAAGAGCCAGTTCTGCTGAGTTCTGTGAAAGGGCACGGGGCAGCGCGAGTCTAACAATTCCAGAAAGCACAGATAATATAATACAATATTACAGCAAGATTTCTCCTAAATAAGTATCATAGCTCCACTTTATAAAAAAAAACTCTCTGTGGATGCTATATTAAGAAAGGGATAAGTTGATCAAGACTAGGGATTAGTTTAAAAATGTTCGAGCGCTAAGCCTCCACACTATGAGTTCTCCAAGGCCAGTTGGTTATTTTCCCTGCTTTTGGCTTGATGCACAATGACTCATTCACAAACAAAAGAACAGAGGCCAAGCAAGGACCAGCACACTGGCTGTTGTTCAATCTGTCACACACACCCCCACCCACTCTCTCCCCAACCCTCCCTCCCCCCTCCACTACCACCCCGAGGGAACTCCTCAAATCACTGGGTTTATGCAGCCAAGCAAGGGCTCCGAGTCTTGGAACATACGTGTGGGGTGTGAGTTGAAACTAAGCATCAGACCTCAAAGCAGTGCAAGTCTGGGTCCTGCCTGGGGAGTTCACTCGCTGTCAGGGCAGCTAGCGTCTTTTTGCCCCCCCCCCCCCCCCCCCCCTTCTCTGTGATTGTGTGCATTATTTCAGATTTATCAATGACCCTCTTTGTTTTTGTCCTTTCAGAGCACAGCACTGAACTCTCCCTTGGAAATCCCATCCGAACGCTCGACTTAGTAAGTAGCCGTCAGTGTTTTCCAAGCTGAGCCTTTATCTGTCATTTTGGTTTGTCTCTGGTACGCTATCATCTCCATCAGTATCTTGAATCTGTGCAATACTGTTGCTGCATTTTAATTGCACTGAGCGCCTCCCTCCCTGCCACAATTCTAAATGTTATGCGATGTGTGTGTACAATCAGGCAAAGCGGCAGAGAATCCCTTGCCAATTGGTGCTCTGAACAGAATTGGAGGAGGTAGGTTTTGTCTCGTATTTAGTGTGAGCTTTACTCTGGATCGTGTTTTAAATAGTCGGGATTTCGAGGAAAAATTGGAAGGATCCTGAGTCTTTACCAAAAAGAGTTCAGCAAATTCTTTTTTTTGCTGTTCGCCAAAGATTTGACCCCAGAATTTGCAGCGCTGTCCTGCATCAACTTCTCCTCTGTGTGTGATAATGACTTGGCAAAGTGATGCACTCATAGTTTATCCTCCCCATGATTAAAGACTGTGCCTCTTTAATGACCGCTTTCTCTGGAGAATACATCTCTGTCAGACCATAAGGTTGCACTGCGCTGTTCTCGGGCTCTTCCTGTGGTGGTAAGGAGCAGTTTATTTACATTGGGCCCATCAGGGCTAACAGTTAGACAGGGTGGGACGTGCTCCGCTCTCTTGAGATGCTTTCCCTTTGAAATGTTTGATTCATTCCTGATTTTTTTTTTAAATGCCCATTAGAGGAAGCTAATCTTAAAGGAGAACCGCGCAGTACAAGGGGCCCAAACCAGACCTGCTGCGAGCTCGTCCCAATCCATTTGTAAATCGGGTCCGTTGGTGCCTGGAGCAGGGAACAATTGGGCAACAATTGCCCAGTGTGATACCGAGCACCTTGGGACGTTTTACTACGTTAAAGGTGCTATATAAATGCAAGTTGTTGGTGTTGTTGTTGTTGAGAACCGACGGCCCCCAGGCTGTTGTTTGATCTGAGCTAGAGGGGCAATTGAGCAACTAGCTATAAGATCAAGAAGTAGAGCGGGAATGAAATTGGCCAGGGTTTCCATTCCTCATCCTTATCCAAATTAGACTCCAATTAGAAAAGGACAAGTTCAACCTTTGTTCTGTTGCACTCTGCATAGTATTACCTGATATTAGGTAGAACTTACAGCACAGAAACAGTCCATTCGGCCCAACAGGTCTGTGCCGGTGTTTATGACACTAACTGGCTAGCCTCCCACGTGGCGAATGATCATTTGGGGTGAGATACCAGAGGGAACTGCAGCCCAGTCACAGTCAACACACCAGGAGAGACGCAAAAGAAGATTGGAGAGAGGGGGGGTGGGGTAGAGGGAGCAGTGGTGTCGGGCACAAGTTCTTGTGTTACAATACTGAGCCCAGTGAACAATGGACCAGGCAACATCTTGGCAGCAAAATTTGTAATTCCTGTTTTTTTTTTTTTACAATTATGGCAACTCTTTCGTTCTATTTCTATGTCTCCATTTCTATTTCACTATCTCTAACTCTCTTTCTATATATAGAGATATATCTCTATCTCTCTTTTCATCTCTCTCCCTCTGCATAATTAATACAGCACAGGAGGAGGCCATTCAGCCCATTGAGTCGGTGCCATACTAACTCTTAGAACAGGAGCTGTCTACTCCCTGTTCTAATATCCCTGGGTGTGGGAAACAACGGTCAACACCTACATTTAAAAAAAAAAAACATATAGTAAATACAAAAGAATAAATAAGCTTATCTATATAATTGCCCACGTCCTGTTGGAAATCTCTCTAAGCTTTGCTCCCCCTGAGGCCCTCGTCTCCGCGGCCTGATCTCACTTTAACTTCTTTCCTCTCCCTTTCTTCTGATTGGCTTATTAATTTCAGCTCTAGATCAGAAACACCAGCCTTAACTAACTGGCTTGTTTAGCAGTGTTTTGCATCTGTATCAAAAGTGTGGTGTCTGGCAAGTGGCGTCTGCTGTCTGGCAAATGGCGAGTGGCGTCTGGCGAGTGACGTCTGCCGTGTACTGACCTGCAGCTTTTAATATAATCCTAGTCGTGCTCTTGTCGTGTTGCACTTGGGGAGTTGGGACCAAGTGTAGAATTCAGGGCAAGTAGAGTTTGGGCGAAGGGGGGATAATTGAATTGGACCAAGAAGGGGGAGGGGGGAGAAGGAGGCTGATGAGAGGGTGGCGGTAGGTCAGGAGGAGGGGTGAGAAGCGGGCCAGGAGAGCGAGGGGAGAGGAAGAGGGCAGTGGGGGTGAGAGAGGGGAGATGGAGGAGTGGGGAGAGGGCAAAGAGCAAGAAGAGGGAGGGAGGGGAGAGAAGGAAAGACCTGCATTTCTATCGCGCCTTTCATGACCTCGGGGCGTCCCAAATCGCTTCACAGCCAATTAAGTATTTTTGAAGTGTAGTCACTGTTGTAATGTGGGAAATAGAGGAGTGGAGAGCAGGCCAAAGAGAGAGAGAGAGAATGGAGGGAAACGGAGAGGACAGGGGGGTGGTTCGATACGAAGGACAATCAATTAAGTGATGTTCAGTGGGGGAGATGTGCGGTGAGGATACTGGGTTTTGGTCACCAAGAATGGGAGGAAGGATATGGGGGGCAGGGGTGCTCTCGCCCTTCCCACCCCTCAACCCCTCCCCCCATCCTTCACCCTCCCACCTCCTTCACCCCACTTGGTCCAATTCAATTACCCCTCACGCCCTCTAACCTTCCTTGACCTTCTACACTTGGTCTTGACAACTCATGTGCAACACCCCGGGAGAGCAACGTCCTCCAATACCACGTGAAAGATGTAGCGAAGAGACCTGTTAGTTACTTTGAAAAGTAAACTCTTGAGCCGAGATTAGATTAAATGTTAGTCACGTGATTGCTGGTGGAATTCCTTGCAGTTACAGTGTGGCCCAGAATAGCTACAAACTGTTCCGGGCGGACCTCTGTCCGGCCCTGCGGTACGCTTGCCTTGAAAGATAAAACATATGGTCAGTAAATGGTTTTAAGACCCGGGATAGTTTACTATTTCTGTAATTTAATTACTTGTGAAAAGTTTTCTTGTATTCGAGGTTGGTTTGAGAGCTTTACGTCGCTGTTGTAAAGCCACTGAAATCCTGCCGAGGTTTTACTGGTTTTGATCGGCAGGTAGAAGTTCCTTCTAGTGTGTGACAGTGGGCAGGTACTGTCCTCTGTTCTTGTGGGATCTTTCTGTTAGAAGTCTGGGTGGACTCTCTGACAGCAGGATTAATGTGCAACTTCATCAAATCAGAGAATCTTACAGTACAGAAGGAGGCCAATCATGCATGTGCCGGCTCCTTGAAAGAGCTATCCAATTAGTCCCACTCCCCTGTTCTTTCCCTTTTCTAGGGTACAGTAGATACAGCGAAGTTAGTTCCTGTGGTGGAGGAATCCAGAACAAGGGGAATCACAGGATATGGGGATAGTGCAGGAAAGTGGAGATGAGGTAGAAGATCAGCCACGATCTTATTGAATGGCGGAGCAGGCTCGAGGGGCCAAATGATGTACTCCTGCTCCTATTTCTTATGTTCTTATAATCTTAAAATTAGAGCTAGGCTAATCAGGAAATACATTTTCAAACAAATAGTTGTGGAAATCTGGGACTGCCCCCCAAAAGGCTGTGGATGCTGGGCGACAATTGAAATTTTCAAGGGTGAGCTCGATTAGATTGTTGTTGGTTAAAGAAATCGAGGGATATGAAGCTAAGCTGGGTAAATGGAGTTGTGGTACAGATCAGCCATGATCGAATTGAATGGAACAGGCTCGAGGGGCCGAATGGCCTATTTGTGTTCCTAAAATGGCTGTCTCTGGACTTGAACTGGCCGTGAAGGCGCAAACTGGGAGGAATCGGGTGGAGAAAGCAGAAAATGGTGGTGGGATCTAAATGACGGTATTTGACCCCTACGTGTATTGGTTCCTGGGGCTCTGCCGGCCACAGGAGCTCTGGTTGCCAGGATTAACATCAATTGGAAAATTGGAGCAACGTAAAAGCAGCAGTAAGTGGACGGGGCAATCAGACACACTAATTACAGTCCACGACCGTCGCTGTTTTTAAGCACAAAGAGACAAAAGATGGCCCCTACGGTTAGCATCGCGAGCACGGCGCGGAGGGAGTCACTGAACCCAGCCCAGTGAGAGAGATGAATTATCCAGCAGACAGGTGTGGGGCCATATTTTGCTACTTTGCTAATTTCAGTGAAAAATTAAACATTGCAGTCTGGGTAGAATGGTGCAGTATGGGTAACAATTGTTAATGAAAGAAAGAAAGACTTGCATTTATATAGCGCCTTTCACGACCACCAGCCGTCTCAAAGCGCTTTACGGCCAATTAAGTACTTTTTTTTGGAGTGTAGTCACTGTTGTAATGTGGGAAACAAGGCAGCCAATTTGCGCACAGCAAGCTCCCACACACAGCGATGTGATAATGGCCAGATAAACTGTTTTTGTGATGTTGATTGAGGGATAAATATTGGCCAGGACGATTTGTCTGCTCCCAGGATTCCACTTTGCCCCAAAAAATTGTGGTCAGGAATATAGGTGATCAATAAATAAATAAATACAATGTGCTCGTTAATGCCTTGTCGAGTCCACTAATGAGGTTGCACAGCTGAAAGGAAACATGAGTATTTTACTCGGGTCAAATTTGGAGTTACTGAGCGGAATGAACAGGAAATTTAATACCCCATCAGATGGTGGGGGTGGGTTAGGAATCGATTATTTCTCATCTGGTCTCTGAATGTTACGTAAGCCCGTGTCACCAGGGAGAGAAATGAATGGAGAAATCCAATCCCTGGGATTGAGGTGGTGTAAAGAAAGGATCTGGGATATTGGACTGAATAAACTGGGAGGTCCAGTATCCACTCCAGGACACCCTTTGAATATCTGTCCACAATTGATGCTTTTTTTTTATATCAGAGGGTGAAAATCAAACCCAGTTATATTCACATCAAGCCTCTGCGACAAGATTATCAGCAATTTTTTTCTTCCTGGTTAAGAATGTGTACCCTGGAGCCCTAAGGGGTCACAGACAGTTACTTCCTGTCCTCATTGCTGTGCAGATATCTCGGGTTTGTGATACTCTTAAGATCTTGATTTAGGATTATAATAGCAAAATACTGCGGATTTAGGATTTATCCACAAATGATGGAACGATGCCAAGAACAACCCTTTCCAAACCTCCAGGCCCACGAAATCCAAACGGGACTATCCAGCGAGGGAGAAATACATGTAGGACTGAGCTGTCCCGGCTTTGAAAGAAAGACAAGGGGCTTGCCTTTATATCGTGCCTTTCAGATACTCCGTATGTAAAGGGGAGGGTTGATGAAGGCGAGGCGAATGATATTGTGTATATGGACTTTCAAAAGGCGAATGATAAAATGTCACATAATAGACTTGATAGCAAAATGGTAGCCCATGGGATTAAAGGGACAGTGGCTGCGTGGATACAATATTGGCCCAGGGACAGAAAGCAGAGAGTGGTGGTGACCGGTTGTTTTTCAGACTGTGCAGTGGTGTTCCCCCCAGGGGTCGGTATTAGGACCACTACTCTTTTTGATATATATTAATGACCTGGACTTGGGTATACAGGGCACAATTTCAAAGTTTGCAGATCACACAAAACTCGGAAATGTAGTAAACAATGAGGAGGATAGCAACAGACTTCAGGAGGACACAGACCGACTGGGGGAATGGGCAGGCAGATGGAACTTAATGCAGTGAAGTGATGCATTTTGCTAGGAAAAAAAGAAAGACTTACATTTATATAGCGCCTTTCACGACCACTGGCCGTCTCAAAGCGCTTTATGGCCAATGAATTACTTTTTTGGAATGTAGTCACTGTTGTAATGTGTCAGGAATGAGGAGAGGCAATATAAACTAAAGGGTACAATTTTAAAGGGGGTGCAGGAACAGAGAGACCGGGGGGTGTATGTACACAAGTGTTTGAAGGTGGCAGGACAATTTGAGAAGGTTGTTAAAAAAGCACATGGGACCCGTCGCATTATAAATACAGAGTACAAAAGTAAGTGAAGTTACGCTGAACCTTTATAAACCACTGGTTAGGCCCCAGCTGGAGTATTGTGTCCAATTCTGGGCACCACACTTTAGGAAGGATGTGAAGGCCTTGGAGAGGGTCCAGAAGAGTTTTACTAGAATGGTACCGGAGATGCGGGACTTCAGTAGAGAGACTGGAGAGGCTGGGGTTGTTGTCCTTAGAGTAGAGAAGGTTAAGGGGAGATTTAAAAGATGTAATTAAAGTTGGAGTTTTGATAGAGTAAATGGGGAGAAGCTGTTCCCAGTGGCAGAAGGGTCGGTAACCAGAGGACACAGATTTGAGGTAGGCTGACCATACGTCCCCGTTTTTGGGGGACAGTCCCCAGGTGAGGTACTGTGTCCCCATGCAAACAATGGCCCCGGAATAGTCCCCGATTTCACGAAACTCGACCCCGAAGTCTACCCCTGAACAGTGAGAGTAACCCCCCCCCTCCGAGCGGTCAGTTTGAGGTTCTAAGGCTAAACTAAACAACAACTTGTACAGCAGCCAGAGTGACTAACTGGGCATGTGTTATTGGGCGGTCTTTCTGTGCATGTGTCGGTTGTTGTTTCTGGCCGGGCTCGTGCTGCTGGATTGTCGGTGCCGGAAGTGCCTGAGAACACGGCAATCGGAGCGGGCGAGGGCGAGGCCACGGTGGGAGGGCCCGGTCACCGTCACCAGGGGAATGGCGGTGTGGGCTAATCCTAGACACTGTGCGGGATGGGTGATTCAGGTGTGACTTCAGTCATGAAGGGGTGTTGCTGGGGGGGGGGGGGTCAATTGTGACCTCAGTCACTGGGGTCGGGTGGGGTCGGGTCAAGTGTGACCTAGTGAGAGGGGGTGGGGGGGGAGGTGGGATGTCAAGAGTGACCTCAGTCACTGGGGGAGGGGGTCCGGTGTCTGAATGTACTTCAATAGTGTGGCATCACATCCACAGCAATTATATGCACACTTGTAGTGTATATGTGTAACTGTTAAAATATAGGCTGCTGAAATAAAATTTGCCTCGCTACACGGCGCAACCTACATTTTCCCTCCTGGCTGCTTTGATGTGCTCCCAACCTCTGTCCCCCCAGATTCAGTTCAAAAAATATTGTCACCCTAATTTAAGGTGATTGGCAGAAGAACCAGAGGCGAGATGAGGCGAAATCTTTTTTCGCAGCGAGTTATGATCTGGAATGCAGAACCTGAAAGGATGGTGGAAGCAGATGCAGTTGGAACTTTGAAAAGGCAATTGGATAAATACCTGAAGGGGAAAAGTTTTCAGGGCTATGGGAAAGAGCAAAGGAATGGAACTAATTGGAGAGCTCGTTCAAAGAGCCGGTACAGGCATGAGGGGCCGAATGGCCTCCTGTGGTGTATCATTCTATGATCCTAGGTGTCCCAAAGCACTTTACAGCCAATGAAATACTTTTGTAGTCTAGTCACTGTTGTAAAGTATGAAACATGGCAGCCAATTTGCACACAGCAAGATCCCACAAACAGCAATGAGATAAATGACCAGATAATCTATTTTAGTGATGGTTGAGGGATAAATATTGGCCAGGACACCGGGGAGAACTCCTCTGCCCTCCTACAAAATAGTGCCATGGGATCTTTTATGTCCACCTGAGAGAGCAAACGGGGCCTTGGTTTAACGTCTCATCCGCAAGATGGCACCTCCGACAGTGCAGCACTCCCTCAGTACTGCACTGGAGTGTCAGCCTGGATTATGGGCTCAGGTTTCTGGAGTGGGACTTAACCCACACCTTCTGACTCGGGTAAGAGCACTGCTGGAGGCTTCTGTTGGGGCTAAAATACAGACCCTGACCCATAGGCCACAGTTTGGACAGCCTTACTCTACGCTAATGAGCTGGTCTGTGTTTTATCTTTAATCTCAGCTATGTGGGTTAGTAACGATTCAATTGAGGTGGTCCGTAGTCTCCAAGCCCACACTCTGTGCACTGGTTGAATCCCTTGGTCCCCCCCAAACCCGTCAATGACACAGGGTGGGGCTCCTGTCAGAACTGTTGAGGAAGGGTCTCTTTCTGAAACATTAAGCTGTATTATTTTTTGCCATATTTCCTGCCACCAGGTTCGTGAATCCTGAATTTTCTAATTGTGCCCTGAAGAATGGAGCCAGCTCCGAGTGTGCTGGTTTGTGAGAGTTAGCTCACACTGGAGTAAACAAAATCATTAACCCAGCAGGAAGGTCAGGAAAATAGGTTGATGAAATGCCAGGAACATGCAGGTCCTCCTCATGGAAATGCTTGAGTTCCTCAAGCGACCCCCGTGACCTTTCCTTGGGCAACCCCCGTGACCCTTCCTCGGGCGACCCCTCCTCGGGTGACCCCAGCCCCCCGTGACCCTTCCTTGGACGACCCTTCCTTGGGCGACCCCCCTGTGACCCTTGCTCGGGTGACTCACCCTGACAGCCTCTGCCTGATGACCCTCAACTCTGATTTACACCCTGCTTGGCCATCATTGAGAGCTGGAATTACAAGCGTTAATTTTAAAAAAAGGAATTCAATGACTCACCCAGAAATGGATTAACTCAGAACTGACAAGCTGGCTGCGATTTCAGTTTCCAGTGTGCCAGCACATTGGTGCATGTCATTGATGCTCCAGATAGTATGATGATGATAATGTCCCCTGTAATTTGTGCCCATCTGTTCATGCACTTCAGCGGCCTTGTCTTTGGAGGCTGAGGCTGTCGTCACAGGGCTGTTAACGGTGATCGGGTTAATCGGCTGCATCCCTCCTCACGGCTCTGCGGACCCACTGTTGTGCTGATCCTTGTGCAGATTTCACATGCCTTCCAAAGTAAGCTCGGGTCTCATTGGACTCTGAATCGAAGTTCTTCTAAACTGTCCCTGTCATTTCACCTCCGCAAGGCCATTCACTGCCACTAAATGCTGAGAAATATAAGGATGGAGCAGAGAATCCAAAAGTTGTTAGAAAGAAGAAAGGGCTTGCGTTTTATATAGCGCCTTTCACATCCTCGGGACGCCCCAAAGCACTCCTGTAGCAATGATAATGACCAGATAATCCATTTTTAGGTGTTGGTTGAGGGGCATCGGGGAGAACTGCCCTGCTCTACTTTGAAATAGTGGCCATGGGATCTGCCTGAGAGAGCAGACGGGGCCTCGGTTTAACGTCTCATCCAAAAGACGGCACCTCCGACAGTGCAGCACTCCCTCAGCACTGCACTGCGTGTCAGCCTGGATTATATGCTCCGGTCTCTGGAGTGGTCCTTGAACCCACAACTTCCTCACTCGAGGTGAGAGTGTTGCCCACCGAGCCACGGATGATGCAGTGTAGTTACAGCATGATGGGTTTGCACACATAGTTTCCATCATGAATGTGAACATAGATTATTTTTTTTCCCCTCTAGTTATATATTCCTAAGGACAGAGTGTGTTAGTTTAAAATGGGGACTGGATTACGTCTGCGTTCCCTGTCCTCTATCTCCACCCCCCCCCCCCCCTCCTTCGCTTCCTCTGCAGATTGCATTGCCCGTGACTCCCCATGTGCAATGCCCGGGAGAAGGACTGGTGAATCTGAGCACAGGCAGAGCCGCTCCTGCACTGCAGCAGACACTCCGCAGGTTCGGCCAGCTCGGGTTTAATGTTGCGACGCGGGAGATGATGAATTATAAGCACCCTTGACCCGTGGTCCCTGGAAATGAGTCATTTTGCCAGATGGCAATTTGTTGTTTGATTTGTGATGGAGAGGACACCATCGATAATCTTTTAACTGTATTCTAAGGCGGTGTATTTACTGGAGTCTGGGTAGGGGAAAGATGAACAATGGTCATTGTTTTAATTTCAGTATCGCTCACAAGTGATTTGTTTTTTTAACATGACCTATTAGATGCAGATTGCACCATCAAATTAAGCAAAAATTGGACCGTGGCCATTTATCAGAAGATGAACATTTACTCTAGAATGCTCTCACTTAGTGCTTTAAATGCTTGAATGTATCCCTGTGTACAGAACACTTCCATTTACATCTACAGGATAACGCGATCTGCTCTGGACATACAGTTCTATAGTGTTTACTCTAATATCGGCTCCTTGTGAGTGTGCGGTTGAAGGGGCATTTTCCCAACGTGCTCTTGCAGTGTCTCACTCTCTCGCCTCTGAGACAGAAGGTCGTGGATTCAAGACCCAGAGACTTGAGCCTAAAACCTAGGCTGACACTCCAGGGTAGTACTGAGGGAGTGCTGCACTGTCGGAGGTGCCCTCTTTCACATCGGACGTCAAACCGAGAGCCCGTCTGCCCTCTCGGGTGGATGTAAAAGATCCCTCGGCACTATTTTGAAGAAGAGCAGGGGAGTTCACTCCTGGTCAATATTTATCCCTCAACCCACGTCACTTAACAAAAAAATTATTACCACGTTGCTGTTTGTGGGAGCTTGCTGTGCAAATCAGCTGCCGTGTTTCCTACATTACAACAGTGACTACACTTCAAAAGTACTTCACTGCTATTAACGCACTTTGGGACATCCTGAGGTTGTGAAAGGTGCTATAGAAATGCAAGTCTTTCTGTCTTTTTTCCTGGGTGGAGCCTGTCCCACTGGGAGGCCAGATTGGGAAATCACGGCGTGCGCCAGTGTTTACCAACGTGTGTTTCTGGTGAGCGTCATGCCGGGAACATGCTTTGGGGAAAATCAGCCCTTTTATTCTTTCCCAGGACTTCTAAACCTTTATAAAACACTGGTTAGGCCTCAGCTGGAGTATTGTGCCCAATTCTGGGCACCGCACTTTAGGAAGGATGTCAAGGCCTTGGAGAAGGTGCAGAGCAGATTTACTAGAATGGTACTGGGGTTGAGGGACTTCAGTTATGTGGAGAGACTGGAGAAGCTGGGGTTGTTCTCCTTAGAGCAGAGAATGTTGAGGGGATATTTAAGAGAGGTATTCAAAATTATGAAGGGTTTTGGTACATGGGGTGAAACTGTTTCCAGTGGCAGGAGGGTCGGTAAGCAGAGGACACAGATTTAAGATCATTGGCAATAGAACCAGAGGGGGGAGATGAGGTGACTTTTTATTACACAGCAAGTTATGATCTGGAATGCACTGCCTGAAAAGGCAGTGGAAGCGATTCAGTAATAACTTTAAAAAGGGATTTGGATAAATACTTGAAAAGGAAAAAATTGTAGGGCTCTCGGGAAAGACCCGGGGGAGTGGGACTAATGGGAGAGCTCTTTTTCAAAGAGCAGGCACGATGGGCCGACTGGCCTCCTGTGCTGTAAGCTTCCATGATTCTGAACCCTGTGGATGTCCTTCCCCCTCTCAGCCATCACTTCCTCTCTCAATCTACAGCAGGAGTGTTCAAACTAGAGGCCATCAATATAAGATAGTCACCAAGAAATCCAATAGGGAATTCAGAAGAAACTTCTTTATCCAGAGAGTGGTGAGAATGTGGAACTCGCTGCCACAGGGAGTGGTTGAAGCGAATAGTATAGATGCATTTAAGGGGAGGCTAGACAAGCATATGAGGGAGAAGGGAATAGAGGGTTACGCTGATAGATTTAGATGAGGAAAGACTGGAGGAGGCTCGTGTGGAGCATAAACACCGGCATGGACTGGTTGGGCCGAATGGCCTGTTTCTGTGCTGTATATCCTCTGTAAACATCTTGTTTCTGTGATCTGCAAATTCTGGAGCCTCAACAGCCACATAGAAAATTACTTCCAGCTCTCGGTAATGTGCATTTATCTCAAGTTGGTGATATTATTGCCTGAATCTATCTGTCAATGCTGTGATTGGACTTTCAGGCTCAACTCCCACTACTTAAACAGCTGAGTTACGTTGTGTATAAATTGTTGTGGGAGATTGTGGGCCAATCACGAGCTTTTGGTGGTTCAAGGGGATATCTTTAACAAATACAAAGTCATTTTCTTTTATATTTTGACGTGTAACGAGGCCAAGGAGCAAGTCCAAACTGCCTGGAGCAGTTTTCTCCAAAGCCCCAATCCCAGTAACAATCAGTAAGTAAATTCAATGCCCTACACTCCCAGCAGGGATGCTGTGCTGGAAGGGAGCAGGAGTACGAGATGCAACACTTCCGTGCTGGGATCCTGGCCTGTGCTCCCTTCGACTGAGGCTCCCTGCTGGGATCTTGGCATCAACAAATCCACCCACGGCTCCCATCGGTTCTCTTTCTTTTCCTGTACGGTTTTCACCCCCGAAGGAACAGTTCGGATGAGGCGTTAAACCGAGGCCCCGTCTGCTCTCTCGGGTGGATGTCAAAGATCCCAGGGCACTATTTCGAAGAAGAGCAGGGGAGTTCTCCCGGTGTCCTGGGCCAATATTTATCCCTCAACCAACATCACTAAAACAGATTACCTGGTCATTATCACACTGCTGTTTGTGGGAGCTTGCTGTGCACGAATTGGCTGCTGCGATTCCCTACATTACAACAGTGACTGCACTGTTTCAAAAAAAAAAAAAAGTACTTCATTGGCTGTAAAGTGCTTTGGGGACGACATGAGGTAGTGAGAAGCGCTGTATAAATGTACGTCCTTCTTTCTTTCCACCAAGCCTTAGAGTTATGTAGATTTTTTTTAATGGTCTGGTGATCTGATACACATGGAAACCCAATCCAAACTACTGAGCAATCGCCGCTGATGGGGGTTCCTTGCCTGATGTGGAGTGACCCGTTTGCCCCAATAGGGATACACTCCACTTAATAAATGGAAAATCCTCGCCCAATATACACTCCCGTTACTTGAAGTTCAGCACCAGGAGTGTTCATTGATAACGTCTCCCTCAGTGTCCTTGATGAGACAGAACAGGGCGCAGCTGTGGAAAATGTGAGGACTGAGGAGAAAGGAAGCAACTTATTCCGAATATCAAGTTGCAAACCACTGCGGGGGGGAGGGGGAGGATGCCAAGTTATTCCATGGTTCTTCCAGCCCGAAGGGTCGCCGACCTTGATCGGAGGAACATAACGTGACGGCCCGATTGGCTGCAGCTCCGATGGGCTGAGCTAATCTCTTAAATGCATTGCGATTCATCGAATGAGTCAGCTTCGCACTTCTCCCTCTCACGGCACAGCCAAGCTCTGTACAATCAAACCACTGACTGGTAAAGGTCGCCAGCATTTCTGTGAAATATCTGAAAGTGGGCATGAGTCATGTAACATTTCAAAAGGAGCAGTTTTCTACAAATGTCAGGGGTTGATGGAACAATTTGTTTATTTTTGGCCGGTCGAGCGAGTCGCGCAGAAAGGGGCGGATAGCACGAGGTTATTATACATGTGTTCTCTTTTCCCAGCTCTGTATTCTCGCCCAATCACCACGCAGTGAGAAGGCAGTCGGAGCCAGGTACAGGGGAGCCAATCAGCCAGGAGAGCGAGAGGCAAATCTACAAGACGGTCCTGGAAGGCGGAGATATTCCCTTCCAGGGGTTGAGTGGCCTGAGCAAGAGAACCTCCAGCTCCTCTTCAACCAAAGGTGAACAGCGCAAAAACACTCAAGAATGCGATGTTACAACCCAGTAATCCTTCATCTAGAGTGCTATAACCAGAGGGTAGGGTAGCACAGTGGTTATGTTATTGGACTAGTAATCCAGAGGCCTGGGCTAATGATCTGGAAACAGGAGTTCAAATCCCACCACAACCGCTGGAGAATTTAAATTCAATTACTTAAATAAATCTGGAATAAAAAGCTAGTACAGGTAGACTACCCTTTATCCGGACTTCCGAAAACCGAAACCCTCTAAAAACCGAAGGTTTTTTCGGTCAGCGTAAGTCCAGCGTAAGTCGTGCGCCGGACCCCCGCCGGCCCCGACCCCCGCGGACCCCCGCCGGCGCCGACTTACGCTGAGCGTCAGCGTAAGTCGTGCGCACGATCCCCCGCCGACCCCCCCCCCCCCGCCGACCCCCGCCGGCCCCGACCCCCGCCGACCCCCCCCCCTCGGCGGGGGTCGGGGCCGGCGGGGGGTCGCGCGCACGACCCCCCGCCGACCCCCCCCCCCCCCCCCCCCCCGCCGACCCACCTTCCGAAATCCGAAATTCTCCGAAAACTGAAACACGGCTGGTCCCGAGGTTTTCGGATAAAGGATAGTCTACCTGTATCAGTAATGGTGACCGTGAAACTACCGGATTGTCGTAATGTCCTTTAGGGAAGGAATTCTGCCGTCCTTACTAACCACCACCTTCGCAAGGGCAACTAGGGATGGGCAATACATGCTGGCCTTGCCTAAGACGCCCACATCCCAGGAAGGAATAAATTAAAAAAAAAAAAACTAGTTAACCTGCCTGCCTCTTAATTGGCACTTTCCCTTAATGTAGGTAGGAGATGTAAAGGTCTACCAGGAGAAAGTAATTCCTCTGTGGGTTTTCTATTTATTGTTTGCAAGGATGCCTGTGCGAAATCTCTCTTTGGGCCACATTCCCACTTCAGGCACTCAGTACCGGTTCCAAGCACTCCCAGCACAGGTAGAACTGTGCGTTGGATGCAGTGTAAATCTCCGTCTACTCTGCTCCAATAACTTGCTGTGGGGAAACCGCCGAAGAACCATCCCTCGTGCCACCAGTCTGGCAGTTTCCATTTCCTGCACCCGTCATCCTGTCCCTGAGTGGCACTGCCAATTAGTGCTGGATTAGTGGCCCATGTCTAGGAACTGGACTGAGAGATTAGGGACAGTTTTGTGCTGTGGCCTCATGCCCATGCCACTAGAACTGTCCAGACCCATTATATGTGGGCAGTATATAGCCAGCAGCATGAATGGACTTTAATGGGTCATGGACTCTGTATACTGGTGTTGGTGCATTAGGTTCGGTCGGATTGTGTAGGTCTCTAAATGAGTTGCCTTTGTTCTTTAAACTGTCATGTTTATTACTGTGCTAATGTTGCCTTCGTCCACTGTCAACATCGGACGATGTGCAAGAGATGAAAATTGTGCGTCCCCGTAGCCTCCAGGACGTGAATCCTGAGAGACGCACCAAACACAGCCTTCATTTTGTTGGCCACCCAGTGTGTCCAAGAGGCACTATACAGCGCTCAAAAACTGGGAGAGCTGCACTCAAAGGCCGGGAGGCTCCACTGTCCAAACCGACGAGCTAAAAGCTGGCTGTGGTGACCTTCGCCCATTGAGAATAGTGAAATGGTGTAGCTGTGTCTAAAGTTGTTTACTAACACTCACTTATTCTAACACTTGTGTCTGTTCTGTTGCTCTGCACGCTTACCAGTGGATTTTAAAGGTGGGAATGGCCACGGCATTTCAACTACTTCAATTAATAGTACAGCAGTTAACTCTAGTAATACGCTAGGTAATAAATGTAAACATAAGAAGCCCCTGTCGGCAGCAAAAGCCTGCATTTCCGAAATCCTTCCCTCAAAATTCAAACCCAAACTACTTGTCGAGAGCGTTCGTACCCAGGATAGAGAGGGCAACAGCCCCGCTCCGCAGAAAGCCCAGAGCTGTGAGAACCTCCTGAGTGTCAACTGCCTGCTCGCCAGCAAGAGAGTGGTGATGAAAGAGACTGGGCGAAGTGTCGAGTCTCTCCTGCTGAAAGAGGAAAGGGAGCCTGCCCTTTGTTTGAGAGGCGACCAGAGTCTGCAGGAGTCGGCCACCATCCCCAGGAGATGTCCACTTCCAAGTGGCTCCGTTGACAACATGACCGAGTTTACCAAACTGTACCAAAATATGCACCAGCTCAACCAATCGCGGCCCCAGGGACAGGGAGCCCTGCCCACCTCCATTGTGAGAGACATGGCGTTTCAGTTTGAATGCAGTCCGAAAGTCCAGTGTGAGCAGAATTCAGGCCAAGCAGGGTCGGACAATGTCCCAGAGTATTCGGTGTCCTCCAGAGTCAATGAGTTTGAGCAGATAATCCAGAGGTCCCGATCAATGCCTGCGCTGGATGTGACCAGTGGCTCAACACCATGCAAGAGCCCGGTGCCATCTCTCTGCAAGCCTTTCCTACAGTCGGCACACTCGGCCGAATCTGTCCTGGAGCTCCCGCCACGCCAGTATGAGAAGCCCGAGGCCGACATTCGAATAACCATCCGTAGTGCTTCAACCTCTGGCAGCGATGTGGAAGATGTGACGTCGGAGCTCAGCGAAGTCGTGGCCACTGAGTTGCCGTCCCCTCGCGCTGACGTTGAGCTCGACTGCCTATCCACGGTGTCAGCCGACAGCTCTACCAGTAGTGGCCGGCCTTCGAGCACACGCAGAGCAAACCAGTGCAAAGGAGCCTGTCCCGCCTCCTACACCCGCTTCACTACCATCCGCAGGCACGAGAGGCAGACTGCAGCCGCCTTGGACTCCAGGCTGGCCGCACAAGATCTCCCAGCCTCTCTCTCCCGAAATCTCTACCTCCTGAGCCCAAGGCCATTCCGACTGAAAAAGCCCTTTCTGCACCGGCTGAGAAACCCTTTAACCCACGTGGACTCAGCCAGCCAGACCGAGGTAGAGCACAAGAGAGGAAGCTTGCTTGATAACCCTGTCGCGCAGGGACCGTTGCCCAGTAACAGGCCGTCCCTCCCCAAGCGCACAACGTCCTTTCACGTCGTGGAAACGCTGAGCCACTCGGCTGCAACTGGACCGTGCCAAGATAACGGCATCTTGCAGCCTGACCTCCCCGAGGGCTCTGCTAATGGGAATCTTGTTTCTTTATCTGTACTCGATGGGGTCGACCCAAACAACAATCGGCACAATGAACTTGGGATGTACCCTAAAGGTGGACTTTCCAGTAATTCACTGGCACTTTGTCTGTTGAGACTATCTCGCTGTGTTTCTCCTCCCCCGCCACCTCCCCCCCCACACTTGTGCCCTTTGTTTCTGTAATCGGTGACATTGCAGTTCTCATTCTAGTCTGTCCTTTCCCTATCTGTTTGACATTTCACTGTAAGCATTGGCGAATCGGTTATTGGCTGCCTCTTAGACAGTTTGCTCAGAGTATCTACAGAAGGGCCTTGTCCCTAGGTCGCATATTGTGAGTGTAGAAAGACCCCGGAGTGAACCTTTGTGCGAGTGCACGTGAAGCTCTTGGTTCAGGTGCTTGTGAGGAATGCGCACTACGCAGCTTTATTCCTAGACAAAGCGCTGAAGAGGTGGGCCTCCTTTGGTACCGTTCCTCGAGGCAGGCATATACACACAGGCACATACATAGATACAGAATCACTCACTCGCCCTCACACACATTGGGGCTGATTTGAACTCAAACGCAGTGGGAAGTGCCCGACTCACTCATTTGAATCACCGGTTCCCGTTGGGCGGTGCGGGTTAAATTCAGTCCCATTCACACTCGTGACACACAACACGTATATAAACTTACAGACACAATGGCACACTCCCATACACCATTGGAGTTCAGCATCTGACAGTCCGCTTGCCTCAAAGTCAGCAAGTATTTATTTATTGTTGGTTTTAGGGTTGACAACAACAGCTTGCATTTATACAGCGCGTTTAACATCGTAAAACATCCCAAGGCGCTGCACAGGAGCGATTATCAAACAACATTTGACACCGAGCCACATAAGGAGATATTGGGACAGGTGAGCAAAAGCTGGGTCACAGAGAGAGGTTTTAAGCAGAGGCAGAAAGGTTTAGGGAGGGAATTCCAGAGCTTAGGCAAAAATGGCTGAAGGAGCAGCCGCCAGTGGTGGGGGCGAAGGAAATCGGGGGTGTCCAAGAGACCGGAATTGGAGGAGCGCAGAGATCTCGGAGGGTTGTGGGGCTGAAGGAGATTACAGAGATAGGGAGGAGACGAGGCCATGGAGGGATTTGAAGACAAGGATGAGAATTTTAAAATTGAGGCGTTACCAGACCTGTCTTCACTGACTATTCTACTCTATTCCCATCTGCTGCATTTTCTTAGGGGGGTCTCATTTCAATCTGGGTCCTGTGATGTACACAGACCTGAACTTTTAGGTTCAAATGAGTGGTGAGCTGTGTAGGCGAGGGGTGTGGGTGAGGGTGACGGTGTAGGCGAGGGAGTTGGCGAGGGTGAGGGAGTTGGCGAGGGTGAGGGAGTTGGCGAGGGTGAGGGAGTTGGCGAGGGGTGAGGGAGGGGGTGAGGGTGTTGGCGAGGGGTGAGGGTGTTGGCGTGGGTGAGGGAGTTGGCGAGGGGTGAGGGAGTTGGCGAGGGTGAGGGAGTTGGCGAGGGGTGAGGGAGGGGGTGAGGGTGTTGGCGAGGGGTGAGGGTGTTGGCGAGGGGTGAGGGTGTTGGCGAGGGGTGAGGGAGTTGGCGAGGGTGTTGGTGAGAGAGTTGGCGAGGGGTGAGGGAGTTGGCGAGGGTGAGGGAGTTGGCGAGGGTGTTGAGAGAGTTGGCGAGGGTGAGGGAGTAGATGAGGGAGTTGGCGAGTGTGGGTGAGGGCGAGGGTGTTGGCGAGGGGGAGGGTGTTGGCGAGGGGTGTGGGAGTTGGCGAGTGTGAGGGTGAGGGTGTGGGAGGTGGGCGAGGGAGTTGGCGAGGGGTGTGGGTGTTGGCGACGGTGTGGGTGAGGGTGAGGGTGTTGGCGAGGGGTGTGGGAGTTGGCGAGTGTGAGGGTGTTGGTGAGGGTGTGGGAGGTTGGCGAGGGGTGTGGGTGTTGGCGACGGTGAGGGTGAGTGCTGTAGGCCAGCGCCTGACGACGTTGTACCCCCTCTGCTGCGCCACAGGTAGACCTGCGGCGTTGGGCCCTGCAGCAATTTAACGAATAAAGATGGGGTCTGGGGTGAGGCGGAGGAGACACTGCCGGTGTCTTGTTCAAGTGCATCGCAGTGAGTCAGCACTGTCAGGAAAGGAAGGCGAGGGGGTTGCGGGGAGGAGGGGGAGATTGGTTGTGAAAGTATCTAAGGCCACAGATGATTGTTAAAATGATACCTGTGACATCCAAGTTAGTAGTGAGATCAGGGCATAACCGTGTGTAAACTGGAGAGGAATTTTCTGTGGAATGATTCCTGACTTAGCTCTCAAACGGTTGCAGTCTTTCAGTCAGTGTTGCCCCATCAGTCTTCGCGCTCCAACCTGCTCTAATAATATTTAATTGCAATTAGTAGACTACTATAAACTTTTCTGAGGCTTTATTTGATAATCTGTTCGCAACAGGGTTAAGTTTACGGGCACACCTTTAAAAGTTTCCTATCTCTTAAACTTAAACCGTATCCTTTTGTCGGTGATGTGGGTGGATTAACCTTACTTTGTGTTGTCTTCAAGTAGAGTCAGACTCTCCGAGGCTGTCCGCTCCAATCGAGCGCATGGAGACCCCTGAGGAAATCTGCCGTCGTCGTCACGAGGACAAGGAGGTGGGTCCCTGACCGATCTACCTTCAGGTCAAAGGTCAATTGAGTGTTGCCAAAAAAAATAACAAACCGTAATTCTTCAAAGAATGATTCTTACTCCTTTTAAAGTGGTACTGTCGTTGTGGTGATGTGTTTGGGGAGGGAGGGTCTGGAGACAGTAAAGCTGAACGTTATTTCCATCTCAATTCATATTGTGTGTTTGCAAACAGGGGTTAAGCAATCAATCTTTCTGTTCCGCTCGACAGCCTTTTAAAGCAGTTTATAACAGCTCCGCACCGTGTTTATTGACTTGCTTTTGTTTTAAACGGGTTTGTAACGTGCAACAAAAAAAAAAGTGGTTGTTCGCAGGTGATGGGACTCGCACAGATTCACTGAGTCATGAGATACTGAATCTCCCCCGTGACTCCCTGCCAGAGGCATCTGGTTCTCTGTCGCAATCTGAATGTGGTGACCACGATAGCGGATTAGTTTGTAACTCCCGTGGTTCCGTGAGAGCTGACCACTACTGATGTGTCACAGTAAGCAGGTGCTGATCGCATTCTGTATTTACTGCTGGGATCCAGCCACTCGACAGATTCAAAACTCTTAGAATCATAGAATGGTTACAGCACGGAAGAAGGCCATTTGGCCCGTCGAGCCCGTGTCGACTCTCAGCTTGTCCCACTAATTAATAGTCCCTCTTAATTCAAATAGTGCTTACCTACTTTGACTCTGCACTACATCTTTGAGAATTGTGTTCACTAAACATATTTCATCCATAAATGATGATCCTGAATAAACACAGGACATATTGTGAGGCACATCTCGAACTGGGACTGCCATTTCAGTGGCCCAGTTTAAATGGAATGTAATCATACAGAATGATACAGCACAGAAGGATGCCATTCGGTCCATCGTGCCTGCTCTTTGAAAGAGCTCTCCAATTAGTCCCACTCCTCTGCTCTTTCCCCATAGCCCTGCAAATTTTCTCCCCTTCAACAGGAAACTCTTTTATCCGGCACTAACGGGACCGGCGTGGTGCCGGTTAATCAAAAAGTCCGGATTACAGAGAGGTATACTCACCTTGTACGAGAGCCCCGTAGACGGCCACAGGTGCAGGAGCCCCGGTTACACGGCCACAGATCCAGGACCCCCGGTTACACGGCCAGTAATATATAGTAAAACTTACCTGAACCTACTCCTGAATTTTGCCGGTTAAGAGCGGTGCGGGTTAAAAGAGAAACTTTCTGGTATCCGGCACTGACGGGACCGAGCTGGTGCCGTACCATCAAAACTGCCGTAGAAACCAGCGCTAATGTTAAAACATACGGAGCTTCTGAGCTCCATGTGAATCAACAAACCCTGTTGCTTAGCAACAGCTTCAAAGCAGTCGGCCGCAGCTTAAAAGCGTCTCTGTAGCTAAGCAACAGCTTCAGCTAGACCTTGCAGAGCCTGACTGGGAAAAAAAAAGCAACGAGAAGTAAAAAAACTTATAGGAAACGGCTCCTGAATTTTGCCGGCAGATAGAGCTTTCCGGACATTTGACCTCCGGTTAAACAAAAGTTTCCTGTATATCCAATTCAGTTTTGAAAGTTATTATTGAAAATCTGCTTCCACCGCCCTTTCAGTCAGAGCATTCCAGATCACAACCACTCGCTGCATAAAAATTCCTCGTCTTCCCCTCTGGTTCTTTTGCCAGTAATCTTAAATCTGTGTCCTCTGGTTACTGCCTCTCCTGCCAGTGGGAATCGTTTCTCCTTATCTACATGATTTTGAACACCTCTATTAAATCTCACCTTAACGAGAAGAACCCCAGCTTCTCCGGTCTGTCTCCGTGCCCAAGAGAGGGTGGAGACAATATCGGGCAGCTTTGATACCTTTGTTAAATCTTTATTAGAGTTTGTATCTGAAGTGGATGCTGGATTTTTTAAACTGGGACTCTGCATGAAAATGGTTTGTTAAACTGGTTTGGGTTGGACAAGATCTGACCGCTGCAGCGAGTTTCAAACAATTCATGTGCTTATGTTATTTCTTTACAAACATGAAAGGTTTACCAACCTGTTTTTTATTCATAGATCGTGCCCACTTAAGTTAAGAACCTAACATTAAAATAGTACTTTAAACAGGGCAAACATTAAATACAGTCTATTCCTGTTAATTTGAAGTTTCTTAATTTGAATTATCTGTTAATTTAAAATGAAGTCACATAAAAGAAAGGATAGAGGAATGGAATTGAAAAGTAGGGAAGTTCTGCTAAACCTGTATCGAACCTTGGTTAGACCACACTTGGAGTACTTCGTACAGTTCTGGTCACCATATTATAAAAAGGATATAGAGGCACTGGAGAGGGTGCAGAGAAGATTTACAAGGATGACACCAGAACTGCGAGGGTAAACATATCAGGAAAGGATGAACAGGCTGGGTCTCTTTTCTCTTGAAAAGAGAAGGCTGAGGGGTGACCTAATAGAGGTCTTTAAAATCATGAAAGGTTTTGATAGAGTGGATAGAGAGAGAATGTTTCCACTTGTGGGGAAGAGCAAAACAAGAGGCCATCAATAATAGATAGTTACCAAGAAATCAAATGGGGAATTCAGAAGAGACTTCCTTACCCAGGGAGTGTGGAACTCGCTGCCACAGGGAGTGGTTGAAGTGAATAGTATAGATACATTTAAAGGAAAGCTGGATAAGCACGAGGGAGAAGGGAATAGTGGTTCTTTTTATTAAATTCATTCATGGGATGTGGTTGTCGCTGGCAAGGCCAGCATTTATTGCCCATCCCTAATTGCCCTTGAGAAGGTGGTGGTAAGCCGCCGCCTTGGTCCGCTGCAGTCCGTGTGGTGAAAGTACACTCACAGTGACTTTGTCGTAGTGGTTTGGTGGCTTGCTGGGCCATTTCAGAGGGCAGTTAAGAGTCAACCACATTGCTGTGGGACTGGAGTCACATATAGGCCAGACCGGGTAAGGGCGGCAGATTTCCTTCCTTAAAGGCCGTTGGTGAACCAGATGGGTTTTTACGACAATCTGGCACGTTCTCACTGGAGAAGAGAAGTTTGAGAGGTGATGTGATTGCTGTTTTTAGGATTCTAAAGGGATTAGATAATGGAGACCGTGATAAGCTGTTTCACCGTGTCTAGAACAGCAGAACCAGAGGACATGGCCTGCACTTCAAAGCTAATCTGTGGAAACAATATTTCAGCGAGCGTCTGGAACAGGCTCCCTGGGGAGACGGTGGAAGCAGTTCGTGTTGATTCATTCAAATGCAAAGTAGAGAGATTTATTTTGGAAAATATTTTTTTGGGATCCAGTATCTGAGTAATTTGAGACAGGACGTGTGGTGAGTGTAGCATTGGGAGGAACAGGTGACTGTGGACCTCTGGTCCCCAAAGCTCTCCACCTCTGGGGGTTTCCTCGCCTCATGTCAGGGTCTGTTGTAGACTCATTGATGGAGATTGATCGCTGTGATCGGTCAACAACTCCATTATCGTTGTAACATGGGACTACCGGGATGGTAGAAGGCGAGCTAGATGGGCCTTGGTCTTTCTTCATATAGCAATTCCTATGTAGTGGATGATTGGCATTTTTTCCCAAACAAAAAATGACTTTGAACTAATAGGAGTGGACTGTAAGGGTCACATTAAAATGTTGAGCTCTACACCCACCTCACTGCACCATAACTGCATGCCATTGCCGTAAGCTGTGTGTTAAATGTGCTGGAGTTTGCCTATCGGTGAAAGTATCGAGCTGATCTTCACAGCTTTTTATTTGGAGGTTAATCACCGATGTCTTGCTCGCTGCCTCTCTCTCTCCTGCGGTCAGAGGAGGGGGCTACACTTTAAATCTGGGTGACTTGTAAGGTCCCTGGCTCTGTGGGAGTGTCGTCCTGTCTGTGCTGTGTTTTGATATAAATTTCTGTCATTCCTGTTTGCACCAGATTCTGTTCTCATTACGTGAGTCTTTCAATTCTAATTCTCACTCCCTGCATTAAAGCAGAAGGGAATAGGGACTCTTGTCAATCTGAATATGGAAGTGGGTGAAACAGAAACGAGCATTCGAAGAGATTCATTGGTCTCATCTGTATACCTCATGTTGCACATAACTTTTATTAAAGCCAGATTCTAAGCATCTGCGCTATCACGACTTGTGTTTGAACATTTTTTTGACAAGAAAAATTGGCTTTTTTTTCTCTTTCAAATAAGCATAAGCAGATCTTTTTATGATCCCATTTTGTACGATTTTCTAACAGAGACTGTTAGAAGAGCAGAGACGACTTAGACGGGAACAAGAGGAAGCTGACATTGCAGCCAGGAGGCACACGGGCATCGCTCTTACACATCACCAGTTTATCACTAATGAGAGATTTGGGGATCTCCTTGACATAGACGAGGCAGCAAAGAGGAGATCTGGGTCAGAGGTCGGTTCCACTCACCTCAGTGCATAACTTGACCCAAAGCAGTACATGCCTCCTTCCCTACGCTGTGCTGTTCAATGTTTAGCTTTCTCTGGAGTACAAGCACTAACCCTGCAATAGAAGCCTAACTGTGAAGGAGTGTGGCCAAATGCTTCATGGTCAGCCATTTTAGCATGATTTAAAACCCTCTCACTACTCACCCTTGCTGCTGAACTTTGTGTGTGTGTGTGTCGTCCTGCGCTTTTCAAACCCCTGCTCCCACAATGATCCCATCTTTTGATGTTCTTGATTGAAATGTCTGTTGAATATTTATCTTTGCATCTTACTAACCCCATCACTTCCTTTGGGCATTTTGTGTTTGTGAGAGCTGGTCAGCGGAGGATGCCATTCCAACGGGTCTTACAAGGTCAAAGCATTCCCTTAAAATGCACGGTAGTTTGGAAACGGTGCAATTCGCAACCAAATCCATCAGGATACGAGTCTGCTTTTTTCTCCCACTACCTTCCTTCCCTTTCTCGTCTGAGCTCGGGTGAGGACACAGTTCCACGGCTGCCCGTTGGTTTCCAGTACCTCACCTGGGCGTGAGCCTAGACAGCTGAGCGTCAGACGGCATTGCGCGGTCAAGCCGCAAGGATGGCCGGCTGGTGATCAGGAGCACGCTGATTTCACCTTCCCGGCCCAGTGGTACTGAGAACAGTTGTGGCAGCTAAGTGCTGCAGCAGAGACTGGGGATTGAATCTCGGCCATCCTGATCTGTGCGGGACAGTGCAGTGCACTGCTGGGCGAGAGGCATCAACCCAGCCATTTGGTGGGGAGGGGTTAGTAATTCATAGCTGTGATATTCTGTATGGAGGCAGTCATATGACTTCAGTGACATAACCTGTGGTCGGTGGCTGCACCCTCAGTCTGTCCGCTTCAGGGCAACTTACAAAAATGAATGAAGAGCAAATCCGTCTGTCCGATGGCATCCTTTGTCGGACATCGCCCAAAGAATCACTTTTTGAGTCTGTAAGACTTCTTGGTCAAAGGGAAATCCCGCTGCTTAACTGGTTTGTGAGCTTGTCCGCTATACTGTTAAAGGCATCAAAACTGAGCCACACAGACCAGCAGGTCCCGGGTCCTGTTCCCTGGTGGAAGGGCAGTAGTTTGGCAATTGTCTCAGCCCCTCGCTCCTGGGCTTCCTGCTCCTGATCACTGCCAACATTCACTATCTGCGCCGGCGAAATCGTACCCAGGCAATTGCCAGCTCCTCGGGGAGAGAGAGAGAGTGAAAGCGGAATTGGTTTAAAAAAAAGTCACTCCCAGTGAGGATGGGTTGGTGGTCCTCACTCCCAGTGAGGATGGGTTGGTGGTCCTCACTCCCAGTGAGGTTGGGCTGGTGGTCTTCACTCCCAGTGAGGTTGGGCTGGTGGTCCTCACTCCCAGTGAGGATGGGTTGGTGGTCCTCACTCCCAGTGAGGTTGGGTTGGTGGTCCTCACTCCCAGTGAGGTTGGGTTGGTGGTCCTCACTCCCAGTGAGGTTGGGCTGGTGGTCTTCACTCCCAGTGAGGTTGGATTGGTGGTCTTCCCTCCCAGTGAGGTTTGGGTTGGTGGTCTTCACTCCCAGTGAGGTTGGGTTGGTGGTCTTCACTCCCAGTGAGGTTGGGTTGGTGGTCCTCACTCCCAGTGAGGATGGGTTGGTGGTCTTCACTCCCAGTGAGGTTGGGCTGGTGGTCCTCACTCCCAGTGAGGTTGGGTTGGTGGTCCACACTCCCAGTGAGGTTGGGTTGGTGGTCCTCACTCCCAGTTGGTGGTCCTCACTCCCAGTGAGGTTGGGCTGGTGGTCTTCACTCCCAGTGAGGTTGGGTTGGTGGTCCTCACTCCCAGTGAGGTTGGGCTGGTGGTTCTCACTCCCAGTGAGGTTGGGTTGGTGGTCCTCACTCCCAGTGAGGATGGGTTGGTGGTCCTCACTCCCAGTGAGGTAGGGTTGGTGGTCCTCACTCCCAGTGAGGTTGGGCTGGTGGTCCTCACTCCCAGTGAGGTAGGGTTGGTGGTCCTCACTCCCAGTGAGGATGGGTTGGTGGTCCTCACTCCCAGTGAGGATGGGTTGGTGGTCCTCACTCCCAGTGAGGGTTGGGTTGGTGGTCCTCACTCCCAGTGAGGTTGGGCTGGTGGTCCTCACTCCCAGTGAGGTTTGGGCTGGTGGTCCTCACTCCAACTTCCCTTCAGTTTGATTAAGCTCTTGGTAAAAAGAAGTCCAACCATTGAGTGCGATGTTTCCCATCGTAACCACACGATGGTGCTGCCAAAACACACCGCCTTTTGGAATAATTAATTCTGCTTCAATGTTTAAGACAATACCCAGAGCTCACGACATTCATTTATACACTTATTAACATGTTATATAATATTTATTCTTCTTCCTTTTGAAGCTACTGCTTTGTCTCAATTTGCATTTTTTTCCCATAATTTCCCATTCATTTGTGTAGAAATGTGAATGGTCTATAAAATGGCCGCAGGAATATGTTGACAGGATAATGACACAGAGGCAAAGTACTTAAGGTTCTTCATTTTCAGTTATTACTGATTTTTCACCAGAAATTGGCTGATTTGCACAATTCCCTGAAACTTCTCAATTTTTGGAGTCTTTGAGGTTTGGTTCTGTGCTTCAATCATGCCCCACGTAGAGACTCCACTGATTCCATTGTGTGTTATCTCATCTCCCCCTCCAGTAAACCATCGGACATTATAGCTATATAACCAGAAAGGGACTGCCAATACCTCCCAAGTTGATAGATTCACTGGCCTGTGTGGTACTGGGTAGCAAGGTCCCATCTCCAGTTCCATGGACAGTGCTGAGTTAGCTGATCTTAGCCAAGGGAGCAGGTGGGGTTTGACAATTGGTCTCCTTGTTTCTGGGTTTGAGAGGGTTCCTGCTTTTAACCGCTCTCCAGCGACCTCTGCAGGAGCGTGAGTGTGTACGTATATGTTTTTGCGTGCATGCATGTGTGTGCGTGTGTACGCACATGAGTGTGAGTGAGTGCGTGCACGTGTGCCTGTATGCACATGTGTGCACATGAGTGAGTTGTACATGCATGTGTGTGCTCACATGCATGCATAGACCAGAGGTCAAGACAAGATTAGACTTGCTGTGAAGCCCCCCTTGGCCGAGTATCCTGCTGCCAATCATGGCCCAGGCCCACGCATGAAGCAATGCCCGGGTGCTGCCAGGACCTGTGGACCTGGCCCCCCCCCCCCCGCAAGATATGGAACAGTCCAGGAGGGCGCTTGGTTGGTACAGTGGGGGGGGTGGAAATGGCCAAATGTGGAGCTGTTTAATTGAGAATTTTTGTGACATTGATTTTATTCTTAAATTAAAAACCGAAAGGTTTCCTGGGAAATAATTTTGGAAAAAACAAAATGTGGCACAAAGGCCCGTGTGTACATAGGGATCGAGGGCTGCTACTCTCCCCACATTGACACTGCTAGACTGTTAAAACATTACTCTGTGACAAACTGCGCCATGCCCACATCACTTGTCGTGGAGAGGCTGGCCCCGATTGTGATTGATTTGATTTGATTTTTTTGCACAGAATCTCTCAATAAAGTTGCCCCCTTGCACCAGCTGCTCACTGGCGCAATGAAGCAGCTTTCTCTCCTCACCCTTTGGCCGACCTGTTGGTCTCCCCCAATCTCACCGTGCCCTTCTTCCACTTGCCCATCCGTGAAGCACCTTGCGACGTTTCTCATATGTTGAATACGTTAGCGGGCTGACGGGGTGGATGCTGAGAGGCTGTTTCCCCCCTGGCTGGAGGGTCTAGAACTGGGGGGCCACAGTCTCAAGATAAGGGGTCGGCCATTTAGGACTGCGATGAGGTGAAATTTCTTCACTCGGAGGGCGGTGAATCTTTGGAATTCTCTGCCCCAGAGGGCTGTGGAGGCTCAGTCGTTGAGTATATTCAAGGCTGAGATCGATAGATTTTTAGACTCTAGGGGAATCGAGGGATATGGAGATCGGGCGGGAAGGTGGAGTTGAGGTCGATGATCAGCCATGATCTCATTGAATGGCAGAGCAGACTCGAAGGGCCATATGGCCGACTCCTGCTCCTATTTCTCATGTTCTTAAATGTTGTGGGAACTATAAATCCAATCCTAAACTGTGATAGAATAGAAACAAACACTGGGAATCTGGACTAAAAGCCTAAAATTCTGACGACGCAATTTCTCAGCGGGCGAAGGAGCGAAGCAGATTTAAGCTTCAGGTGAAACATTCCATTAGAATCTTAAGTACCTCGTGCTGGTCAAGGTCACTATTAACCTGGTCAACAAGTCGTCGCGATATCACACTGGAATGCTGGTATCGCAGCGAGCGTGTGGCTTTATTCTGTGCTGTGATGCGAGCTTTGTCATTTATGCAGTTGATTTGAAATCCATTCCGCTAACTGTTTCAGTTACTGCGCTGCAACCCGCTGCCTTGCTCGAAAGATGCACAAGGTTTTAAAAACTGCGCTGAGCGATGGTTGTATCGTTAACCCACGCAACGTGTCTCCCTTTACAGATGTTGCCAGCCAGAGCCAAGTTCGACTTTAAGGCACAGTCTCTGAAGTGAGTTCAAAGAAACGCAGTCCATTTAACCTCCGATTACAACTGCGATGCAAACTTTCAGGTGCTGGGGGAATGCAGCACTTTCCATTAATCAAGTACTCGCTCCCAGGTCAGGTACAGCATGCGAAACAAAGCTTCCTCCACTCAGTCCCACTCCAGGAAGTGTGCCTTTCCCCCCCCCTAATTCCCTCGGTGAGTGATTACTAATTTAATGCCAAATTCAAGGGGTACCTTTTGTAAAGATGAGAAATTCAATCAAGATTTTCCAAGCCCTTGCAGCCAGAGCCATCTGCCGGAAGAGAATTTTGACTCGTGAACTAGCTGGATTTGAACCCGGGTCCCAGAGATGCAAGGGTACCGAGTAACCCGCACACCCCTCTGCCCCACGCACTGCCCAGATCTTTCACAGCAGAGCTATGCACCGTACTTGTTACAATGACATCAGTCACACGCAATACGATGATGCGTTTGCGAATCAGCCATCCCCTCCATTTTTTTTCTGTGAAACCATAACTCGTTTAGCTTAAAATCCCTGGTACTCGGATCATCTTTGTAGCTCAAATCTACCTCCTCTCGGCAAGAACATCGTCCCATCGGTGGACTGTCTCCAACATTTTACACAGCAAAATCACAACCTCTTTTCACCTCTGCTCCTGCTCGCCACTTATTTCCTTTATTTTAATTTACTGTAGCTAAAAAATATGGAGTTGATTTACACCTATACCCATAAACCTCTTTCCTGATCCAAGTCATTTATTAATGACAGCAGGGATCCCAGACCAGCCCCCTGTCGAACCCCATTCAGAGCCTCTTCCCAGCCTCAATAGTTCCCATTTTAAGACTTCCCTTTGTTCGCAGCCCAATTATCTGTCCAGGATCCCATGCTTCATTACTCCTTACTGAATCGGAATCATGCCAAAGCCTTTGTGAAAACCCATGTGCCGACCAGCTGGGGTTCCCCACTCAGTGTGGGATTGAATTTTCCAATTGCGTCACTCCAGGCAATGGCGCCTGGCCCACTGGGACCACATGGTGGGAAAGTAGGGGCCTTCTCCCTGCCGTTTTCAGCACAGACCAGGGATCGAACCACTCTGCTTCCAGGCCTGTGTGGCTCATTATTAGACCAGGAGGGGCATCACCCATTGAGCCGCAAAATGGCGCCACTCTCAAATGCTTTTTTTTTTAGCTATTGTAAGAGATTTCTGCTTTCAAATCACCATAGAATTGGCTCTTTGTACTTCTGCAAATGGCCCGCGAGGCACTAACTGTAGTCTTGTTGGACCTAGGGAGCTGCCATTCCAGAAGGGAGATATTGTCTACATCTACAGACAGATAGATCAGAACTGGTACGAAGGGGAGCACCATGGAAGAGTTGGCATCTTTCCCAGATCGTACATCGAGGTAACGCATCTCCGCGCTCTGAGAGTAGACTGTGTGAGCGTTGGGGCCTCCGTTGGCCGCTATTGAGCTTTGATTTCCTCGTTGCAGCTGCTTCCCCCGACGGAACGGGCTCAACCCAAAAAGGCGCCGCCCCTTCAGGTGCTGGAATACGGAGAGGCTGTGGCCCGCTTCAACTTTAACGGCGACACTCACGTGGAAATGTCTTTCAGGAAGGTAGGATGCTTGGTACAGTCAGGTTTCTTTGAAGCCTATGAGTCGTTACATTCTGAAGGCTGCACCGGAGCGGGAGGGTCGTTAGCGATGGGGAACGAAGCACCTTCCGTTTTGGGTGCCCAGTCAGTTCCTCCCAAGTCAAGGGACAGCTCTGGTTCGACGCAGAGTAAAGCTCCACCTACTCTGTCCCCATGATTTGCCCAACCTCAGAGAATCACCCCCTACTTGCACCACTGTGATATTATTCTATTTCTCGCACCTGCCAGCCTGTGGCCTCAAAGTGAGATTGTCAACCGGTGCCAAATTAAGGGTAGCTTAATCCTGGGCGCCCATGCCCACTTGAAAATATTTTTTTTTTTTAATTCATTCTTGAGATGTGGGCGTCACTAGCAGGGTCGGCATTTATTGCCCATCCCTAATAGCCCTTGAGAAGGTGCTGGTGAGCTGCCTTGAACTGCTGCAGTCACAATCACAGAATCTACAGTGCAGATAGAGGCCATTTCGGCCCATCGAGCCTGCACCGACACACATCCCACCCTATCCCTGTAACCCCATGTATTTAATCCCCTAACACTAAGGGTCAATTTATCATAGCCAAACCAACCTAACCTGCACATCTTTGGACTGTGGGAGGAAACCGGAGCACCCGGAGGAAACCCACGCAGACACAGGGAGAATGTCTGTGTGGAGTTTGCACAGTCGCCCGAGGCCAGATTTGAACCCGGGTCCCTGGCGCTGTGAGGCAACAGTGCTAACCACTACGTGTGGTGAAGGTGCTCCCACAGTGCTGTTAGGGAGGGGGTTCCAGGATTTTGACCCAGCGATGATGAAGGAATGGCCGATATACTTCTAAGTCAGGATGGTGTGTGACTTGGAAGGGAACTTGGAGGTGGCGGTGTTCCCATGCAGCTGCTGCCCTTGTCCTTCTAGGTGGAAGAGGTCGCGGATTTGGGAGGTGCTGCCGAAGAAACCTTGGCGAGTTGCTGCAGTGCATCGTGTAGATGGTGCACACTGCAGCCATGGCACTTGTCCAAACTCACTGTGTAAAGGTCCCCCTTTGAGAGTATCTCTGATAAATACCAACATTAAGAATGAAAAGTCAAGATAATTCCTGTCAGATACCATTGTCGTGCTACAACTCCGGGTACAATAGGATAGTGGTTATGTCACTGGACTAGTAATCCAAAGGCCTGGACTAATAATCCAGAGACGCGAGTTCAAATCCCACCACGGCAGCTGGGGAATTTAAATTCAGTTAATTAAATAAATCTGGAATAAAAAGCTAGCATTAGTAATGGTAGCCATGAAACTACCATGATTGTCGTAAAATCCCACCTGGTTCACTAATGCCCTTTAGGGAAGGAAGTCTACCTTCCTTACCCGGTCTGGCCTATATGTGACTCTAGAACCACAGCAATGTGTTGACTCTTAACTGCCCTCTGAAATGGCCCAGCAAGCCATTCAGTTGTATTCAAGTAAGTGGCTCACCACCTTCTGTGAATGTGGTGTATTTGGACTTTCAGAAGGCTTTCGATAAGGTCCCGCATAAGAGCTTAGCGTGTAAAGTTAAGGCACATGGGATTGGGGGCAAGGTACTGACTTGGATAGAGAACTGGTTGACAGACAGGAAGCAAAGAGTTGGAATAAATGGGTCTTTTTCCGAGTGGCAGGCAGTGACTAGTGGGGTACCGCAGGGATCGCTCCTAGGACCCCAGCTATTCACAATATATATTAATGATCTAGACGAGGGAACTAGATGTAATATCTCCAAGTTTGCAGACGACACAAAGCTGGGTGGGCGTGTGTGCTGTGAGGAGGATGCCGAGAAACTCCAGTATGATTTGGACAGGTTGGGTGATTGGGCAGAAGCATGGCAGATGCAGTATAATGTGGATAAATGTGAGGTTATCTACTTTGGTGGCAAAAACAGGAAAGCAGATTATTATCTAAATGGCAATAGATTGGGAAAAGGGGAAGTGCAACGAGACCTGGGTGTCCTTGTGCACCAGTCGCTGAAGGTAAGCATGCAGGTGCAGCAGGCGGTTAAGAAGGCAAATGGTATGTTGGCCTTCGTAGCGAGAGGGTTCGAGTACAGGAACAAGTATGTCTTGCTGCAGTTGTACAGGGCCTTGGTGAGACCACATCTTGAGTATTGTGTGCAGTTTTGGTCACCTTACCTGAGGAAGGATGTTCTTGCCATGGAAAGAGTTCAGCGAAGATTCACCAGACTGATACCTGGGATGGCAGGAATGACGTATGAGGAGAGATTGGGTCGATTGGGCTTATACTCGCTGGAGTTTAGAAGAATGAGAGGGGATCTCATTGAAACTTATAAAATTCTAACAGGACTAGACAGACTAGATGCAGGAAGGATGTTCCCGATGGCCGGGGAGTCCAGAACCAGGGGTCACAGTCTAAGGATAAGGGGTAAGTCATTTAGGACTGAGATGAGGAGGAATTTCTTCCCCCAGAGAGTGGTGAACCTGTGGAATTCTCTGCCACACAGGGCAGTTGAGGCCAATTCATTAAATATATTCAAGAAGGAGTTAGATATATTTCTTAAGGCTAAAGGGATCAAGGGATATGGGGAGAAGGCAGGGACAGGGTACTGAATTTGGATGATCAGCCATGATCGCATTGAATGGCGGAGCAGGCTCGAGGGGCCGAATGGCCTACTCCTGCTCCTATCTTCTATGTTTCTCGAGGGCAATTAGGGATGGGCAATAAATGTTGGCCTTGCCGGCAATGTCCACATCCTATGAATGAATTTTAAAAAAAGCTTTGGAGGGATATGAAATACTGTTGTAATGTAAGAAATGCAGCAGCCAATTTGTACATGGCACGGCCCCACAAACAGTAACGTGCTAACATAGAAACATAGAAGATAGGAGCAGGAGTAGGCCATTCGGCCCTTTGAGCCTGCTCCGCCATTCAACGAGATCATGGCTGATCATCCAACCCTAGCACCCGGTCCCTACACCGACAGCCATCCCACCCAAGCCCTATCCCCGTAACCCCGCGTATTTAATCCCCCCTAACACTAAGGGTCAATTTTTTATCATGGCCAATCAACCTAACCCGCACATCTTTGGACTGTGGGAGGAAACCGGAGCAAACCCACACAAGCACGGGGAGAATGTGCAAACTCCACACAGACAGTTGCCCGAGGCCGGATTTGAACCTGGGTCCCTGGCGCTGTGAGGCAACAGTGCTAACCACTATGCCACCGTGCTGCCAGATAATCTGTTTTTAGATGTTGGTTGAGGAATAAATATTGGCCAGGACACTGGGGAGAACTCCCCTCCTCCTCTTCGAATAGTGCCATGGGATCCTTTACGTTTACCTGAGAGAGCAGACGGGGCCTCGGTTTAACGTCTCATCTGGAAGACGGCATCTCCGACAGTGCAGCGCTCCCTCAGCACTGCACTGGGAGTGTCCGCCTGGATTTTGTGCTCAAGTCTCTGGAGTGGGACTTGAACCCACAACCTTCTGACTCAGAGGCGAGGGTGCTGCCCACTGAGCCACGGGTAACTCTGCGGAAGATGGCGGCGGGTCGGCTGCTTGTTTTACACCCCGCCCGGTTTCCTTTCCACCAGGCAGCCGACCCACTACCGAATGTTTTCCGCCAAATCCGCAAGTTAAAATCGTCCTTGAATTGGCAATCTCGCGGGTCACAGGGTGGCTGGGGCGGGAAACTGGCGAATGTCCCACTGGCGCAGTATTGAGAGCTCGGAACGAGGTTGGGACTGAGGCACGGTGTTGGGGCAGAGTGAAGGGAACTTTACTCTTCGTCGGACCGTGCTGTACCTGACCTGGAAGGGCTTGATGTGTGCCAGGAATGGAGAGTATTCCATTTCTCAGCAATAAGAACAACATTCACGGCAAAATGACATTTTAAAAACATTACGCTGAATGTCTGTCAGATTGGAAATGTTTTTATGAAGTTAGCAAAGAATCTTTATGCTATAATTGTGGAACTCGCTCCCACGAGGAGTGGTTGAGGTGAGCAGCATGGATGCATTAAAGGGGATGTGAGAAGCACATGAGATGGAAAGGAATAGAAGGATATGGCGATGGGATGAGGTAGGGTGGGAGGAGTTTCGTGTGGAGCATACAAGACCAGGGGGGAGAAATTGAGTATAGCCCCGTTTGGGACGCCAGCCTCGCCAGGGCACTAAAAGTAGCGCCCCGTAAACATTCGCGCCCGCCCACCGGAAATTGAGTGGTTGCGCCCCAAAGGGAAGCGCGGCGCTACTGGAGGTGCCCCGCATCCCTCTTGGGGCGCTGCGACTGAATATCGTGGCGCAACGTGCCGTCGCGCTGCGGTATTGCAGGCCTCCCTCCCCTTCTTAAAGGGGAGGGGCCTTGTGCAGCGCAATCTGGGCCCCTGAGGATCGGGAGTGCAGGCAAAAGAGCCCGGCACCGAAGAGAAGCGCCGGGCTCTTGGAGCGCAGCCGGCACTCCGTGGGGTGGGGTGGTTCAGGGGGACGGGAGCGCAGGCAGGTGCTGGCAGGCGGCCAACAACAAAAATGGCCGCCCCGCACCTCGCCTTTAATTTGCGCCTCCCCGGCCGCAGGTAGGCCCCCCTGAACCGGTCGGACATAGCGTCCGGCGGTAAATCAGGGGGCGCTGCCAAATATCGCGGCCGGGGCGCTGCGCACACCGATGACTGCAGCGGTGCAGCGCTAACGGCTAGCGCCACCGCTAATGTCCCGCGGAATTTAGCGGGAGGCGTGGGCCGTGCCGCGCCCGGGCGCCAGTTGGCTTGCGACCCACTTAGCGCTCTCTCAAGGCGCTAACGGGTGGTGCAACCTACTGAATTTCTCCCCCCAAGCGCTGTAAATTCTAATCTAATTCTATGTAATAATCGGCCTCCCTTCCTTCTCTGCAGGGCGAACGAATCACTCTCGTACGAAGAGTTGATGAAAACTGGTACGAGGGCAAAATCTCGGGCACAAGCCGCCAGGGCATCTTTCCTGTCACATACGTGGAGGTGATTAAAAGACCCAGGGTGAAGAATGCGGTTGACTATCCCGATCCTCCTGGGTCTTATTCTTCAAATCGTAGCTCAACAAGTTCCCCACAGGTACTCGTCTTCTCTGAATGAGCTTTGAGCACCATCTACCTCCAGATGTTTGTATTGCATCCAGTCTCATCAATGGCCCAACTGTCCCTTCTTCATTCAATCTTATTGCCCAAAAGTTATTTATCTTTCCACGGAGGGCCTAAACCCTCAGATCGCCCCCTCCCCATCCCTCCCGTTTTTGACCCCACCCCCTCCTTTGCATGTCTATTTTTTGGGTAACAGGCACCGTTGCCCATGAGAGACAGGATGCCATTTTTTACTGGCAATGCTGTGCTTTGATTGGCTAACGCAAGGTTGGGCACCGCCGACCCACTAACCGGACCAGCCTCTGCCCAGCAGCGAGAAGCCTTGCTGCCCAGTGCCCAGCTTGGATTGGAGACTGAGGGGATTCAACCCACAGCACACTGAACCGTGGCTCCTGTACTTGTAACCTTCTCTATTTCCCGTTGCTGACTGGGAATCCCTCGATTCCTGCTGGAAGGTGTCCCTGTGGAAGTCGGCTGTGATGCCCCTCATGGCCAAGCAGTCTGATGACACCCACTGTCCAGGCTGACACACGACGAATGACCACTTGGGCAAGGTATTGGAGGGCTGTCGATGTTTATGGATTGGGAGCACCTTCAGGACAGGAGGTTCTGGGAGCAAAGTTGCTACATAAAGTAGATGTGTTTCAAGCTGTGACAGGTGGATGAACAATGACGCTTTCATATCTGTAATTAAAAACCTTTTAATATTCCATCTCTATTCCTTTAAAATGCTGTGTTCAAACTCCTACCAGCTTCCTGGTCCTGAATGCTATTTTTGTTAGTTTCCAGCTATCTTATTTTTCTTTGCCTGTTTGTCATTGTTTAATTACCTTTTTGTTTACCTCTTCTCTCTCTCTATCTAGTTGCTCATTTCTTCCTTTTCTCTTTTGTTTGAAGTTCTCTGGTAATTCTGCTCGCCCTACGCCATCTCCTCCTCCTCCTCCATCTCACTATCGCAGAGTGCTCTCTCCTGATGTGCAAGCTGTCACTTCCGACTGGATCACACTGACTATGGGAGTGTCCCCGAGCCACACTCCTCATACGACTCCTCCATTGCCTCCTCTTCCCGAAGGCTTCTACTCCGACGGAAACTACCTTAGCACCTCGATGGCGACCAGCCCTTCACTAACGGTCAGCCCTGCTCTCCGTAAAGTATCTGGCGATTCTACACCCTGCTCTAATACCTCACCCTTGCCACCACCTCGATCACAGCATTCTGCACGAAGTGTCACTTTTAGCACTCCTGTCAGTGAGGAACGCATCAAATTCACGCAATCTCCCACCATTAGTTATTACAGCTTGTCCCCTCGAATAGCCTCCCCCCCTTCACTCGGTTCAAGCCCAGTGAACAGGACCGATAATTTCACTGCAGCGAGGAGCGGGAGATACGAGGGCGATGCGGTGGATCCTTTGACTATCCCGGTACAGAGTCAAGGTGGTCTCGCCAGCAAGGCGCCTGACCTGGTCAGGTGCAGGAGCCCGAAAGAGCGAAAGTGCCCCGCAGGTACTGGGCAGTGTGAACTGTCCAGGGAGCTCCTGAGGATTGTGCAGGGAGATAGCACGCAAGAAATGGAAGGCAGCTCCAACAGGAAACCAGCAGAACCAACAGAGAAGGTACCTGCTGCATGGTGGTGTGTCTATAAACTAGTTCTTCCAGCTTATCCTTAGTAGCAAACATAGAGGATTGTGTGGCAACACACCATATTGTAACCCACTTCCTAATATTGAAAGCTGCAGTTCTAAGTTGAACTTCACGTTACCAACTGCAGCAAGCTACAGGAAACTTTTGATTAACCAGCCCCTAAATGACCGGAAATGTCGGTTAACCGGCAAAATTCAGGAGTCGGTTCAGGTAACTTTTATTACTTTTTTTTACTCCATTTGTTGCTGTGCAAGGGTGTGGCTGCAGCTGTTGCTAAGCTACAGAGACACTTGCAACTTGTGCCGATTGTTCTGAAGACAGGGTTTGTTGCTTTATACGGAGCTCTGAGCTCCGTATCTTTTACTATAGCGTTCGGTTATCCGGAATTGTTGATGAACCGGCACCATGTCGGTCCCGTCCGTGCCGGATACCAGAAAGTTTCCTGTACTCTGAAGAATAGAGTAATAACAACAGAAAATGCTGGAAAAACTCAGCAGGCCAGGCAACATCCATGGAGAGAGAAATAGAGTCAACGTTTCGAGTCAAACTCTTTGTCAAGAGTTTGACTTGAAACGTTGACTCTATTTCTCTCTCCACGGATGTTGCCTGGCCTGCTGAGTTTTTCCAGCATTTTCTGTTGTTATTTCGGATTTCCAGCATCCACAGTATTTTGCTATCGTACTGAAGAATAGAGTTACTGGTTTTCCATTGACTCTATTTGTTCTTCCGCCCCCCCCACCGCCACCCCTTCCCTTCTAAGAACCCAGAGTGAGAAAGTAGGCCTTCCTCTAGTTCTCCATCTGTCCCTCCTTCAGCACCAACTTCATTGGTCCACCCTGGTCTCTCTCACCAATCCCCACCACCCAGGTCTAGAGAAAGGGTCAGCAGGACCTGAGATCTGGAGCAACTAAAGCCGGCCTGACATTAGGACCAGTGACCGTAGTGTTTCACTGGAGGCACTCCTTAAGGACAGGAGAGCCATTCACCTAGCACAGTGTCGCTTGACATTGATCCCTCTGCTAGGGTCGCGAACTCTGGTTGGACCTAGTCCTGGAGGTTGCATCACATGGCCTCTCACCTCCAGCCGCCCCGCCCACTCAGACAGCCTTTTTCTCCATCTCCAATATTGCTGTAACTAATATACAAAAGTGTTCAAAGAAAATGGGGAAAAAACCCATTGATTTGAAAGCCCCTGTGAGGTTTCTCCCCGGGTGTTGCTCCCGGCAGTGTCCCAGAGATTGATCTTCAATTCCTGGAGACTCCAGGGCAACCCTGGAGGGTTGGCAGCAGTCGAGCCTGCCAGGGAGGTGCACGTGGTGCTGTGTGGACTGTGCTGGCGCTGTAACTTTGTGGTGTGGCGAATGAGTAAATAACAACAGTCTTCACCGACTGCCGTCCGTATTGGACATCTGTGGGAGAGCAGGCTTCCTGCTGGTTTTAGTCGCAATCCATGATCTCCGGCCCTCCTCCGCCTAAAATGACTTGTTGGCTTTCACCTTCAAAAAGGCTGTTTTTTGTTTTGCACTCCAACTAACGTGTGGTCTCATTGCCTCTCTGGAGATGTGTGGGGGAATGTATCTTGTCTCTTAAACCTGTCACAGTGCTTGTTAACTCTCAAACCTGACATTGCATGACTGCAGATTTACAGGAGTGTTTGGTTTTGTTCTGTAACTTGGTAAGTAACTACCTACAAACTAAACATACACTTACTCTCACGTTCTCACTCTTTCTCCCACCCCCTTTTTCACACTGCTCCTCCCTCATTCCCTCTCCATCCTCTCCCGCTGACTCCTGGCCTTGCGCTCTCTCTCCCTTGCTCTCATGGGTTCTCTAGCACTCTCTCCTTTACATCCTCACTACCTCATGTGCTCACTATCTTCCCGACGACTCCTTACTACCGGAAACTCTCATTTAAACGGCACCTAAATATCCGGAATTCTCTATTAACCGGCAAAATTCTCACTCCGAAAACAACACCTCAATAACCGGCAATGTTGCCGAGTCCAAGTCTCCCACGGTGGCCGAGTTAGTCAGTGGGGGTAGTTCTCCAAACTGCCACTACTCGGCTTCTTGGCGCTGTCGGAAGTCCGAACACCTCAATAACAGGAGTCTGACTCTCCCGCGCTGCCGGTCATCTCTTCTGATCCGCCATTTTACAAGGGTACTGTGTGTCTCCCACGCTGCTGGTAGTCATTGCATTGCATTACCCTCAACTGGCAGTACTGTACTTAATCAAGCACCTTCCACCATCCATTTAACACAACATTCTGTAGGTGAGTACCCAATTACTGTATACTGCACATTTCTTGATTTTTTTCATTTTTCTTTGTTAAAAATAGCCTCGGTAGATAACCCTCTCAGTCATCCTGAATTTTTGATCAACCGGCAACACGCCGGTCCCGTTGGTGCCGGATACCAAAGAGTTTCCTGTATCTCTTGCACACTCACTGTCTCGCTTACGCTGGCTCGCCTTTTCTTTCTCTCGATCTTGTATTCTCTAAGTCCCTCTCCCAGTTGCTCACTCGCTCTCTCTTTCCTTCTGTCACTCACCTTCTCTCTTTCTCTCGCACACACTCCGTCATTCTTTCATGCTCGCTCTCTGTCGCTCTTGCTTACTCACTTTCATTCTCACTCCTTCTCTTTCACACTCATGCTCTCACTCTCAATCTCACTCTGCCTCTCTCACAAGAAATACTAAGATGAGTTTGTGTCCTTTCAAACACATTAGCCTAACTCGAGAACTGATAGTGGGGTCGGAGGAAGATTTGCCCGGAGTCCGATTGTCTTTTCTGATTCTCCAGTTAATACCCTGAATTCTGCCTCTCTTGTGGTAAGTCACAGAATCACACAGTTTGATTGCTGCTTTACTTTGTGTGGTACAGTCTCTTAATGAGGAGAACTTGAGGTGCAGGAGACTTTAATATTATCTGATGGATTAAAGAAAGAAAGAAAGGCTTGCATTTCTATAGCGCCTTTCACGACCTCGGGACATCCCAAAGCGTTTTACAGCCAATGAAGTACTTTTTAAGTAATAAAAACAAAATGCTGCAAACACTCAGCAGATCAGGCAGCATCTGTAGAGAGAGAAACAGAGTTAACGTTTCAGGTCGATGACCCTTCGTCCGTACTTTAAGTGTAGTCACTGTTGTAATGCAAGAAAGGGGAAGGAGGAGGCTGGAGGATTTCTGAGGACTCGCCAGCAATGGCCCCCCCCCCCGTGAGCTGCACTGCCTGCTGCGCGGCCCGCCTCCCCCAATGCGCGGCCCATTCAAATTTTTGCGCATGTGCAGTACCTACAATGTAGAAGCTGGTGAGCGGCCTGCGCGGGACCTTGCAGATGGCCACCCAACTTAGCGGGAACATTGCTCACCAGCCCTCTCGGAATCTCCATTCATAGCTCCCTTGATGGCTGAGCAGCAGTCAATAACTGAGCCGTACAGAGCAGGAAGGGCCCAGACTCTCTGTCTCCTGGGCCTGGAGCGAGTCTGGGAATCTTACTTAGAGCGCTACAGCTGACCTCAGTACCTTACCTAGGCAGGTTTCAAATCCTGATCGCTATCCAGTGACCTGTGCTGGAAAGTGCCTGTACGTGGATGTTAGTTGCAATAGGATTGCAATTAGCTGTGCTAAACCCCAAACCCTTCTGCCTTCTCCCAACACCCTCCCCTGCCATGTCCATTATGAAAGAGGGAATAAAGAACTTGCATTTCTATAGCGCCTTTCCTGACCTCAGGACGTCCCAAAGCGCTTTACAGCCAATGAGGTCATTTTGAAGTGTGGTCACTGTTGTAATGCAGTAAACGCGGCAGCCAATTTGCACACAGCAAGATCCCACAAACAGCAGTGTGTTAATGACCAGATCACCTTTTTTGTTGATTGAGGGATAAATATTGGCCAGGACACTGGGGAGAACTCCCCTGCTCCGCTTTGAAAGAGTGCACTGGCAGCGTAGCCTCCCCGGTACTCTGGCAGTATTGCCTCCCCGGTACTCTGGCAGTATTGCCTCCCCGGTACTCTGGCAGCGCGGCCTCCCCGGTACTCTGGCAGCGCGGCCTCCCCAGCGCGCTGGCAGATTGCAGCCCAATACATGGAGAGGAGGGAACCTTTTGGATGACGAGGCAAGCTGGCTCGTGTGGCCTCATCAGTTACCAGCTGAAAAACAGCATTTTCCTGGGGTCGGGATCAGATTGTGCACCTGATACCTCAACTAAAGACTGATGTCACGGGGTGGGGAATGAAGGTTTAAATAACAAAAACGCACGGAGGGATATTAAACATAAAATGACTGTAAAATATATATTGATTTTGTTTTGTATCAGTGTCTGAAATATTTCACTAAGGAATTAATTTCTCCACATGTCTCTCATTTTTCCTTCAATGCTCATCATCCTCATCCCATCTCGTAGCTTGGTCTGCCTTATTTTGATTTTGGTTTGTTGTCACTCTGTCGTGTTATTGAACGCCAGTAGTCACTTGCGGCCCTTCCCCGCTCCCTGTGCTATCCCCATGTCCTCCCTCTCTGTCGAGCTTGTGATGTCTCGGTCGCTTTACTATCTAATGCCGTTAGCCTTTAGCTATAAGCCTGTGTGAAGCCAATAACACCTGCTGCAATTTTTCCCTTTATAATTTGCCTGATGACTGCAGCCTTCCCATCATTCATTGCGAGGACCAGATCTCTCAGAGTCTGAAAAGAGCTATGTGGTAAGAATCCATCCATATCCACATCACACCGGCCCGAAACAGGGCCTTAGCACATCAAAGCTTGGAAGCCATTGTGCTGAACTAACATTGGTAATGGCCTACAGATTGGGTTCAGGGGAGCACTGTGATGAGTTTTAAATGGTAGATGTTAGCGGTGAGGTAATGACTCCGAGTTGGTTGGTTTGTGTACTGTGTTTGACCAGTATTCACAAGTGCATGGAATCCTGTGCTTAAAAGTAAATAATTTACTGATAACCTGCATGATTCTTAATAGTAAACACTAACTGCTGCTTCTGTGTGCTACACTTTTTAATCCTTGAATTAAATCTGCGATTCTTCTATATCTTGCCTGTTTTTCCATGCTTACCTCTGGATTACTCTACACTCCACTGCGATTCCCTGGATCTCCGATTCCCCGTAACTTGCTGGAATCCCACGATGCATTTGGAATGCTACCCACCCCTCTCTTGTTTCTTTCTGTTCGCTTGTCCCTCGATGCTCCTGGACGGCCCAACTGACAGGAGGCGGTCTGCAATGAGATCATGAACATTGCAGAAAAGTCTGTTCATTACTGCAGTAATCTTTCTCACCCGCTTCACTCTCGGCACACGGTGTCTCCCCATGACAGTAAACAATCTTTCATCATTTCTCAGCAACCTCAGGGACAGCAGCGCGGGACCAGCCACGAGAGGACACACGCTACTACTACCCTGTAAGTATCTATCTGTTGAGCTTCCAATCCATATTCCTTCCCATACCAAACCATTCCGCAATCCGTGGTCTTCCGACGGCCCAGTCTGGTGTAGTGTACACAACATAAGGTCCCAGGTTCAATCCCCGGCCTGGCTTGGCTAGTTCCTGCAACTGGCTTTAGCTTGGGAGGGAAGAAAAAAAGAAGTTAGTCAATATGCTTACTCCTGATTATTATCCAGAATCTTCTCACTGGAAAATGAGATATGTGGACACAGGATTAGGTTTTGTTCTAATGGTGTAATAGCTGTTGCTGACAACTTGCATTTATATAGCATCTTTACTGTAGGAAAACATCCCAAGGTGCTTCACAGAAGCGGAATCAGAGTAAAATTGATATTGAGCCAAAGAAGGAGATATTGGCAAGGGGTCACGAGAAGCTTGGTCAAAGAGGTAGGTTATAAGGAGGAGAGAGAGGTTTAGAGAGGGAATTCCAGGCCTAGACAGCTGAAGGCACGGCTACCAGTGGTGGAGCTAATGGAGTAAGGGATGCGTAGGAGGCCAGAGTTGGAGGAACCCGGAGTTTTCAGAGAGTTCTCGGACTGCATGAGATTACAGAGATAGGGCGGGGCGAGGCCATGCTGCTCCCGATATCAACTCGCACGTGAAGAATGATCACTTGGACAAGGTATCGGGGGAAGCCTGTGCCCATGGAACTGCTTCCAAGCAGCAGTCAGCACCTTCGAGGGAAGAAGTGGGAGGTAGAAATTAGGAGGAATGGGGAACTTGGCGAGGGAAAAGAAAGAAAGAACAGAGAGGAAGCGGAAATGCTGCTTGTGTTACAATAATGCATTCTCTCTAGAAAAGAGAAGGCTGAGGGGTGACCTGATGGAGGTCTTTAAGATTATGAAGGGGGTTCGCTAAGGTAGACGTAGAGAAGATGTTTCCACTTGTGGGGGAGATCAGAACTAGGGGCCATCAATAGAAGATAGTCACTAATAAATCCAGTCGGGAATTCAGGAGAAACCTCTTTTCCCAAAGAGTGGTGAGAATGTGGAACTCACTACCTCAGGGAGTGGTTGAGGCGAATAGTATAGATGCATTTAAGGGGAAGCTGGATAAACACATGAGGGAGAAAGGAATAGAGGGATATATTGATAGGGTGAGATGAAGAGGGGTGGGAGGAGGCTCGTGTGGAGCAGAAACACTGGCATGGATCAGTTGGGCTGAATGGCCTCGCTCTGTGCTGTAGATTCTGTGTAATTCTATGTACTGTACTATGTAAAATGGGCCAGAGCTGTTCCGGCAGTTCAAAATGCTCAGCCTTCACCGAATGCCTGTGTTAAAGCGGTTTGGTAATCTTGAAGAGTCACCGTACTACTACGGAGGGAGGGCAGCTCAACAGCCACGTGTCACTTTTGCTGCCTTTGTGCAATGTAATTTCATTATACTGTATCGGAATGTTTTCCAAACACTCTTTGATTTTAGAAAAAGATACTCCTTTCAAAAGCTGTTTTACATAGTCAGGAGTTGAAATGCACACTTGGTCCCTTCAATTAAGTGAGAAACGTTAGGCGATGTCACAACTTGTGTTATCTCAGTTTCATGTATCCCTTTGTGGTCAGTCAGAGGCAAAGCATTTGAAATTCTGTTCATTCTTTTTCTCTTTCTCTCTTTCTCATCTTTCTCTTTTTGTTTCTCTCTCCTCTCTCCTCATTTTCTCTCTCCTCTCTCTCACGGGATTTTTTTTGTAATACACTGTAATTTTGAAACAGCCCACGCAAGTGGTCTCCCCACATGCTAGGCAGATAATCCTGAGCATCAGGAATCTAAGTTACGGGGAGTGTTTAAAAAAAAAAAAGAGGGGAGTCATTCTCTTTATAAAAGTTGAGAGCTCCAGGGGGACCTCATTATAAAAGGTACTGGTAAAGTGTCCAAGTCCCAGGGATGCAAGTTAATACGGAGAAAGTTACGAGTAAGAAGGGAAATCGGGAGGAACGCGCAATAGACTTGTGCAGTTAGCGTAGCAGTTAGCGTAGAGTAGGTAGAGTTGATTCTATCAAAAAAGATGTTGGATGCAGTGGCCTTTTCTTTGAAACGTTCTTTGTGCACGTGTGTGTTCCAAAACACCCACCTGCCTCTCGATGACCATTTCAACATCAGTTGGGTGGGGCAGGATATGCAAAAGAGAGACAGAGCAGAGTACAGGCTGCTTGTGTGCTGAAGTTAGCTCATAATCCAATATCTCATTGGCAAAACATTGTTGGATGCACCAATTTATGGATTTTTTACAGTTTTGTTTTAGAATTATTATTTTTTTCTTCTTCAAGCTTCCAAGCCTTGTACAGCTACATCCCACAGAATGAAGATGAGTTGGAGCTTAGAGAAGGAGATATCGTGGATGTAATGGAAAAGTGTGATGATGGCTGGTTTGTTGGTAAGCATCAGATCTTACTGGAACAGAATATACGTAGGATGAAAGACTGGGTGCGTCGGAATGATCTAGAAACATAGAAACATAAAAGATAGGAGCAGGAGTAGGCCATTAGGCCGCTCGAGCCTGTTCTGCTATTTAATGAGATCATGGCTGATCATCCAAATTCAGTACCCTGTCCCTGCCTTCTCCCCATATCCCTTGATCCCTTTAGCCTTAAGAAATATATCTAACTCCTTCTTGAATATATTTAATAAGTTGGCCTCAACTGCCTTTGTGTGGTAGAGAATTCCACAGGTTCACCACTCTCTCTGGGTGAAGATAATTCCTCCTCATCTCAGTCCTAAATGGCTTTCCCCTTATCCTTAGACTGTGACCCCTGGTTCTAGACTCCCCTGCCATCGGGAACATCTAGTCTGTCTAGTCCTGTTAGAATTTTATAAGTTTCAATGAGATCCCCTCTCATTCTTCTAAACTCTAGCGAATATAAGCCTAATCGACCCAATCTCGCTTCATGCGTAATTCCTGCCATCCCAGGTATCAGTCTGCCATCAGGGCTGTCCTCTCTTGGTGGGGTTCAGATGACCCGCCATAGCAAATTGTAAAGAAAGAACAAACTTGCATTTATATAGCACCTTTCACATCCTCAATGTCCCAAAGCATTTCACAGCCAATTAAGTACTCTTGAAATGTAGTCACTGTAGGCAATGTAGGGAAATGCGGCAGCCAATTTGCACACAGCAAGCTCCCACAAACAGCAGTGACATAAATGACCAGACCGTTTTGGTGATGGATAGCAATTAGGAATGTGAATCTGTGCTGTCCCCCCCACCCTCCCCCAAGCCTTGGGACCCTCTGGCCAATTGCATCATCGTGCCGCCACTCGGCCTGAGATTGGCTAACCGAGCACAGACCAAGCATTGAACCTGGGCCCTTCCTAGTCTGTGTGGCTCCCTTGTAATTAATTGCACTTCCCCATTACTCCTTATATAATATAATGAACCAATGGTAAGCCCGGATGTCAGCTGACCCCGCTCCCCCCATGGTTGAATTGCACTCGAGCAGATGCCAATTCTGTCACTGATCTGCACTATTTTCCCACTGACAAGAACAGGAAAGGCAAGAAATCTCTGTGATTCTACACATTATACGAAACAACCCACTCTGGCGTACAGCAGCAAAGGTGCCATTAAAAACAAAAGAACTTGCATTTATATAGCGCCTTTCCCATCCCCAGGACATCCCAAAGTATTTCACAGCCAGTAGATTTCACCAGAATGACACCAGGGCTTAGCGGGTGAAATTATGAGGACAGGCTGCATAAACTTGGCCTGTGTTCCCTCGAGTTTAGCAGATAAAGGGGAGATCTGATCGAGGTGTTTAAAATTCAAAAAGGATTCGATAGGGTAGATACGGGGAAACTATTTCCTCTGGTGTGGGAATCCAGAACAAGGGGTCATAATAAAATTAGAGCCAGGCTGTTCAGGAGTGAAATCAGGAAGCACTTTTTCCACACAAAGGGTAGTAGAAATCTGGAATTCTCTCCACCCCCCCCCCCCCCCCCAAAAAGGCAGTGGATGCTGGGATAATTGGAGCTTTCAGACTGAGAGGGATGGATTTTTGTTGGGTATCGAGGGATATGGAACAAAGGTGGGTAACTGGAGTTGAGGTGCAGATCAACCCTGATCTCATTGAATGGCGAAACGGGGGCTGAATGGCCTCCTCCTGTTCCCATGTTCCGAGCTTAGAAGTACAGTCACTGTTGTTTCGTAAGCCAATGCAGCAGCCAAATTGTGAAGAGCAAGATCCCACTAACAGTAATGAGATAAATGACCAGATCATCTGTTTTTAGTGATGGTGATAGTGGTTGAGGGATGAGTATTGGCCAAGAGTGCCGTGGAATCTTTTACATCCGCCTGAACAAGCAGATGGGGCCTCGGTTTAATGTCTCATTCAAAAGGCTCCTCCAACAGTGCAGCTCTGCATCAGTACCTAACACAGGTAGAAATGACTCGACCTCATTGCCCAGAGGAGGAAATGTTGCCCCGTTTAACAAACGTATCCCAGCTATTTTTTTGACCAGTTAACCTGTTCCTTTCTGGTGCTGGTTGAGGAAGGACACTGGGAGACCTTTCTGCTCATATCACCGTGCCGTGGGGTCTTTCAAATCCACCAGAAGAGGGCAGGCGGGACCTAGGTTTAACATCTCCTTTGAAAGACGGCAGTGGAACACTCCCTCAAGTACTGCACTAAAGTGTCGCCCTGGATCATGTGTTCAAGTCTCCGGAGTGGAGCTCAAAACTTCTCTCTCAGCCAAGCTGACATTTGAAACCCAACATATTCAAATTGATTGATTTATTATTATTTTTTTTTTTTTTTAAAACAGGAACGTCCAGAAGATCTAAACAGTTTGGTACCTTTCCAGGCAACTATGTAAAGCCACTGAATTTGTAGAGCTGGGGATCGCAGTGGACGTTTGATGAATAAACAGCCCCGCCGACATTGGTGGAGGATCCTTGAGCTGTTGAAAGGCCCAAACAGTACATCAGAGTCTGTAACCTGGCATAAACATTCTGCTTACAATATAAAGTGTCTTTACTTTCACCGAACAAATATGGAATGCACTGAGCAAGAGAAAAAGTGTGAGTGGTACGTGAGCTTAGGGTGTGAGGTTGGTGAACACCGAAATGCATCAGCCGTCTTGGCTCAGCTACAGGTGGGCCAGGGCTTGATCGTTCGAAATGGGAAGACAAAAGCCCCATCTTGGGTTAAAGCCGGGCTCTCCTTGCTACACTGTGCCCACAGATTAAGAGCCCTGCGTGGGCCAAGTTCATGATTTACGGTCTGGCTGAGGACACTGAAGAGGAGGGGTTGGGTAGCTGGGTTTCTGATGGGGACCGGTGTGAGATTAGAGGACGGAGCCCCCATTTGCTGGGCTCTGACTTTTTTTTGTCGAGGATGAAAACGGAATGGAAATCAAAACGCAGAAGAGTTTATAGCCGCTGGTGTCCGTTTACTGCCTGATGCGATGCATGTCCTCTGATCATCACCTGTAACCTCTCCCTTTCTACTGTATTTATTTTGAATTTGCTTTATTAGAAACAAACCTAACACAGGTAGAAATGACTCGACCTCGTTCCCCAGAGGAGGAAATGTCGCCCCATTTAACAAACGGATCGCAGCTATTTTTCTGGGCTGACGCTTTTTTAGAACGAGTTTCTTTAACACATTTGTTAACGGTTGATAACGTCTATTTAGAGCTGCAGCACTTCTTAATATTTTTCAGCCTCACAACCAATATATATATATATTAAAAAAAGCACACCTTCCCCCCTGCACCCAAAGGGAATCAACCCATTGCTGGGGTAAAGCTTTGTGTAAATATGTACATTTGATTTTGTACAAAAATATGTACTTATCCTGTATAGAAAATAATAATTTAACAGAAGGATTTAAATGGCAGACTGAAAGCAGGAAAACACTCGTCAGAGCTCTTAAATTTTACAATTTATCTGAAAGAAGAACTCAATACAACACACCTGAGGGAATTGCTTGTCACTGAAACTCAGCACATGCAAACTGTGTGTTTAAAGAATCACCACGCGCTGGGGAATGATCCTCCTCCCCGTACGTTCAGGAAATTCAACGGCAAAATCACTTTGTTTAACATCCAGAAATTCCCCGATAGTAAATCACCGACAGACTGCAGTATACTGACTGTACGTAATCGAACACTTTCATGCATTTTATTTACCACTTTTCTGTGAGCTGCAGGACTTTATAACCATATGTTGCAGCACATCTTCTGTTGAGCTATTTTCTTTATTGTAGTGCTTCATGATTTGATAATAATGAAGACAAGAGCCTCTATTTACTGCTGTGGTTGCAAAATGCAATATTTAATAAACTTTATTCAAGCCACTGATGCGCCTTGGCATGTGTGTGTTTCTGTTTTTATTTTCATAGAATGATGCAGCTCAGAAGGAGGCCATTCGGCCCGTCGTGCCTGTGCCGGCTCGCTCTTTGAAACAGCTCTCCAATTATTCCACTCCCCCTGCTCTTTCCCCACAGCCCTATATTTTTTTTTCCCTTCAAGCTTTTATCCAATTCTCTTTTGAAAGTTACTATTGAATCTGCTTCCACCGCCCTTTCAGGCAGCGCATTCCAGATCACAACAACTCGCTGCGTAAAAGAATGTTTCCTCATGTCGCCTCTGGTTCTTTTGCCAATTCCATTAAATCTGTGTCTTCTGGTTACCGATCCTTCAGCCATTGGAAACAGTTTCTCATTATTCACTCTATCAAAACCATTCATGATTTTGAACACTTCTATCAAATTATCTCTCCGCCTTCTCTGCTCTAAGGAGAACAACCCCAGCTTCTCCAGTCTCTCCACGTAACTGAAGTCTCTCATTCTACCATTCTAGTGAAGGCTGTTCCCACTAGTTGATGGTACAAAGACTAGGGGACACAGATTTAAGGTTTTGGGCAAGAGATACAGGGGGGATGTGAATAAAGCTTTTTTACGCAGTGAATGGTGAGGACCTGGAACTCGCTGCCGACGGAAGTGGTGGAAGCGGAGACACTCGATGTTTTCAAGGGGAGACTGGATAGGCACTTGAGGGAAATAAACTTGCAGGGCTCCGGGGATAGAGCGGGGGAATGGGACTGACTGGATTGCTCTACAGAGAGCCGGCACGGACTCGATGGGCTGAATGGTCTCCTGTGCTGTTGTGACTCTATAAATCTCTGCATCCTCTCCAAAGCCTTGATATTCTTTCTAAAGTGCGGTGCCCAGAATTGGACACAATACTCCAGCTGGGGCCTAACCAGTGATTTATAAAGGTTTAACATAACTTCCTTGATTTTTGTTCTCTATGCCTCTGTTAATAAAGCCAAGGATCCCATGTGCTTTTTTAACAGTCTCCTCAACTTGTCCTGCCACCTTCAGAGATTTGTGTATGTGAACCCCCAGGTCTCTCTGTTCATGTACCCCCTTTAAAATGGTACCATTTTGTTTATATTGCCTCTCCTCATTCTTCCTACAAAATGTATCACTTCACACTTCTGTGTTTAATTCCATCTGCCATGTGTCCGCCCATTTCACCAGTCTCTGTCCTCCTGAAGTCTGTTACTATCCGCCTTATTAATTACTACATTTCTGAGTTTCATCTCATCTGCAAACTTTGAAATTATGTCCGGTTTAACCAAGTCCAGGTCATTAATATATATCAGAGATTTTTGCCCACTAATATGTCGGAGTACCAACAGTTGGCGACATGCGCTGGGACCTCTATTTTCCCTGTATGTTGCCAAACATTCAGCGATCCAAGGAATAGAGGATAGAGATCGGCTTACACCAAGTCTCCAACCTACACCCCCATTGAGTAGGCTCCAAGTCTCCGACCTACACCCCCATTGAGTAGGCTCCAAGTCTCTGACCTACACCCCCATTGAGTGAGGCTCCAAGTCTCCAACCTACACCCCCATTGAGTAGGCTCCAAGTCTCTGACCTACATGCCCATTGAGTGAGACTCCAAGTCTCCGACCTACATGCCCATTGAGTGAGGCTCCAAGTCTCCGACCTACACCCCCATTGAGTGAGTCTCCAAGTCTCCAACCTACATCCACATTGAGTGAGGCTCCAAGTCTCTGACCTACATGTCCATTGAGTGAGGCTCCAAGTCTCCGACCTACATGTCCAGTGAGAGGCTCCAAGTCTCCGACCTACACGCCCATTGAGTAGGCTCCAAGTCTCTGACCACCATGCCAATTGAGAGAGGCTCCAAGTCTCTGACCTACATGCCCATTGAGTGAGGCTACAAGTCTCCGACCTACATGCCCATTGAGTGAGGCTCCAAGTCTCCGACCTACACCCCCATTGAGTGATGCTCCAAGTCTCCGACCTACATGCCCATTGAGTGAGGCTCCAAGTCTCTGACCTACACGCCAATTGAGTGAGGCTCCAAGTCTCCGACCTACACCCCCATTTGTGAGGCTCCAAGTCTCCGACCTACACGCCCATTGAGTGAGGCTCCAAGTCACCGACCTACATGCCCATTGAGTGAGGCTCCAAGTCTCTGACCTACATGCCCATTGAGTGAGGCTCCAAGTCTCTGACCTACATGCCCATTGAGTGAGGCTCCAAGTCTCTGACCTACATGCCCATTGAGTGAGGCTCCAAGTCTCTGACCTACATGCCCATTGAGTGAGGCTCCAAGTCTCTGACCTACATGCCCATTGAGTGACGCTCCAAGTCTCCGACCTACATGCCCATTGAGTGAGGCTCCAAGTCTCTGACCTACACCCCCATTGAGTGAGGCTCCAAGTCTCTGACCTACACGCCCATTGAGTGAGGCTCCAAGTCTCTGACCTACATGCCCATTGAGTGACGCTCCAAGTCTCTGACCTACATGCCCATTGAGTGAGGCTCCAAGTCTCTGACCTACATGCCCATTGAGTGAGGCTCCAAGTCTCCGACCTACACGCCCATTGAGTGAGGCTCCAAGTCTCTGACCTACACCCCCATTGAGTGAGGCTCCAAGTCTCTGACCTACACCCCCAGTGAGTGAGGCTCCAAGTCTCCGACCTACACGCCCAATGAGTGAGGCTCCAAGTCTCTGACCTACACCCCCATTGAGTGAGGCTCCAAGTCTCTGACCTACATGCCCATTGAGTGAGGCTCCAAGTCTCTGACCTACACCCCCATTGAGTGAGGCTCCAAGTCTCCGACCTACATGCCCATTGAGTGAGGCTCCAAGTCTCTGACCTACACGCCCATTGAGTGAGGCTCCAAGTCTCCGACCTACATGCCCATTGAGTGAGGCTCCAAGTCTCTGACCTACACCCACATTGAGTGAGGCTCCAAGTCTCCGACCTACACGCCCATTGAGTGAGGCTCCAAGTCTCTGACCTACACCCCCATTGAGTGAGGCTCCAAGTCTCTGACCTACACACCCATTGAATGAGGCTCCAAGTCTCTGACCTACATGCCCATTGAATGAAGCTCCAAGTCTGCTCCCATTCAATGTGGCTTGTGCTCGGAGTATAGGGTTGCTGAATAGACCATCCATTGAATGTGAGGTGTCTTCGTGACACTTGAAGGGGAAAACCTTGAAGAGTTTGCTTTGGGTAAAGCTTTAGGTTCTGCAAGTTAATGAAGTTAGATTTTTACAAATTTGCAGTCTCAATGTGGAGCTTTTGGCAAACTGGAGCCAATATTGGGAATTGTAATGTCTGTTTAGTCTTCTCCAGAGTGACAATCTCCTCTCTCTCTTATCTATGACCTATGAAGAGTGGTTGAAAAGCCTGTAATCTCTGAGGAGGCATTTCTCAAAGGTAAAGGGAATAGATAAATTGAACCCTGAGAATATCTTTGAGATTGCCACGAACTCTAGAACCAGGGGACATGGGCTCCAACCTATGAGGGAAGGGACACAGACAGTTTAGATTTAACTTCCTTACACAGAGGTTAGTGATTGTGTGGAATGGACTGCCCAGGGCTGGAAGGGAGGCAGAGAACAGGAACATTTCAAGGAGAATCGGACAGCTATTTGACAGAGTGATTGAGGGATATTAGATTTGGTAACTGGCTGTGATGATTGCAGAGTCCTTTCTGCTCCTGTGCTTTCCTAAACGTGTCTTCATTTTATCAAACAGTTCATTAAGTGAGGCTAATAATGTCTATTAACCTCAACAAGTATCAATACAGTTCCTTTTTAAAGCTTTCAATTGGCCCCAAACTAGCTCCCTTTGGGATTCTGTTCCACATCCTCACTATGCTGTGGGAAAACACTATTCTAATCTCCAACCTTGCTTGAGGCTTGTGGACGCTGTACTTGTGTCGGCCTGTCCTTGCTCCTTGTCCAAGTTAAGTAACTGGTTTACTTCAGCCTTATCCGCGCCCTTTATCACGGTTCCCCTCCGTCTTCTCCAACAAAAATTAAGTTTAGTAATTAGATCTCGAGGCCCAGAATCATCTTGGTATCTCTTCCTGAACCTTATCTAAAGTATCATCATCCGTTATGAAGCAGGTTGGGCAAACTGTACACCATGCTTCATAGAAACTGTTATTTCTTTGGTAAACGGGCCCAGCGAGAAAATCTAGCTCCTTATTTTTTTTGGTTGCACTGTATAGGCCTCAGGTAATATGCACCAGATACAATATTCTTCCTTTATTTTGTTACATTTTTCCCCTCCTATCCCTTGTTCAACTCCCACTTTAGGAGCAGGAGTAAATAAAGGTCATGTGGCGTGGCAGCTGTTAAAGATCTGGCCATGACTCAGTGGGTAACACCCTCGCCCCTGAGTCAGAAGGTTGTGGGTTCAAAGTCCCACGCCATAGACTTGAGCACAGAAAACTAGGCTGTGTAAGGCTTGCAAAATTACACAATTTCCCCCAAAAGTAAGAAAGGAGAGATATTGGACTGTTTGAATTAATATTGGGCCACAGGGATTTAAAAATTAAAACCCCAGGAAGATTTGGCTGGTTTAAAAGGCATGTTCAGGCTTGTGGAAAACCTGTGACAAAGGGGAGGTGGGATAGGCCCCTGAAACACAGACAGTTTGAGTATTGGGCCATCTGGGAATGTTCTGGGCCACCCCAGCCTTTACATAAAGACAATAAAACCTGTTCCTGCCAAAACTCACAGAGCCACAAGGAACATGAATAAAACAATACATGCCAACAGTCAACAAAAGAAAGAACATGGCCCAGCAGGGAACCACAATCAAACAGCAGTTCAAAACCAATTGGAGAGATTTCCAAAACGTTTTACACATTTTAAACTGGTTTCAAGGCAATCCCGAAACCAGTTAAAGGCCAATTAAGAATAGATGGACCATCCCCGAAGCTCGTTAAAGTTAGATGGGCCATCCCTGAAGCTCGTTAAAGTTAGATGGGCCATCCCCGAAGCTTGTTAAAGTTAGATGGGCCATCCCCGAAGCTCGTTAAAGTTTTGAACCATATTAAAGATAACGAGCCCGCCAAATTTGACAAAGGAACCAGTGATTTGGCGGTCAGATAAGCCAGGCCTCAAACCAGTATAATTGAGGCCTGCTTGTTCAGTGAAACAGTTCTTCATCAGAAGCAGTACAATCAGCCAGACGTTGGTTCAAGCCAGTAAGATCAGAGAAGGAGTTCAGTACAGGAGAGAAAGTACGGTTCAGAAAGATATCATCATTACCGTACTTAGTCGGAGAATCGGAGACTTGAAGAAAGAAGAAGGAAAAGGAGATCGCGGCAACCAAAGGCCTCAAGAAACTAACAACTACCAATATTACCACCAACCAGGTAATACTGGGCCACCGCGACCAACAAGAAACCAACCACCGAAAATTCAAAAATCAAAGACTTGTTTCCACTCTACAGGCTAGTCTGACTTGCCCCTGGGTAAGATTTGACGCAAAAGACCCTAAAAACTTTACCTAGCCAAAGAAAATTGGGTACTCACCCGATACATCCAACTACGCAGCTAACCGCGAACCTCTACAATCTGTCAAGAAAGTTGTTTGGTGAACATTTCCTGGTCCTCTGGATTTCAACCTAGTTAGGACAGTGGGGTTGGGAGGGTAAGGGATTTTGTCTATTGTAATTCTCCCTCGCATATTCCGAGTGTTCTCCCTTTTTAGAGTATAAGATTTATTGTATTGTATATTTTCCTGTCTCAAAATAAAGATCTCAATTGTTTTGACCAACCCAGGTGTCTGTTGCAATTTCATTACAACCCCCAAATAAGTCCAAAGTCTAGAACCAAAGGAGTGGGAGCGATTTGAACTGCTCAGGGAGTCAGAGGTAAAGCTGACCACACACTCTACTCCTTACAGCTGACACACCCAGTGTCATACTGAGGGAGTGCTGCACTGTTGGGGGTGTGGCCTTTTGGGTGAGATGTTAAGTTGAGGCCCTGTCTGCCCTCTCGGATGGATGTAAAAGATCCCACGGTACTATTTCAAAGCAGAGCAGGGGAGTTCTTCTCGGTGTCCTAGCCTCAACCAACATCAAGGACTGCAGTGGTTCAAGAAGGCGGCTCACCACCACCTTCTGAAGGGCAATTAGGGATGGGCAATAAATGCTGGCCTTGCCAGCGACGCCCACATCCCAGGAACGAATTTTTTAAAAATCACTAAAACAGATTATCTGGTCACTTATTTCATTGCTTTTGGTGGGACCTTGCTGTGCGTAAATTGGCTGCCATGTTTCCCACATTATAACAGGGGCTATCCTTCAAAAAAGTATTTAATTGGCTGTAATGAGCTTGGGGACATCCTGAGGTCATGAAAGGTGCTACAGAAATGCCAGTTCTTTCATTCGGATGAGACGTTTAAACCGAGGCCCCGTCTGCTCTCTCAGATAGACGTAAAAGATCCCATGGCACTATTTCGAAGTAGAGCAGGGGAGTTATCCCTGGTGTCCTGGGCCAATATTTATCCCTCAACCAACATAACAAAAACAGATTATCTGGTCATTATCACATTACTGTTTGTGGGACCTTGCTGTGCGCAAATTGGCTGCCGCATTTCCCACAATACAACAGTGACTCCACTTCAAAAGTACTTCATTGACTGTAAAGCACTTTGAGACGTCCGGTGGTCGTGAAAGGTGCTATAGTAAATGCAAGTCTTTCATTCTTTCTTAGGTTCAAATCGACCCCAATGGCTTTTTCAGGTAAGGTAGTTTGGGTATCCCATCGTTAAACTTTGTGTTTGACCGTGAGCAGAGTTAGGGAGCGAGTTTCAAACAATCAACAAAATTCTTTTGAAACATTAAAGCAGTTCAAACTACTTATTAGAGATAATATAATGGCAGTAGAAAAAAGTAACGCAGCCATCAATCAGTAAGATAGAAAGAGAATCCATGTGGATAGAGATAAGAGATAAAAAAGGATCAATCACGCAAATAGGGATAGTCTACAGACCACCTAATAGTGGAAGGGAGGTGGAGGAAGAAATAAGCAAACAAATTAGGGAAATGAATTAAAAACATAGAATAATAATCATGGGGGATTTCAACTATCCCGAAATTAATTGGCCTGAAGAGGTAGGTAAAGCGGATAAGGGAATGGAGTTCCTACAATGTGTACAGGAAACCTACTGCTGATTACCACCTACCGCCCTCCCTCAGCTGATGAATCTGTGCTCCTCCATGTTGAACACCACATGGAAGAAGCACTGAGAGTAGCAAGGGCACAGAATGTACTCTGGGTGGGGGACTTCAATGTCCATCACCAAGAGTGTCTCGCTAGCACCACTGCTGGCCGAGTCCTGAAGGACATAACTGCCAACCTGGGCCTGCGACAGTCGGTGAGTAAACCAACACAAAGGAAAAACCTACTTGACCTCGTCCTCACCAATCTACCTGTCGCAGATGCATCTGTCCATGACAGAATTGGCAGCAGTGACCACCGCACAGTCATTGTGGAGACGAAGTCCCGTCTTCACACCGAGAAGACCCTCCATCGTGTTGTGTGGCACTACCACCGTGCTAAATGGAATAGATTCAGAACAGATCTAGCAGCTCAAAACTGGGCATCCATGAGGCACTGTGGGCCATCAGCAGCAGCAGAATTGTATTCCACCACAATCTGTAACCTCATGGCACAGCATATCCTTCACTTTACCATTACCACCAAGCCAGGGGACCAACCCTGGTTCAACAATGAGTGTGGAAGAGCATGTCAGGAGCAACACCAGGCGTACCTAAAAATGAGGTGCCAACCTGGGGAAGCTGCAACACAGGACTACATGCATGCTAAAAAGCGGAAGCAGCATGCTATTGACAGAGCTAAGCGACCCCACAATCAACGGATCAGACCAAAGCTTTGCAGTCCTGCCACATCCAGTCGTGAATGGTGGTGGACCATTAAACAACTAATGGGAGGAGGAGGCTCCAAAAATGTCCCCATCCTCAATGATGGTGGAGCCCAGCACGTGAGTACAAAAGACACGGCTGAAGCGTTTGCAACCAACTTCAGCCAGAAGTGCCGAGTGGATGATCCATATCGGCCTACTCCCAAGGTCCCCCACATCACAGAAGCCATTCTTCAGCCAATTCGATTTACTGCACGTGATATCAAGAAACGGCTAGCGCAATGGATACAGCAAAGACTATGGGCCCCGACAACATCCTGGCTATCGTGCTGAAGACGTGTGCTTCAGAACTAGCCACGCCTCTAGCCAAGCTGTTCCAGTACAGCTACAACACTGGCATCTATCTGACAATGTGGAAAATTGCCCAGGTATGTCCTGTCCACAAAAAGCAGGACAAATCCAACCCGGCCAATTACCGCCCCATCAGTCTACTCTCAATCATCAGCAAAGTGATGAAAGGTGTCATCGACAGTGCTATCAAGTGGCACTTACTCACCAATAACCTGCTCACTGATGCCCAGTTTGGGTTCCGCCAAGACCACTCAGCTCCCGACCTCATTACAGCCTTGGTCCAAACATGGACAAAGGAGCTGAATTCCAGAGGTGAGGTGAGAGTGACTGCCCTTGACACCATCCATGACAAAGCAGCCCGCTTGATTGGCACCCCATCCAACAGATTAAATTTTCACTCCCTCCACCACCAGTGCACCATGTCTGCAGTGTGTACCATCTATAAGACGCACTGCAGCAACTTGACATCAAGGCAGCATTTGACCGAGTCTGGCATCAAGGAGCCCTAGTAAAACGGAAGTCAATGGGAATCAGGGGGAAAACGCTCCACTGGCTGGAGTCATACCTAGCACAAAGGAAGATGGTTGTGGTGGTTGAAGGTCAATCATCACAGCCCCAGGACATCATTGCAGGAGATCCTCAGGGCCAACCATCCATCTTCAGCTGCTTCCCTCCAACATAAGGTCAGAAATGGGGATGTTCGCTGATGACTGCACAGTGTTCAGCGCCATTCACAGCTCCTCAGATAATGAAGCAGTCCGTGCCCACATGCAACAAGACCTGGACGACGCTCAGGCTTGGGCTGATAAGTGACAAGTAACATCGTGCCACAGAAGTGCCAGGCAATGACTATCTCCAACAAGCGAGATTCTAACCACCTCCCCTTGACGTTCAATGGCATTACCATTGCCGAATCCCCCACTATCAACATCCTGGGGGTCACCATTAACCAGAAACTTAACTGTACCAGCCACATAAATATTGTGGCAACAAGAGCAGGTCAGAGGCTGGGTATTCTGTGGCGAGTGTCTCACCTCCTGACTCCCCAAAGCCTTGCCACCATCTACAAGGCACAAGTCAGGAGTGTGATGGATTACTCTCCACTTGCCTGGATGAGTGCAGCTCCAACAACACTCAAGAAGCTCGACACCATTCAGGATAAAGCAGCCCGCTTGATTGACACCCCATCCACCACCTTCAACATTCACTCCCTCCACCACCGGCACACTGTGGCTGCAGTGTGTACCATCTACAAGACGCACTGCAGCAACTCGCCAAGGCTTCTTCGGCAGCTCCTCCCAAACCCACAACCTCCACCACCTAGAAGGACAAGGGCAGCAGACACATGGGAACACCACCACCTCCAAGTTCCCCTCCAAGTCACACACCATCCTGACTTAGAAGTATATCGCTGTTCCTTCATCGGCACTGGGTCAAACTCCTGGAACTCCCTACCTAATAGCACTGTGGGAGCACCTTCACCATACGGACAGCAGTGGTTCAAGAAGACAGCTCAAGGGCAACTAGGGATGGGCAATAAATACTGGCATTGCTAGCAACGCCCTGATCCCATAAACAAATTAAAAAAAAAATTAAAATCCTTTCTAACCCAGTATGTGAGAAGCCCAACAAGGGAGGATTCGCTACTGGATCTAGTAATGGGGAGTGAACCAGAGCAGATAAGAGAAGTAAAAGTAGGGGAAGATCCAGAGAATAACTGAGAAGGACATAAGCATAACGAACACCTGGGTAATAGATTGGAGAAAAGCTGATTTTGAGAGGCTGAGAATAGAAATTGAGAAAATAAAATGGACAAAAATATTGGTAAACAATGACATAGAACAGCAATAGAAAACATTTAAAACGGTGTTGAACAGAACCCAGAAAAAATATATTCCACTAAAAAACAAAAACAAACTAAACACTAATGAGACACTGTGAATGAATAAAGACATAAAGGAAAAATTGAGGGTAATGAAAGGGACATACACTAAATATATGGACATCAGGGGAGAGCAAGACAAGGGAGAATACAAAGAGACTAGGAGAGAAGTCAGAAAACAATTTGGAAGGCAAAGAGGAACTATGAAATTAAATTATCAAGGAACATAAAACAAAATAAAACAGCACGGTGGCATAGTGGTTAGCACTGTTGCCTCACAGCGCCAGGGACCCGGGTTCGAATCCGGCCTCGGGTGACTGTCTGTGCGGAGTTTGCACATTCTCCCCGTGTTTGCATGGGTTTCCTCCGGGTGCTCCGGTTTCCTCCCACAGTCCAAAGATGTGCGGGTTAGGTTGATTGGCCATGATAAATTGACCCTTAGTGTTAGGGGGATTAAATATGTGGGCTTATGGGGATAGGGTGGGATATGTGTTGGTGCAGGCTCGATGGGCCGAAATGGCCTCTATCTGCACTTGTGGGGTTTCTGTGATTTCTGTGAAAATAATAAAATATTCTGCAGGCACATAAATAAAAAAAGGAAAATCGGGATGGGAATAGGGCCTCTAAGGAACAGTCAGGATAAAATCACAGACAGCAATAATGAAATGGCAGAAATATTAAATAATTATTTTGCTTCAGTATTTACCAAGAAGCTGGATCAGGTGGGTATGACATCGGAAGATGAGATTAGAAATTATATAACCACATTTAAACCAAAAAGAGGAGAAATATTAAATAAACTAAACAAACTCAAAGAGGATAAAGCCCCTGGTCCTGCATCCACACATTTTAAAATAATATAGGGAAGAGATAGCAGAGGCACTATTGCACGTAATTAATAATTCATTAGAAAAAGGTGTAGTGCCAGAGGACTGGCGGATAACTAACATTATTATACCTATATTTAAGAAGGGAGCTAGAACATGTTCAGGGAACTATAGACCAGTCAGCTTAACATCGGTGGTACGAAAAATAATGGAATCCTACTAAAGGAGAAAATTTTAAAAATCTAGAAACCAAAAATATAATAATGAATAGTCAACATGGATTTCAACAGGGAAAGTCTTGCTTGACCAACCTCACTGAATTCTTTGAAGAGGTAACAGAGAGAGTAGGCAAGGGTAATGTAGTAGCTGTAATATATCTAGATTTCCAAAAGACCTTCAATAAGGTACCACATAATAGACTAATGAATAAGGTCAGAGCATGCGGAGTCAGGGGACAAGTGGCAGAATGGATAGCTAGCTGGCTGCAAGACAGAAAGCAGAGAGTAGGGGTTAAGGGCAGCTATTCAGAGTGGCAGCAGTTGGAAAGTGGGGTCCAACAAGGATCAGTGTTGGGACCACTGCTGTTCAGAATTTATATTAATGATTTAGATTTTGGAATCAAAAACACAATTTCTAAATTTGTGGATGACACTAAATTGGGAGGGCGAGTCAAGACATTAATTATCTTGAAGAATGGCCATATAATTGGCAAATTAATTTCAGCATAGATAAGTGTGAGGTATTACATTTCGGTAAGAAAAATAAGGAGGTCACAAATTAGTTGGAACAGAAGAATCTAAATGGGGTGAAGGAACAAAGGGACCTCGGAGTACAAATACACAAATCACTAAAAGTTGTAACGCAGATCAAAAAGGCCATAACAAAAGCAAACCAAGCACTAGGGCTTATTTCTAGCGTATAAAATTGAAAAGTAGAGAAGTTATGCTAAAATTGTATTGAACCTTGGTTAGACTGCACTTGGAGTACTGCGTGCAGTTCTGGTCGCCATATTATAAAAAGGATATAGAGGCACTGGAGAGGGTGCAGAGAAGATTTACAAGGATGATACCAGAAATGCGAGGGTATACATATCAGGAAAGGATGAACAGGCTGGGTCTCTTTTCTCTTGAAAAGAGAAGGCTGAGGGGTGACCTAATAGAGGTCTTTAAAATTATGAAAAGTTTTGATAGAGTGGATACCGAGAGAATGTTTCCACTTGTGGGGAAGAGCATAGCTAGAGGCCATCAATATAAGATGGTCACCATTAAAACAAATAAGGAATTCAGAAGAAACTTCTTTACCCAGAGAGTGGTGAGAATGTGGAACTCGCTACCACAGGGAGTGGTTGCAGCGAATAGTATAGATACATTTCAGGGGAGGCTGGACAAACATATGAGGGAGAAGGGAATAGTGGGTTACGCTGATAGAGTTAGATGAGGAAAGACGGGAGGAGACGCAAGTGGATTCTAGGGGATTCTATTGTAAGGGGATAGATAGGCGTTCCTGCGGCCGCAAACGAGACTCCAGGATGGTATGTTGCCTCCCTAGTGCAAGGGTCAAGGATGTCTCAGAACAGCTGCAGAACATTTTGGAAGGGGGGGTGAACAGCCAGTTGTCGTGGTGCATATAGGTACCAACGATATAGGTAAAAACCAGGATGAGGTCCTAAAAGCTGAATATAGGGAGTTAGGAGGTAAATTAAAAAATAGGACCTCAAAGGTAGTAATCTCAGGATTACTACCAGTGCCACGTGCTAGTCAGAGTAGAAATAGAAGGATATTTCAGATGAATACGTGGCTAGGGGAATGGTGCAAGGGGGAGGGATTCAAATTCCTGGGACATTGGAACTGGTTCTGGGGGAGGTGGGACCAGTACAAATGGACGGTTTGCACCTGGGCAGGACCGGGACCGATGTCCTAGGGGGAGTGTTTGCTAGTGCTCTGGGGGAGGGTATAAACTAAAATGGCAGGGGGTTGGGAACCTGAGCAGGGAGACAGAAGAAAGGGAAATAAGGATAGAAACAAAAGAAAGGGAGGAGAAAAGCAAAGGTGGCAGTCAGAGAAATGAAGGGTGTAAATCAAACATGGCCACAGTAAATAATAATTCTAAAAGGTGTAAGAGTGTTAAAAAAACAAGCCTGAAGGCCTTGTGTCTTAATGCGAGGAGCATTCATAATAAGGTGGATGAATTAGCTGCGCAAATAGAGGTAAGCGGATATGATATGATTGGGATAACGGAAACATGGCTCCAGGGTGACCAAGGCTGGGAACTCAACATCCAGGGGTATTCAATATTCAGGAAAGACAGGCAAAAAGGAAAAGGAGGTGGGGTAGCATTGCTGGTTAAAGAGGGGATTAACACAATTGAAAGGAAGGATATTAGCTCTGATGATGTGGAATCTGTATGGGTAGAACTGAGAAATACCAAGGGGCAGAAAACGTTAGTGGGAGTTGTATACAGACCTCCAAACAGTAATGCGGAGGTTTGGGATGGCATTAAACGGGAAATTAGAGATGCGTGCAATAAGGGCACAGCAGTTATCATGGGTGACTTTAATCTACATATAGATTGGGCTAACCAAATTAGTAACAATACTGTTGAGGAGGAATTCCTGGAGTGTATACGAGATGGTTTCCTGGACCAATATGTTGAGGAACCAACATGCTTGAACCAGGAGACGGACCTTTTACACCATCCCGATCTGCACATTGGACCTTCTTTTGTTCACTTAGGCTGGGTATTATGTAATGAGAAAAGATTAATGAGCAATCTTGTTGTGCGAGGCCCCTTGGGACGGAGCGATCATAATATGATAGAATTCTTCATTAAGATGGAGAGTGAAGTAGTTGACACACAGACTAGGGTACTGAACTTAAATAAAGGAAACTACGATGGTATGAGGCGTGAGTTGGGTAGGATTGATTGGGGAATGTTACTCAAAGGGTTGACGGTGGATAGGCAATGGCAAACATTCAAAGATCGCATGAATGAACTACAGAATTTGGTCATCCCTGTTTGGCATAAAAATAAAACAAAAAAGGTGACTCAACCATGGCTAACAAGGGAAATTAGGGATAGCATAAGGTCCAAGTAGAAGACATATAAATTGGCCAGAAAAAGCAGTAAACCTGAGGATTGGGAGCAGTTTAGGATTCAACAAAGGAGGACAAAGGGATTAATTAAGAGGGGGAAAATAGAGTATGAGAGTAAGCTTGCAGGGAACATAAAAATTGACTGTAAAAGCTTTTATAGATATGTGAAGAGAAAATGATTGGTGAAGTCAAGCGTTGGTCCCTTGCAGTCAGAATCAAGGGAATTTATAATGGGGAACAAAGAAATGGCAGACCAATTAAATACATATTTTGGTTCTGTCTTCACAAAGGAGGACACAAATAACCTCCCAGAGATGTTGGGGAACATAGGGTCTAATGAGAGGGAGGAACTGAAAGAAATCAGTATTTGTAGGGAAATGGTGTTAGGGAAATTGACGGAATTGAAGGCCGATAAATCCCCAGGGCCTGATAATCTACATCTTAGGGTACTTAAGGAAGTGGCCCTAGAAGTAATAGATGCATTGCTGGTCATCTTCCAAAATTTGATAGACTCTGGAACAGTTCCCATGGATTGGAGGGTAGCTAATGTTAACCCACTATTCAAAAAAGCTGAGGGAATTATAGACCGGTAAGCCTGACATAGGTAGTGGGGAAAATGCTAGAGTCCATTATAAAAGATATAATAGCAGAGCACTTGGAAAACAGTGACAGGATCGGACAAAGTCAACATGGATTTACAAAAGGTAAATTGTGCTTGAATAATCTACTGGAATTTTTTGAGGATGTAACTGGTAGAATAGATAAGGGAGAACCAGTGGATGTGGTGTATTTGGACTTTCAGAAGGCTTTCGATAAGGTGTCGCATAAGAGATTAGCGTGTAAAGTTAAGGCACATGAGATTGGGGGCAAGGTACTGACTTGGATAAAGAACTGGTTGGCAGACAGGAAGCAAAGAGTTGGAATAAACGGCTTTTTTTCCGAGTGGCAGGCAGTGACTAGTGGGGTACCGCAAGGATCGATCCTAGGATCCCAGCTATTCACAATATATATAAATGATCTAGACGAGGGAACTAGATGTAATATCTCCAAGTTTGCAGATGACACAAAGCTGGGTGGGCGTGTGTGCTGTGAGGAGGATGCCAAGAAACTCCAGTATGATTTGGACAGGTTCGGTGATTGGGCAGAAGCATGGCAGATGCAGTATAATGTGGATAAATGCGAGGTTATCCACTTTGGTGGCAAAAACAGGAAGGCAGATTATTATCTGAACGGCAATAGATTGGGAGAAGGGGAAGGGCAACGAGACCTGGGTGTCCTTGTGCACCAGTCGCTGAAGGTAAGCATGCAGGTGCAGCAGGCAGTTAAGAAGGCAAATGATATGTTGGCCTTCGTAGCGAGAGGATTCGAGTACAAGAACAAGGATGTCTTGCTGCAGTTGTACAGGGCCTTGGTGAGACCACACCTTGAGCATTGTGTGCAGTTTTGGTCACCTTATCTGAGGAAGGGTGTTCTTGCCATGGAGGGAGTGCAGCGAAGATTCACCAGACTGATACCTGGGATGGCAGGAATGACGTATGAGGAGAGATTGGGTCGATTGGGCTTATACTCGCTGGAGGTTAGAAGAATGAGAGGGAATCTCATTGAACCTTATAAAATTCTAACAGGACTGGACAGACTAGATGCAGGAAGGATGTTTCCGATGGCCGGGGGGTCCAGAACCAGGGGCCACCGTCTAAGGATAAGGGGTAAGCCATTTAGGACAGAGATGAGGAGGAATTTCTTCACCCAGAGAGTGGTGAACCTGTGGAATTCTCTACCACAGAAGGCAGTGGAGGCCAATTCATTAAATATATTCAAGAAGGAGTTGGATATATTTCTTAAGGCTAAAGGGATCAAGGGATATGGGGAGAAGGCAGGGACAGGGTACTGAATTTGGATGATCAGCCATGATCTCATTGAATGGCGGAGCAGGCTCGAGGAGCTGAATGGCCTACTCCTGCTCCTATCTTCTAAGTGGAGCATAAACGCCGGCATGGACTGGTTAGTCTGAATGGCCTGTTTCTGTGCTGTACATTCTATGTAATTCTGTGTAATGTAATAGGAATCTGTGAGGAAGGGTCTGTATAGGAGACTGAAAACAAGGATCTCTAATGACAGGAGTCCTCCAGTCCTACAACCCTCTGGGACCTTTGAACTCCTCCAATTCTGGCCCCTTGTGCTTCCCCGATTTTAATTGGCAGCCGTGCCTTCAGCTGCCTGGGCCCTAAGCTCTGGAATTCCCTCCCTAAACCTCTCCGCCTCTCCCTCCTCCTTTAAGGCGCTCCTTAAAACCTACCTCTTTGACCAAGCTTTTGGTCACCTGTCCTGAAATCTCCTTATATGGCTCAGTGTCAAATTTTGTATGATAATCGCTCTTGTGAAGCGCCTTGGGACATTTTACTACGTTAAAGGCGCTATATAAATGCAAGTTGTTGTTGTTGTTGTTGTTAGGCTGAAAGAGATAAATAAATCAACATCAAAAACACTGGGGGTCGATTTTAGCCCCCCACCCAGCAGGAACGGTGTGGGTGGTTAAGATGGTGGGGTGGTTTGGGAACCTGTTTCCGAATCCCACTATTTTAACTCACCTCAGAACAGGGGCGGGCAGGCTAGCCGTCCCAGGCAGACAGGGTCCCACTTGATAGTCTGAGGTCAAGGGTCAATGATGTCACCGGCATTTTAAGTTGCAGATGTGGGAGGGGCCACCCCGATATCTATACCACGGCGAGACTTAAGGTAGTCATGGAAAAGGACAAAGATGGGCCGGAAATAAACGTTCTAAATTGGGGGAAGGCCGATTTTAATATGATAAGGCAGGATCTGGTCAAAGAGGATTGGGATAAGCTACTTGTAGGAAAATCCACATCAGAGCAGTGGGAGTCTTTCAGAAAGGAAATAGAGAGAGTACAATGCCAACATGTTCCCGTAAAGGTCAAGGGTGGGACCAACAAGCCCAGGGATCCCGGGATGTTAAGGGATATACAAGAATGGATCAGGAAAAAAAGGGAGGCTTTTGGCAGATACAAAGGACTAAAAACAGTGGAAACCCTAGAGGAGTATAGAAAGTGCAGGGGGGGTACTTAAAAAAGAAATTAGGAGAGCGAAGAGGGGGCATGAAAAAACACTGGCGGGCAAAATAAAGGAAAATCCCAAGGTGTTTTATAAGCATATTAAGGGCAAGAGGATAACCAGGGAAAGAGTAGGGCCCATTAGGGACCAAAGTGGCAATCTGTGTGTAGAGCTGGAAGATGTGGGTGAGGGTTTAAATGAATATTTTGCATTTGTGTTCACTATGGAGAAGGACGATGTAGGCATAGAAATCAGGCGGGGGGATTGTGATATACTTGAACGAATTAGTATTGAGAGGGAGGAGGTACTAACGGTTTAAGCGGGCTTAAAAGTGGATAAATCCCCAGGCCCAGACGAGATGTATCCCAGGCTGCTGTGTGAGGCGAGGGAGGAGATAGCAGGGGCTCTGACACAAATTTTCAGAACCTCTCTGGCCACAGGGGAGGTGCCAGAGGACTGGAGGACAGCTAACGTAGTACCATTATTCAAGAAGGGTAGTAGGGATAAACCAGTGAATTACAGGCCAGTGAGCCTAACAGGGAAATTATTGGAAAAAATTATGAGGGACAGAATTAGTCTCCACTTGGAGAGGCAAGGATTAATCAAGGATAGTCAGCATGGCTTTGTCAGGGGGAGATCATGTCTAACTAATTTGATTGAATTTTTCGAGGGGGTGACTATGTGTGTGGATGAGGATAGTGCAGTTTATGTAGTCTACATGGACTTCACTAAGGCTTTTGAGAAAGTCCCGCATGGGAGACTGGTCAAGAAGGTAAGCGCCCATGGGATCCAGGGCAATTTGGCACATTGGATCCAAAATTGGCTTAGTGGCAGGAGGCAGAGGGTGATGGTCAAAGGTTGTTTTTGTGACTGGAAGCCTGTATCCAGTGGTGTACCGCAGGGATCGGTGCTGGGTCCTTTGCTGTTTGTAGTGTACATTAATGATTTAGATATGAGTTTAGGAGGTATGATCAGTAAGTTCGCAGATGACACGAAAATTGGTGGAGTGGTAAATAGCGAGGAGGGAAGTCTCAGGCTACAGGACGATATAGACGGGTTGGTCAGATGGGCAGAACAGTGGCAAGTGGAATTTAACCCTGAAAAGTGTGAGGTGATGCATTTTGGGAGGACTAACAAGGCACGGGAATACAATGAATGGTAGGACCCTAGGAAGGACAGAGGATCAGAGGGACCTTGGTGTGCATGTACATAGATTCCTGAAGGCAGCAGGACAAATAGATAAGGTGGTTAAAAAGGCATATGGGAGACAAGGCTACGGACCAAGTGCTGGAAAATGGGATTAGAATAGACAGGACTTGATGGCCGCCGCGGACACGATGGGCCGAAGGGCCTCTTTTTGTGCAGTATAACTCTATGACTCTATGACTCAGCGGACTCAGCCTTAGTCTAATGTCACCGTTATGGAGATTCCTGCTGCTTCTCTGAGCCCCGCACGTAGTATTGGGCTTCGCCTCTCCCTCCCAAACCCCATTCTTGGCAATAACCTCGTGCCAGGGATCGTTCCCTTAGGTCCCCGATGTCCTTGGGTTCCGGGCCTAATTCCCGCTCCCGTCCGCCAGTCTTGACATCACTCCCGCCGGTTTTAGGCGGGAGATGGTGCTGCTTTATTTAAACTAGGCCCGGGAGTTAAAACGGCCGCAGCCTCAGGTTGAACTCTCTGCCGCGGGGTTTGCTTTCCGCCCGCACACCTGCCCGGACCGAACCCACCCCAAGTTAAAATCAACCCCAAAGATTCAACATCCAAACCGTCCCAATGCTTGTGAAGAAGAGCTAACAACTCTGTACTGCGAGTCTATCACATCCCCCGGAAAAGCTTAACAAGTGAGGAATTCAACAACAGGAAGTGAACAAAACATTCACTGAATTCCGTGCTTTATTATATTTAGTTTGTTGTAACCGAGAATTGAAGACTAGGAGATTATTGAAGAATGGGAATCATTTGCCCCACTTTCTCTCTTAAGCTTCCTGCCACCCCATCCCCACTCTAAAAAATCTTTAATTTTCAAGAACTACTGGTTTGTAAGAAAGAAAGATCTCACAACACAATATACTGAAATCTGACTGAGCCCACACAGCATTGGAATCTCTCCTGAGAATCAAAGACACTGAAATTACAGTCAAAAAATTTGCCGTTTTCTTTCCTCAAGAAGAATATCCTTGTAGATTTGGTGAAATAATGTAAACAATTACTGGTTTACAAAGGAATTGGAGTAAAGGTACGCAGAGCAATAAAGTACTCTACCGAGGAACTTGGACACATTGGCCCTGAATGTGAGGTCAGCGGCGAAGTGAAGGTGTTGTGTGCTGGCCCGGAAGTCCGCTCCGCACAGGGCTCTCGCAATCCCTATGTCAAGAACTTTGGGCTTTCGGACCTTGAATTCAATTCAACGCAACTTAATGGGGATCCCCTTGTGCGAGCTGCTGTGATGTCTGCTGGCTGTCTAAGCAGCCAATCAAAAGGCAGAATATGCACAGGCAGGGAACAAGGAAGTGAGTAAGCCCTTAAAATTCTAACCTAGGGGGGAAAATAGTCCATTTTGGGGCACTAACCCCGTAAATTCAGTATTAGCACCCCCAAGAACGAGGTGGCGCGCTGCTGGATGCACTCCACCTCCTTTTTGGGGCGCTACTATTCAACGTCACGGCGCAATGTGCCGCAGCATCACGCACGGTGGCACGTAGCGCCGCATCATTGCAGGCCTCCTACCCTGATTAAAGTTAGTTCTAGAAATTGGGTTGCTTTGCGCTTCTCGTTAGCACCCCTAGTGCCCTGCTGGACCACCGGGGAGTGGGGTGTCATGGAAACAAACCGGCACTCAAGAGGAGTGCTGGGCTGCCCGATCGCGGCCGGCACCCCGCATACAAAAGCGAAAGGGGGCAGGTGCTGGCAGTCGGCCGAAATAAAAATGGCCGCCTGATACCTGCCCTTTAAGTAGCGCCGCCGCCGCTGCAAAACCGCCCCCCCTGGTCCTGTCGCACATTTCGCCCGGCGATCGGTCAGGGGGCGCGAGGGAAGTTTGCGGCCGGGGCGCAAATGGGGCACTGCACACGACGATGATGTCATCATCGCCAGCGGAGCGGGGCGCTACCAGCTACCGTCGCCGCTAGCCTCCCGCTGAATTTCGCGGGAGATGTTAACGGTGCCGCACCCGAGCGTTAGGGGCACTAACGAGAGGCGCAAAGCAACCCAATTTCTAGCCCAAATTTAACTTTTTTAGAGAGCAAAAGAAAGATTGGGGTTCTCACATGGGGAAAAGGGCAAACCTAATATAAAGATGCACCAACTTAAAACAATAAAAACACTTTTTTTGAAAAGTTTCTTAAAAATTTTAATTTTTATTAAAATGGACAAATTTCACACTGCACAAAATTAAAATTACTTTTCCAGGCCCTTAAGCTTTGTTTAGCAGTCAATGTGCTGTTAAAAGCCCAGTTGCACCTAATCCCTTTGGATCTAGCTTTCAGTGGGGAATTTAACAGCGTAATTACCATGGAAGAACCGAAGATTTCCTCAGTTTCAATGATTTATGAGATTTCACTAATTGCCGGCTCGGTGGGGTGGGGTAGGGGGACTGTCATTGACAGATCGCAACTTCGGGATTTCCGCGTGCAAAGTTGCGGCCAGTTTCAAAGATGGTATGGCAGCATACTCTGAGAGTAGGCCGACATACTGACCACAAATTCAGGGCCTTTGAACTGGAATAATGGTACGCAGTGCATTTGTAAATCTGAGGGTGTGTGGTAATGGTCGAAGGTTGTTTTTGTGACTGGAAGCCTGTGTCTAGTGGTGTACTGCAGGGATCGGTGCTGGGTCCTTTGCTGTTTGTAGTGTTCATTAATGATTTAGATATGAATGTAGGAGGTATGATCAGTAAGTTCGCAGATGACATGAAAATTGGTGGAGTGGTAAATAGCGAGGAGGGAAGCCTCAGGCTACAGGACTATATAGACGGGTTGATCAGATGGGCAGAACAGTGGCAAATGGAATTTAACCCTGAAAAATGTGAGGTGATGCATTTTGGGAGGACTAACAAGGCAAGGGAATACACAATGAATGGTAGGACCCTAGGAAGGACAGAGGATCAGAGGGACCTTGGTGTGCATGTACATAGATCCCTGAAGGCAGCAGGACAGATAGATAAGGTGGTTAAAAAGGCATATGGGATACTTGCCTTTATTAGCCGAGGCATAGAATATAAGAGCAGGGAGGTTATGATGGAGCTGTACAAAACGCTAGTTAGGCCACAGCTAGAATACTGTGTGCAGTTCTGGTCGCCACACTATAGGAAGGATGTGATTGCATTGGAGAGGGTGCAGTGGAGATTCACCAGGATGTTACCTGGGCTGGAGCGCTTCAGCTATGAAGAGAGACTGGACAGGCTGGGGTTGTTTTCCTTAGAGCAGAGAAGGCTGAGGGGGGACCTGATTGAAGTGTACAAAATTATGAGGGGCATAGATAGGGTAGATAGAAAGGAACTTTTCCCCTTAGTAGAGGGGTCAATAACCAGCAGGCATAGTTTCAAGGTATGGGGCAGGAGGTTTAGAGGGGATTTGAGGAAAAACTTTTTCACCCAGAGGGTGGTTGGAATCTGGAACTCACTGCCTGAAAGGGTGGTAGAGGCAGGAACCCTCACAACATTCAAGAAGCATTTAGATAAGCACTTGAAACGCCATAGCATACAAGGCTACGGACCAAGTGCTGGAAAATGGGATTAGAATAGATAGGGCTTGATGGCTGGCGCGGACACGATGGGCCGAAGGGCCTCTTTCTGTGCTGTATAACTCTATGGGGTCGATTTTCATTGACCAGTGGAGTTGGGATTGGAGGTGTGCGGGGGGGTTAAAGTCCCAAATTCGGGGGTCCCGACACCATCCCGCCCCCAACCCGCCTCCATGTAAGTTTCAAAGGAGGCGGGTACCCGCCCCGCACTGGGACCCGTCTACCCAAGGCTGGAAGGGATTAGTGCCAATTAACTGCCCATTAACAGGTAGTTAACAGGCAGTTTTTAGCCTAATCCCTATTTTAAAGCTAGAAGTGTGGGATTCCCGACGGCTCCAAACCACGCCAAGTTAGAGCAGTCGTGCCGTCGGGTTGAAGGACTTGGAGGAGTCGAGATGTCGGTGTTCAGGTGAGTGATGGGTGCATGAGTGCAAAGGTAAGTGTGTTTGGTGTGTCTAAAGTGTGCAAAGAAGTTTAAATTACCTGTACTTACCTTTTCAGCCTTCCTTCCTCTAGGTTTCGGGAGTCCATCATCGAACCGGCACAGAAAGCACAACGGATGCGAACTGTCAAAAGTGACAGCCTGCAGCTTTCTGTGCCGGTGAGATTTCTAACTGAGTCTGTGTAGAAGGACTCAGGTTAGAAGTAAGACTGTCAGTGTTTGACAGCTTCAAACAGCTGTGAAACACTGATATTTCATCTGTCAAAACGTCTTGACAGATGAAATTTCAGTCTGTGATGTCACCTGTTGTCGGGTGGCCCTTAATTGGCCTGCTGAGCCCACTGAGTTAAAATTGCGTGGATTGGCCGCATCTCGATGGAGGCGGGACTACAACTCTGAAAGTTGTAGTCCCGCCTCCTTCCCGACTTCTGAATGAAAATGACTCTATGCGACCCTGCAAGGACTGGATACACCAATGCAGAAATCGTATAAAGTTTTTCACAGCTATCTTATCAAACAGGGACATTGCAGGTGATACAACGTGTACATGCTCCTTTATTAAAGAGCATGACATTGTTAGTTAAGGACAACATTGATCATTTGGGACAACCCTTGACTAAAAACCTCAGCCTATTGGCTTTGAAAGAAATGACCAAATGAAAGGACGTATCTGCTGAACATCAGGAATCTTCGAGGAGCCAAGGAACTAGATTCCCAGCCTGGCCTGATCCCACCACCAAGAGGGAGCCTGCCGCTGCATGACTGGAAAGATACCGCAGGGAACAAAAAGAGGGCAGAAGAGCCTAAAGGAGGAGGAATGGAAATCTCTTTTAGGCCTCAGCTAAACTTTTAGGCTAAAATTTCTGGTGCCATTATGGTGGGGGTGGAGGCCACGGCTGAGCTTCGGCTGTTTATTGCCACTGCCCCGGGATGTATCACCACCTTCCTCCTGGTGGCCTTTGGGGTCGATTGCAGTCAGCGGCGGAAAGCCGGGAAATGGGGCAACTTGCCTCCCACCTCCCCACTGGCATTTACATGTGGCAGCTGTCCCAGTGGGGGCAGGGGGAGGGAGATAGAGGTAGGGCTCGAACACGGCAGCAAGCCTCACCGCCTATTCTTCCGGCATTATCCGGGTGGTGTAGTGGACATAAATCAAGCCCATAATATCACACCGAGGCCCCGTCTGCCCTCTCAGGCAGACGTAAAAGATCCCATGGCACTATTTTGAAGAACAGCAGGGGGGAGTTCTCCCCGGTGTCCTGGGGCCAATATTTATCCCTCAACCAACATCACTAAAACAGATGATCTGATCATTATCACATTGCTGTCTGTGGGAGCTTGCTGTGCGCAAATTGGCTGCCGTCTTTCCCACATTACAACAGTGACTCCCCTTCAAAAGTACTTCATTGGCCGTAAAGCACTTTGAGACGTCCGGTGGTCATGAAAGGCGCTATATAAATGCAAGTCTAGCTTTTTCTTAAATGTATTTATGTTATTTGCCTCAACCACTCCCTGTGGTAGCGAGTTCCATATTCTAACTAATCTCTGGGTAAAGACATTTCTCCTAAACTCCCTATTGGATTTATTAGTGACGATCTTATATTGATGGCTGATAGTTTTTAGCTCCGCCACAAGTGGACACATCTTCTCTGTGAACCCCTTCATAATTTTAAAGACCTCAATCAGGTCGCCCCTCAGCCTTCTCTTTTCTAGAGAAAAGTGATCCTCAGCGCCAATCAAAGAACAAACATGGACATGGCAGAGGGAGAGCGAGTCTTCACACTGGGACAATGGCCTCTCCGCAGATCTCCTGAAGCAATTCTTACTTTGGATTTCTCACTCAATGGCCGGAGTCTCGATTTAAGAACATGAAGATTTGGACACAATCCCCAAAGGGCCATGAATGAAAAAAGGGAAATACAGACTACATTGCACCTGCTGATTTACCTGGAGAAAAACTGACATTAACAGTAATGTGCCATCCCATAATTTGGCGGCTGTTATTGGATGTGTGATGCTTCGATGCGCAGATCCGTCGTAAGGGAGACAGTCACCGAAAGCTTGCACACATTGCGTTATATCCAGTTTCACTTTGAAGGGTTTCCTATTGATCATAAAAATGTATACCGGGAATTTCCTTGGCCATTGGAACTTTTTCCAGAACATCGGAACAGGAGTAGGCCATTCGGCCCTTCGGGCCTGTTCCACCATTCAATCAGGTTATGGATGATCTGTATCTTAACTCCATTTACCTGTCATATCCCTTTATACCCTTACCTAATAAAAATCTATCGATTTCAGTTTTGAAAGCTCTAATTGGCCCCCAGTATCAACAGCCTTTTGAGGAAGGGAGTTCCAGATTTCCATTACCCTTTGTGTGAAAAAGTGCTTTCTGATTTCACTCCAAAATGGCCTGGCCCTAATTTTAATATTATGTCCCATTGTTCTGGATTTCCCCACCAGAGATATCTACCCTATCAAATCTCTTTATCATTTTAAACACCTCGATCAGATCATCCCTCAACCTTCTATACTCATTGGGACACAAGCCAAGTTTCTGCATCCTCGCCACATATTTTAACCCTTTAAGTTCTGGTATAATTCTGGTGAAACTGCACTGTAACCCCTCCAGGGCCAATAGTTCCTTCTTGAAGTGCGGTGTCCAAAACTGAACGCAGTTACTCCAGACGGGACCTGACCAAAGCTCTGTACAACTGAAGCATAACTTTGTATTCCAACCCCTTGAGATAAAGGCCAACATTCCATTAACCTTTTCAATAACTTTTTAAGAACTTAAGAATTCGGAGCAGGAGTCAGCCATATGGCCCCTCGAGCTTGCTCCACCATTTAATGAGATCGTGGCTGACCATTCACCTCAACTCTACTTTCTCGCCCATCTCCATATCCCTTGATTCCCCTTGAGTCCAAAAATCTAACAATCTTGGCCTTGAATATACTCAACGATTCAGCATCCACAGACCTTTGGGGTAGAGAATTCCAAAGATTCACAACCCTCTGAGTGAAGAAATTCCTTCTCATCTCCATCTTTGTACCTTTTTGTACCTGTACACTAGCTTTTAGGGATGTGTGCACCTAGACACCCAAATCCCTTTGCTCCCCCACAGTTCCCAATCTCTCGCCATTAAAAAAATATTCCAATTTGTCTTGCCTGGATCCAAAGTGGATGACCTCACACTTCCCCACATTGAACTCCATCTGCCACAGTTTTTCCCACTCACTTAATGGCCCAGTAATTCCGGGCCCAACGCGTGAGTACAGACGGGGTACTCACGTGTGTGCCCGGAGGAATTGCCGGTTTTCAGCATGCACAGCGCATGCGCTGAAAACCAGCATTTCCTGTTCTCTGACCCAAGGGGTTAAGAGGCAGAACGCGCGCGACTGCACAGGCAGCGCGTGCGCAGTGAAATTCCTTTTTTTTTTCAGAGTTACGCATTGAAAAGCCACACGTAAGTACTTAGTTTTTCAGGTAAGTGGGCTTTTAGTACAATTGAGAATTTTTTTTCCCACAGGTTTGTTATTTTTAAAGAATTTACAGTAAGGTAAGTTTAGTTTTAGCCCTGATTTAAAAAAAATATTTTTTTTTTCAAATTTTAAAATTATTGTTTAAAATAGTTTTTCAGAGTTCTTTATTGTTCATTTAAGTAGTGCAATGTTTTTTTAAATTTTCTTTCAGGTTTAAGTAGTGTTTTGAGGCCAGGAGTTTTCATGAGTTTGACAGCTCTTACTGTCAAACTCATGAATGAACCTTCCCCTCCCCTGATTGGCTGCACAATGCTCACCTGATCCCAGCCGGCACATCGCACTAACTACGCCGCTGGATCAGGTAAGCACTGCGCGCCGACATCTGAACCGGGCCAGTGACAGGAAATGCGAGCAGGCCCGGGCTTCAGATGTCGGCGCGCAGGGTGAGTGCAGATCGGGGGCTTGCACGCGCGGCAAGCTCCCGATCCTAATTTCAGGGCCATTATGTGTATGTCACATTGTAGCCTCCTGCTCCCATCTACACAACTTACTGTGCATCCTATCTCAGTGTCATCTACAAACTTGGATATTCAACTCTCTATTCCTTCATTCAAGTCATTGATAAATATGGTGAAAAGCCGAGGCCCCAATACAGATCCCTGAGGAACACCACTTGTCATATTCCACCAATCAGAGTACATATCCTTTTTGTCTCCCACCTCTCAACCAATTACCAACCCAGGTCACAAGGTTAATGTGGCGGAAATTCCGTTTACGCGTCAGTGGGGTTCCTGTCACACTTCCGGCAAAGTTATGTTGGCAGAGCAGGTTCACTTCTGAGGAAATTCCCGACAATAGAAATGGAACATCTGAAAGCCTTTGAAGTTGGGTTAACAGACCTTAGCAGGCAAGAGGCAAGTCCTCAGTCAAACGTGGCAACATTCTGTCTACACGCAGGACTCGTGACCAGTTGGACATTCAACTCTTCACAATTTACAAATATTTACTGACAGGCAGTTCAACAGGACCTGTGTGCTGTTATTGTCATAAACATCCTCATTAGAAATTGTGCAGCCAGCCTCACAGATGTCCTTTGGAGTGCTGTCCAATCAACCACATCAATCAGTGAGCCGCAGGTCACACGGGCAGTGACACATTCCTTTTCCAGTTTGCCCACAAACCCTAGTCCATTTGACAGAACCTGCCCCTTTCACAACCTCAGGACGTCCCAAAGAGCTTTACAGCCAATGAAGTACTTTTTGAAGTGCAGTCACCATTGTAGGAAGCATGGCAGCCATTTTGCACACAGCAAGCTCCCACAAACAGCAATATGAAAATGACCAGTTAATCTGTTTTTTAATGATGTTGGTTGAGGGATAATTATTGACTAGAATACAGGAAGAGCTCCCCTGTTCTGCTTAGAATAGTGCCATGGGATCTTTTTACATCCACCTGAGAGAGCGGTTAAAAGTCTCATCTGAAACACAGCACCACTGACAGTGTAGCACTCCCTCAGTACTGCACTGGAGTGTCAGCCTAGATTATGCGCTCAAGTCTCTGGAGTGGGACTATGAACCCGCACCCTTCTGAATCAGAGGCAAGAGTGCTACCCACTGAGCCACAGCTAACACTACAATTAAATTGGCTAACTTAAAGTTATTGTTTGATGACAGCAAAGAATTCTTTGTCAAAGATGTGTCAAATTCAACAACGTTAGCTGTAACTTGTGCTTGTTGTGTAATGGTATGTAACCCTGATTCAGAACATTCTATCCCCCCAGGTATTCAGCATCCTTCTGATTCATCTCAGCTCCAGAGTCCATGTCTGGGTCCCTAGGAATTTCCCCAGAATTCCAAGGGATGGGAATCCTTTAGCCCGCCTCCAAAACCTAACAACATTGATGCTTGCAATTACGGTACTGAGATATTTCAAGCCATCCTGGCACAAGGTAAAGGGTGATGATGCAAACCTAAATGAAAAGGGAGGCTGGGATCTGATCAAGAATTGAGGAGAGGGTTATGCGACTGACGGCCACACTGACGGTGCGTGCTGTCCCTCGTCTGGCCAACATGGTTGAGCAACTCGATCCTGTCCTTGTTGGCACACATGAGAGGCAGAGGGGGGAATTTTAACTTAACTCGTCCAGTGGGAACCTGACGGGATCGGATGGAATGCCGAATTTACGCTCTGTCAGATTTTACTCTCCCGTTGACGTCAATGGAGAGTAAAATTGGACGCGGTATGCAACCGGTCTTCGACCCGATCCCGCCAGTGTCCCGCCGAGTTAGTTTAAAATTAACGCCCATAGCTGCCTTCTTTAGTGAGCTTTCAAATCACCTGGTGGTGTCGAAATCATTACCGATACTTTTGAGGGAAGCTTGCTTCAATGTTTGATCAACGCTTCCATTGCCCAGTGGCTCACTTGACATGTTGATGGGGTGAGATGACGTAAGGTGGGGGGAGGCTCGTGTGGAGCATGAACACTGGCACAGACCAGTTGGGCCGAATGGCCTGTTTCTGTGCTGTAAATTCTATGTGATTCTATGTTTGGGTAGTGCTGCAAAAGTTCTCAAAACATAGAAAAACACTCCGCTAAGTTGTTGATTACTGTGATAGAGGAGGAGTCTAAACCCAATAAGCTCACAGCAGTTGAGGCCATGTCAGCCATATCCACGATCCTACATCAGTTGTGAGAAAATGATGCAAATTCCTTTCTTATCGACGCAGCCCATGCAATTGAGGCTTTCTTTAAAAGTCAACATGACAAAGTGGGAGCTGTGGCATTTAAGGCACTTGAGAAGCTGATCAGATTTGGAAATATGCAACAGAACCCTGTATTTATGGAACACACTTAGTCAACCCTGGTCAGCTCACTGCTGCCTCTCAGTGAAGTAATAAGGGTCGACAGTCAGTGCTGGATTTGATCGATCCAAGAACGGGGCCAGCAAGCGAAAGCAGGAGCAAGCAAGATCTTTCATTGGAGGACAGCACGTTAGATTATTATGGGAAATATTTGAGCGACATCTCCGACACATCAGCAGAGATTTAACCAAAAGGGTCAAGTCTACATAAAAGGCTGAGTGGCCTTCCTTGTACATCCGGAAGTGAAAGGAAATGCAGACCCCTTTTAGTTGTTTTCTCACGTACAATGCACACCGGGTTATTCCACATCACTCTCTCACAGTCGGGGATAGTTGCTTTGCTGTCAGATCATGTAGAATGTGTCAGAATTAAAGAAATTACTAATCTACCTCCAGGTGTTGGAATACAGAGTAGAATTTCTAAATTTGCCGATGACACCAAACTTGGGAGTGTGGCAAACAATGAGGATGATACCAATCGACTGCAACAGGACATAGAAAAGCTAGCAGAATGGGCAGACAAGTGGCAGATGGAATTTAATACAGACAAGTGTGAGGTGATGCATTTTGGCAGAAGGAACAGGGAGAGGCAATATACACTTAATGGCACAGTTTTAAAGTGTGTGCAGGGACAGAGGGACCCGGGAGTTAATGTGCATAGATCCCTGAAGGTGGCAGGACATATTGAGAGAGTGGTTAGCAAAGCATATGGGATCTTGGGCTTCATAAATAGAGGTATTGAGTACAAAAGTAGAGAAGTTATGCTGAACCTTTATAAAGCGCTGCTTAGGACACAACTGGAGTATTGCGTCCAGTCCTGGTCACCACACTTTAGGAAGAATGTGAAGGTCCTTGAGACGGTGCAGAGGAGATTTACCAGAATGGTTCTGGGGATGGGGGATCTTAGCTACAAGGACAGGTTGGAGAAGCTGGATTTGTTTTCATTAGAGCAAAGGAGGTTGCGGGGTGATTTGATCGAGGTGTACAAGATTATGACGGGTTTGGATAGGCTAGACGGGGAAAAGCTGTTTCCACTAGTTGATGGTACAAGGACTAGGGGACACAGATTTAAGGTTTTGGGCAAGAGATACAGGGGGGATGTGAGGAAAAACTTTTTTACGCAGCGAGTGGTGAGGACCTGGAATTCACTGCCGACGGAAGTGGTGGAAGTGGAGGCACTCAGGCCTAGAAATTCAGTTGTTTGCGCCAGCCACTAGCGCCTTAGGAGGAGGAGATGTGGGGTGCTAAGCGGCTAGCGCCCGGGCGCAGCGCGATCTGCGCCTCTTGCCAACTTCAGTTAAGATTTAGCGGCGGCGCCAAGCCTTTGCGCGCGCTCAGCTGCGCGCGCAGATCCTGACGTCATTTCATGGTGCAACGCCCTTTGTGCGCCCCAAACCGGAAATTCAGTGGCGCCGGCCTATTGTGCGCCTGGCGCCCCTAGTGACTGGTAGAGGGGAACGGTTCCCAGTCGCTGCGGGGCGCGGGGGGCGCTAATTAAAGGGCACTCCTCCTGCAGTAGAAATGGCAGCCATTTTGCAACACTCCTTCTTTGTGAGAGACGGATCTTTGGAGAGGGACAAAGGTAGAGAGCTTTCTGGTTTGGCTCAACACTCGCACAGGTACTTGTGGCTTCAGGCCACAGCTTTGCACTTGTCTTTAACTTCAGAGCCATAGCATTGATTGGAAACATATAATGGGGGCTGCAATGGGTGGAAACATTGGGCTTCTCCATTGCACTGGGCATTGTACAGATCAAGCAGCAGTGGTCAGGCCTTGATTCAGGGCTGCAGTGTGCAGGGCGTGGCAGCCAAACAAATCCACCCTCCCCCTTTAAGAGCTCACCGGCGCCAGAGTGTCTGACTTCAATCAGCAACTCGCCACACCTGCGCTGCGCCCGCCCTCGGGGGTATCGCCCCGGGCCGCCGGCTTAGCGCCTAATGATAGTCGTGCATCGCCTGTTTTAGCGCAGCAGCAACCTCTTGGGACGATGCCACTGAATATCGGCGAAGGTGGCGCTAAGTTGCACCGGGCGCAAACTTTAGCGGCCGCCCGGCTGTAGCGCCCCAAACGTGGCTATATTGAATTTCTAGGCCTCAATGTTTTCAAGGGGAGACTGGATAGGCACTTGAGGGAAATAAACTTGCAGGGCTACGGGGATAGAGCGGGGGAATGGGACTGACTGGATTGCTCTACAGAGAGCCGGCACGGACTCGATGGGCCAAATGGCCTCCTTCTGTGATGTTATGACTCGAAGAGCTGGATTTTCCCAGCCCTGAGGAGGCGAGTTTGGAGGCGGGACTGCTGAGAAAATGGGAAAAATTGGGAGCGGGTCCCAACCCCGCTCCCAACCCACCTCCGAACCATCTTCCCGGGAGGCGGGTCCCCGACTCGCGCCGGGCCCCGTCTCCTAGCAGCGGGAAGGGGATTAGAGCCAATTAATTGCCTGTTAACAGGTAGTTAACAGGCAGTTTAGAGGCTTTTCCCCATTTTCAGCCTGCTGATGAGGCCTCCCTGACGGCAGGAAACCCCGCCAGGGTCAGCGAGGCGAGCTGTGGGTCTGCTGCAGTGTAAGTGTGCAAATGACAGCTGCAGAGGTAGTGTGATGGGTGCAATGGTGCACAGGTAAGTATGACAGGTGAGCGAATGTAGTGAGAAATATTTTTATTCTGTTTATATGTATCTGCAGGTGACAAGGTTTGATGTTTCTGTGCAGCCTCATCTGATTGGGAGAATTGACAGATGGCTTCTGCAATCTCACTTGCAGCTGCCATCTGCTTGCTCCTAAGGAGAGAGTCATTGGTGAGCCTGGGTGCAAGGGCTCACCTTTGGACAGTGATTGTCAGTGTTTGACAGCACCTCAATGCTGTCAAACACTGACAATTCATCTGTCAAAAAATTATGGGGCCTGTCCCTTTAAGAAAACCGGCAGATGAAGCGTCATGCACTGACGTCATCTGACACCGGCTTTCCCTTAATTGGCCGGCAAGCCCGCAGGGCAGGCTTAACAAGGCCAATCAAGGGAAAATAGCGTCTGTTTGTCAGACGTCACTGTGGGTGGGACTAGATGTAATATCTCCAAGTTTGCAGATGAAACAAAGCTGGGTGGGCGTGTGTGCTGTGAGGAGGATGCAGAGAAACTCCAGTATGATTTGGACAGGTTGGGTGATTGGGCAGATGCATGGCAAATGCAGTATAATGTGGATAAATGCTAGGTTATCCACTTCGGTGGCAAAAATAGGAAGACAGATTATTATCTGAACGGCAATAGATTGGGAAAAGGGGAAGTGCAACAAGACCTGGGTGTCCTTGTGCACCAGTCGCTGAAGGTAAGCTTGCAGGTGCAGCAGGCGGTTAAGAAGGCAACTGGTATGTTGGCCTTCATAGTGATAGGATTCGAGTACAGGAGCAAGGATGTCTTTCTGCAGTTGTACAGGGCCTTGGTGAGACCACACCTTGAGTATTGTGTGCAGTTTTGGTCACCTTATCTGAGGAAGGTTGTTCTTGCCATGGAGGGAGTGCAGCGAAGATTCACCAGACTGATACCTGGGATGGCAGGAATGACATATGAGGAGAGATTAGGTTGATTAGGCTTATATTTGCTAGAGTTTAGAAGAATGAGAGGGGATCTCATTGAAACTTATAAGATTCTAACAGGACTAGACAGACGAGATGCAGGAAGGATGTTCCCGATGGCGGGGGAGTCCAGAACCAGGGGTCACAGTCTAAGGATAAGGGGTAAGCCATTTAGGACTGAGATGAGGAAGAATTTCTTCACCCAGAGAGTGGTGAACCTGTGGAATTCTCTACCACAGAAGGCAGTAGAGGCCAATTCATTAAATATATTCAAGAAGGAGTTGGATATATTTCTTAAGGCTAAAGGGATCAAGGGATAGGGGGAGAAGGCAGTGACAGGGTACTGAATTTGGATGATCAGCCATGAGCTCATTAAATGGCGGAACAGGCTTGAGGGGCCGAATGGCCTACTCCTGCTCCTATCTTCTATGTTTCTATGTTTCTATGTTTCTAGAACCCGGAAGGCAGCAGTCCTGCCCTCAACTCGTCTCGGTTGGCAAAATCCAGCCCTATGACACTATGTAAAGAGCATCAGAATCACACAACTGTAGTAATGCTAAATAATAAATGTGTTCCTCCAATTCTGGCCTCTTGCGCGTCCCCGATTTTCATCGCTCCAGCATTGGCGGCCGTGCCTTCAGCTGCTTAGACCCTAAGCTCTGGAATTCCCTCCCTAAACTGCTCCGCCTCTCTACCTCTCTCTCCTTCTTTAAGATGCTCCTTAAAACCTATCTCGTTGATCAAGCTTCCCTTATATCTCTTTATGTGGCTTGGTGTCAAATTTTGCCTGATAACACGCCTGTGACGGGCCTTGGGAGGTTTTACTATGTTAAAGGTGCTACATAAATGCAAGCTCTTTTTGTTGTAGGGTTCGATTACTTGCATTGTGTTGGAAAGAGGAATTCTGATATTGAAAATGGCCAACAAGAAGATAACATCAGTATGGAAACAGCCAGAGCTGTTCTGCAGACAACATGAATGCTCGAAATGGGAAACTGCATGTTCTTCAACCTTTTGCACACTGTAAATGACATCGCTGCTCCAATTATCATCAGTAACAAACTGCAATATGACTGAATTTGTGAATAAAGAAACAAGTTTATTTAAAGAACAGTCTGCATTTATTTTACAAATAGTATTTATTTTTTAAGCAGACCTTGATCCTGTGCTCTGTGTTCACATTGAGTGAGGCTCCATGTGGGGATTTCAAGTGCTCAGGAAGCACCAATGAAAGGAGGAGATACTGGGAGGTTGACTGAAATCAAGGCACAGCAGTTGTTTCACTTTATTTAAGGCCAGAAAATCCTCCTTGTTTGTGTATTTTAAGTTTACTCTTTTTGCTTTTTAAGAATGGTTTTTGTGTTTTTCCCATTAGGCCCATGCACACAATCTCATTTTACACCTCTAATGAAAGCTAGGCCACCTAGAACCATGGAATCACACAGCACAGAAGGAGGCCATTCATCCCATCGTGCCTGTGCCGGCTCTTTGAAAGAGCTCTCCAATTAGTCCCACTCCCCTGCTCTTTCCCCATAGCCCTGCAAATTTTTCACTTTCAAGTATTTATCCAATTCCTTTTGAAAGTTACTATTGAATCTGCTTCCACCACCCTTTCAGGCAGCGCATTCCAGATCATAACAACTCGCTGTGTAAAAAAAATTCTCCTCATTTTGCCACTGTCGTTTTTGACAATTATCTTAAATCTGTGTCCTCTGGTTACCGACCCTCCTGCCAGTGGAAACAGTTACTCCTTATTTACTCTATCAAAGCCCTTCATAATTATGAACATCTCTATTAAATCTCCCCTTAACCTTCTCTGCTCTAAGGAGAACAATCCCAACTTCTCCAGTTTCGCCATAGAACTGAAATCCTTCATACCTGGTACCATTCTGTTAAATCTCCTCTGCACGCTCTCCAAGGCCTTGACATCCTTCCTAAAGTGCGGTGCCCAGAATTGAACACAGTACTCCAGCTGAGGCCTAACCAGTGATTTATAAAGGTTTGGCATGCTCCCAGATCTCTGGCAGTGCTCTTCTACAGTGACCTGTGGTGTCTCACCCTCTAGTTTTATTTCCCTGTGGAGAAGTGCCTGTCTACTACTTTACCCCCCTCCCTCCCTGCTGTGTGAGGGACGGTGGGCCTGCTGTGTGAGGGACGGTGGGCCTGCTGTGTGAGGGACATCCCACTACTCTTTGTTGTAATTTGTTGAAGCACTCGCATACATTTGTCGGTTTTTACAGTGCAAGGTAACTTTTCAACATGATACTTTATTATAATATATAAGCAGACTGTTAGTTTTCCTCATACTCTACCAATTTACACGAGAGTTGTTAATCCTTTAGTATGCACCAGAGGTCCCCAGATGCTGCCTGCCAGCATCCACCATGACAGACACTGGCAAATCAAATACTAAACCCCCACATCTAATCAAATCCCCAATGTGGTTGGATTACACAACATCAGGAACGGGAGTGAAAAAGGTCATGTGGCATAGCAGATCTAAAAGATTTATCTTGACTCAACGGTAGCACTCGCGCCTCTGAGTCAGAAGGGCATGGGTTCACGTCTCACTCCAGAGACTTGAGCCGATAATCTAGGCTGACACTCCAGTGCAGTACTGAGGGAGTGTTGGAGGTACCGCCTTTTTTATGGGACGTTAAACCAAGGCCCCTGTGAAGGAATAAGCCATATTTCAGAAAGATACACCATAATATGAACAGAATTCTGATATTTATTAATACATGATATACTGGGTTTAGAAATCTAAAGCCTCAGAGACACAGGCTGCAAACAGAAAACAGGCTTCTGAGATAAAGATCAGTTGTTAACAAAGTTGTAAACATACAAGCTTTGAAATGGGAATTGGTTGAATATACTAAAACAATGACCCTATTGAAATAGCAGTTTGGTGCTTCTGAAAGGTCTGGAGTTTGGAGGGAACACAATGAAATGCCCAGTTTAAAGTGTTATAAGCTAACACTCAGGGAAACAGGAATAGAATATTTAAAAACCATGTGCCTTTGAAAAGATGACATCAAGTAAAAGAAACACCTGCTGGTCAAATGGTTTTTACGTTAAACTTGGAAGACAGGAAACATAAGATTAAATATGCAACCAATTGAGATAGCTAGAAAACAAGTAAACACTCAGTCAAAGTGTCTTTAATTTATGCATAGTAAATATGGTACCAACAAGAACACTTTGAAGATATGACCTCAATAGATACACCAAGCAATTACATTGTGTTTGTATTGAACTTGGAGCAGTTAGGAGACTTGAAGTCTGTTAAACCAGCTAAAAGTGATGTTAAGAATTGAATGGAAAATCTTCGATAAGAATGACATCAAACAGAAACCATTGCTGTCATATTGTTTTTATGATGGTTTTTGAAACACCTAAAGGTAGAGACATAATTATACATGCAGCAGTTGAATTGACAGTAAGAATAGAAAGCACTCAACAGAGAGAATGAATAAGACAATTAGCTTACATCAGCAGAGAACTTCAAAGAATAAACCACTGCAAAAAGGGTATAAAAGATAGACCTTTTCAAACAGAAAGTCAGAAGCCGCTGAACGAGCCAAGTGTTTCTCAACTTTACAGGCACCATCTGTAAGTTTTTAACTTTGAGTCTCGGGGATCAAACGGTACTATAATTTGATTTTGGTGGATATTCTGGATTTAGAAATAAGTAAGAAATGTAGAAATGTAATGAAGTAAAGATTTGAAAATAAGGATCTCTGAGAAATAAGAAATGTAAGCTATCTGTATTTTGAATTGTTAATGTTGCGACTGACTCAACAGCTGTTAACTGAATGTCGGCTCTTAAATAAAACTATATTTTTAGAATTGTCTCAAAGAGTATTTCTGTATAAACTCGTGAACCCAATTTCTGTACACTCTTGGAAGGAGTTGTAGAATTCTGGGGGGTATTCCAGACCCTCATAATATCCGGAAGGTTACAGTCTAGTTAAATTTATTAAAAGTGCTATCTGGAGGATGGTAACATCTTCAGTCATTCCTTTCCTTTAGGGAGAGATAGCCTGAACCTTTAGACCCATTTAAGCATCTTATAAAATTCGGTTATCTCTAACTTTAGTTGAAGGTAAACGTCTGGGGAATACGCCTGATCTGGGGTAGCCCAAACAGGGTTAGGACTTGTAATTATCCCTTCACCCCGTCTGCCCTCTCAGCTGAATGTGTAAGATCCCACAGCACTAGTTGAAGAAGTGAGGGGTGTTCTACATAAGAACATTAGAATTAGGAGCAGGAGTAGGCCATACGGCCCCTCGAGCCAGCTCCGCCATTCAATAAGATCATGGCTGATCTTCTACCTCAACTCCACTTTCCTGCACTATCCCCGTATCCCTTGATTCCCAATGAGTCCAAAAATCTTTCGATCTCAGCCTTGAATATACTCAATGACTGAGCATCCACAGCCCTTTGGGGCAGAGAATTCCAAAGATTCACAATCCTCTGAGTGAAGAAGTTCCTCCTCATCTCAGTCTTAAAAGGCCGACCCCTTATCCTGAGACTATGGCCCCTAGTTCTAGACTCTCCAGGCATGAGAAACAACCTCTCAGCATCTATCCTGTCAATCCCCCTCAGAATCTTATATGTTTCAATGAGATCGCCCCTCATTCTTCTAAATTCCAAAGAATATAGCCCTAATCTATTTAATCTCTCCTTTCATTCCAGGGATTAGTCTAGTGAACCATAGTTGAACCGCCTCTAAGTCAAGTATATCCTTCCTTAGATGAGGAGACTAAAACTGTACACAGTACTCCAGGTACTTCCTTACTCTTATACTCCAACCCCCTAGTAATAAAGGCCAACATACCATGTGCCTTCCTAATTGCTTGCTGTACCTGCATGCTAACTCTCTGCGTTTCCTGTACGAGGACACCTAAATCTCGCTGAACACCAACATTTAATAGTTTCTCACCATTTAAAAAATATTATGTTTTTCTATTCTTCCTACCAAAGTGAATAATCTCACATATCCCCACATTATACTCCATCTGCCACCTTATTGCCCAATCACTGAACCAGTCTATATCCCTTTGCAGTCTCTTTGCGTCCTCCTCACAGCTTACTTTCCCACCTAGCTTTGTATCATCAGCAAACTTGGATACATTACACTCGGTCCCTTCATCTAAGTCATTAATGTAGATTCTAAATAGCTGAGGCCCCAACACTGATCCTTGCGGCATCGCACCAGTTACAACCTGCCAATCTGAAAATGACCTGTTTATCCCAACTCTCCGCTTTCTGTCCATTAACCAATCCTCTATCCATGCAAATTCTTTACCTTCAATCTCATGAGCCCTTATGTTGTTTAACAACCTTTTATGTGGCACCTTATCAAATGCCTTTTGGAAATCCAAATATACTACATCCACTTGTTCCCCTTTATCTACTCTACTCGTTACATCCTCAAAAAGCTCTAATAAATTTGTCAAACATGATTTCCCTTTCATAAAACCATGTTGACTCTGCCTAATAGTATTATGATTATCTAAGTGCCCTGTTACTATTTCCTATTCCACTTTCTCCTGTTTCTCTACTGTTGCCTCCCATTGGTCCAGTGTCCTGGTTAATATTTGTCCCTCAATTAACATCACTACAACAGATTATCTGATCATTAACTCATTGCTGTTTGTGGGACCTTGCTGTGCCCAAATTGGCTGCTGCGTTTCCTATATTTCAACAGTGACTACGGGGTCGATTTTCAGTGTGCCATGAGGCGGGCTTTTAGGCGTGCGGGGGGCTAAAATCCCGAATTCGGGGGTCCCGACACCATCCCGCCCAAAACCCGCCTCCATGTAAGTTTCAACAGGCAGTTTTTAGCCTAATCCCTATTTTGAAGGTTGTTGTGTGGGATTCCCGACGGCTCCAAACCACGCCAAGTTAGAGGAGGCGGGCCATCGGGTTGAAGGACTTGGAGGGGTCGAGAAGTCGGTGTTCAGGTGAGTGATGGGTGCATGAGTGCAAAGGTAAGTGTGTTTGGTGTGTCTAAAGTGTGTAAAGAAGTTTAAATTACCTGTACTTACCTTTTCAGCCTTTCTTCCTCTAGGTTTCGGGAGTCCATCATTCAGCCGGCACAGAAAGCAGAATGGCTGCGATCTGTCAAAAGTGACAGCCTGCAGCTTTCAGTGCCGGCGAGATTTCTAACTGAGTCTGCGTAGAAGGACTCAGGTTACAAGTAAGACTGTCAGTGTTTGACAACTTCAAACAGCTGTGAAACACTGATATTTCATCTGTCAACACGTCTTGACAGATGAAATTTCAGTCTGTGACGTCACCTGTTGCCGGGTGGCCCTTAATTGGCCTGCTGAGCCCGCTGGGCGGGCTTAACAAGGTCAATCAAGTGAAAATCGCGTGGATTGGCCGCATCTCGATGGAGGCGGGACTACAACCCGAAAGTTGTAGTCCCGCCTCCTTCCCGACTTCTGAATGAAATTCCAACCCTACATTTCAGAAGTACTTCATTGACTGTGAAGCGCTTTGGGACGTCCGGTGGTTATGAATAGCGCTATAGAAATGCAAGTCTTTTCTTTAAACAGAGTCATAGGGTGGATTTTGGTATGGGGTGAGGAGAGGGACCTGAGGGGGTTTCAGCTCATGGCAAGGAGGGTGTACAGACCGCAGACATCTCCTGCACTACCCTCTCTGAATCTGCCCTCGACCGTTTTAAACCAGATCTTCACATCATACATCTTATCTTGCCTCTTGCAGTGATGTCATGCTCCCTCCCCCCACCTGCTAAGTCGTGGTTCCTGTGTCACACTCCTTGCCCTCAATCTCCCTCCTCTAGGTAATGGTTCCCATATCGTGCTACTTCGCTGGTACTTATCCCCCTTTCTCCTGTTTCTCTACTATTGCATCCCATTGACCCCCATGTCAATTGACAATTTCCACTTGCCCCTCTTTTTCCCATCACTCCCATCACATCACCTTTTGCAATACTCTCTCAGCTCTATATCCTTCACTCTACCTCACACCCCCCTCTCCTTCACTTCACTGCTGTACACTTCCTATTCCCATACTGAACCCCTCGTTCCTTCTTACTGTTTGGCCCTAAATCCCTCTATGACTCTCCATGTCCCCTCTGTGGTTACCCCCTAATCCCCTCTCTGATTACCTCCCCATTCCTCCACTATGGCCCGGGTGAAATGTATCCTAGATTGTTAAGAGAAGCAAGGGAGGAAATAGTAGGGGCTCTGACCATCACTTCCAATCCTCTCTGGCTACAGGTGTGCTGCTGGAGGACTGCAAAGGTTGTACCATTGTTTAAAAAGGGAGAAAAGGATAGACTGAGTAATTATAGACTAGTCAGCCTAACCTCGGTGGTGGGAAGATTATTGAAAAAAATTCTGAGGGACTGTATTAATCATCATTTAGACATGCATGGATTAATCAAGGACAGTCAGCATGGATTTGTTACGGGAAGGTCGTGTCTGACTAACTTGAATTTTCCGAGGACATAACAAGGAGGGTTGATGAGGGTAGTGCCTTTGATGGAGTCTACATCGATTTTAGCAAGGCTTTTGATAAGGTTCCACATGGCAGACTAGTCAGAAAAGTAAAAGCCCATGGGATTGAAGGGAAAGTGGCCAATTGGACCCAAATTGGCTCAGTGGCAGGAAGCAAACGATAATGGTTGATGGGTGCTTTTGTGACTGTAAGGCTGTTTCCAGTGGGGTTCCGCAGGGCTCAGTACTAGGTCCCTTGCTTTTTGTGGTATCTATTAATGATTTAGACTTCAAAGTAGGGGGCATGATTAAGAAGTTTGCAGAAGATACAAAAATTGGCCGTGTGGTTGATAGTGAGGAAGAAGCTGTAGACTGCAGAAAGATATCAATGGACTCGTCAGGTGGGCAGATAAGTGGCAAATGGAATTCAATCTGCAGAAGTGTGAGGTAATGGATTTGGGGAGGGCTAACAAGGCAAGAGAATACACATTAAATGGTAGGACATTGAGAAATGTAGAGGAACAGAGGGACCTTGGAGTGCATGTCCACAGGTCCCTGAAGATAGCAGGCCAGGTAGATAAGGTGGTTAAGAAGGCATACGGAATGCTTGCCTTTATTAGCCGTGGCATAGAATATAAGAGCAGGGGGGTTATGCTTGAATTGTATAAAACACTAGTTAGGCCTCAGCTAGAGTACTGCGTGCAGTTCTGGTCACCAGATTACAGGAAGGATGTGATTGCACTAGAGGGGGTACAGAGGAGATTTACGAGGATGTTGCCAAAACTGGAGAATTTTAGCTATGAGGAAAGATTGGATAGGCTGGGGTTGTTTTCTTTGGAACAGAGGAGGTTGAGGAGAGATTTAATTGAGGTGTATCAAATTATGAGGGGCCTCGATAGAGTGAATGGGAAGGACCTATTTCCCTTAGCAGAAGGGTCAATAACCAGGGGGCATAGAATTAAAGCAATTGGTAGAAGGATTAGAGGGGAGTTGAGCAGAGCTTTTTTCACCCAGAGGGCAGTGGGGGTCTGGAACTCACTGCCTGAAAGGGTGGTAGAGGCAGAAACCCTCATCACATTTAAAACGCACTTGGATATGCACTTGAAGTGCGTAACCTACAGGGCTACGGACCAAGAGCTGGAAAGTGGGATTAGGCTGGATAGCTCTTTGTCGGCCGGCACGGACACGATGGGCTGAATGGCCTCCTTCTGTGCCATAAGTTTCTATGGTTCTATGGCTACCCTCCAGTCCCCTTCATGGCTGCCTCCTCCATGCCCGCGGTTTGCTTCACCCCAGCAGAGTCACTCTTGTCTGAGCCCACAGATGGACGAACGTACTGTATGTGCTTTAAAGTACAAATGGTGGCCAGCAGGCAAAAGCAACTCTAGACATGGATTCAAAGGGAAAGGAGCCTAAGGCCCAGTGGGAATAAAAACATAAGAACATAAGAAATAGGAGCAGGAGTAGGCCATTCTGCCCTTCGAGCCTACTCCGCCATTCAATAAGGTCATGGCTGATCTTCAACTTCAACTCCACGTTCCAGCCCAATCCCCATATCCCTTGATTCCCTTAATATCCAAAAATCTATCGATCCCTGCCTTGAATATACCAACGACTGAGCCTCCACAGCCCTCTGGGGTAGAGAATTCCAAAGATTCACCACCCTCTGAGTGAAGAAATTTCTCCTCATCTCAGTCCTAAATGGCCGAGCCCTTATTCTGAGACTGTGACCCCTGGTTCTAGACTCTCCAGCCAGGGGAAACATCCTCCCTGCATCTACCCTGTCAAGCACTGTAAGAATTTTGTATGTTTCAATGAGATCACCTCTCATTCTTCTAAACTCTAGAATGGGACAGACACAGTGACACCAGCTATGAACAACACATATATATTGCCACTAACGTGGAGAAATATGCAAAGGCATTTCACAGAGCCGTCATCAGTCAAAAAATGCATTTCAAGCCTAAGTCGGAGATATTAGAAGGGGTGACTAAAAGCTTGGTAAGGGGTGAGGTTTAAGGAGAGTCTTATAGGAGATGGGGAAGGTGTGGAAGTGGAGAGGTTTAGGGAGGGAATCACAGAGCGTTGGGCCGAGATGGCTGAAGGCACGGCCGCCAACGGTGGGTGGGGTGGAGGCACAAGAAGCTAGACTTGGAAGTGCGCAGAGTACTGGGTGTAGTGCTTTAGGGATAGAGGAGGTTAGGGAGGGGAAAGGCCATGAAGGAATTTAAACATAAGGAAGAGAATTTTAAATTGGAGTCAACGGAGGTCAATGAGGACAGGGGTGGTAGGTGAGAGTGACTTGGGGAGGAATAGGATACAGGCAATAGGGTTTTGGATGAACTGGAGTTTATGGAGGGTGGCGGGTGGAGGGTAGAAGAGCATTGGAATAATAGAGCCTGGAGGTGACAACAGCAGAGATGAGGGTTTCAGCAGCCAATGGGCTGAGGCAGGGGCGGAGACGGATGATGTTAATGAGCTTGAAGTAGGCGGTCATTTTGATGGAGAAGTTTAGGGGTCACAAGGTCGCCTGGATGGGTGCAGCTCAGCAAAGCTCAAGAAACCCGACAGTGCCTGTATCCTATTCCTCCCCAAGTCACTCTCACCCACCAACCCTGTCCTCATTGGCCTACATTGGCTCCAATTTAAAATTCTCTTCCTTATGTTTAAATTCCTTCATGGCCTTTCCCCTCCCTAACCTCCTCGATCCCTAAAGCACTACACCCAGTACTCTGCGCACTTCCAAGTCTAGCTTCTTGTGCCTCCACCCCACCCACCGTTGGCGGCCGTGCCTTCAGCCATCTTGGCCCAATGCTCTGTGATTCCCTCCCTAAACCTCTCCACTTCTACACCTTCCCCATCTCCTATAAGACCCTCCTTAAACATCCAGGACAGAGCAGTTCGCTTGACCCTGCCACTGGACTTAATATCCACCCACTCCATCTCCAGCACATTCTATCTGCAGTATGTATGGTTATGGAGGCAGTGTAGCAACTCACCAACGTTACTTTGACAGCGCCTCTTGTTAGGAATGTGAATTTTGCAATAGTATAATCAAAGGCATTCCTGCCAAGAACGAGTTCAACAAGCAGTCAAACACTTTTAAAGGTTTATTAGAAGGTTTATCCAATTTCAGTGTTAACTCAATGGAACCTGACCCTGATCTATGTCCCTCTCTACTTTAATTTCAATCCCACTGATAGGGATCAGTGTGTTTTACTCTATCCTGATTGTTTCATTAATTTGCATGTTAAAAAGTCAGTTTCTCCATGGAGCAAGTGTCAGTGCCTTAAATAAAAAGTTTAAATCAGTAGTGATACAGTATAGGTTCTTATTCTCCTGAGACACATTAGTCATTCCATGTAGCGGTGTCCCATTCCAAATCCCATTCATTCAGGCTCGAAGGGCCGAATGGCCTACTCCTGCTCCTATATCTTATTGACCAACATACTTACTGACCTACATTGGCTCCTGGTCCAGCAACAACAAAATTCTCATCCTTGTGTTCAAATCACTCCATATCCTCGCCTCTCCCCATCTCTGTAACTTCCTCCAGCCCTACAATCCCCTGAGATCTCTGCGCTCCTCCAATTCTGGCCTCTTGTACATCCCCGATTTTCATCGCTCCACCATTGGTGCCCATATGTGGGGTTACGGGGTTACGGGGATAGGGCTTGGGTGGCATGGCTGTCGGTGTAGGGACCGGGTGCTAGGGTTTGGATGATCAGCCATGATCTCGTTGAATGGCGGAGCAGGCTCGAAGGGCCGAATGGCCTACTCCTGCTCCTAGTTTCTATGTTTCTATGTTTCTATGTCTTCAGCTGCCAAGGCCCTGGAATTCCCTCTTTAAACCTCTCCATATCTCTGCCTCTCTTTCCTCCTTTAAGTCACTCCTTAAAACCTACCTCTTTGACCAAGCCTGTCCCAACATCTCTTTATGTGGCTTGGTGTCAATGTTTGGCCGATAACGCTCCTCTGAAGGCGCTATATAAATGCAAGTTATTGTTTTCGTTGTTGGTGTTGTCAACATGACTAAGCATGTCTGAGACCCAGACTGTGGAGCATTTTTGGGTCTTTGGTACATTGAGCTAATAATACCTAATGTAAAACCAAGAGTCAGGTTCATGGAGGAGGTGATGTTATGGCCTTTTAGCTGAGTTTCAAAGCGTGACTATTGTAATGTGATGGGGATGATGAAGAAGAGAGATCTAGAGGTTTATGTCAACCTACTGTAATGTGTGCATCTCCCACAACTGCATCTTATGTGATCTCGATGTAGGCCTTGAATATGTAACCTTTAATAAACTTCATGTGTTTGGCTACTTGCTGAACTCATTCTTGATGGACAGGTGTAGGACTGCAGCTTTTGTCTATAATATTACAAAATTAATATTCCTAATACCCTCTCCCCACAACCTCTACCAGCAAGAAGGTCAGTAATGTCCTGGGAACACCAACACCTCCAAGTTCCCCTCCAAAACACACACCATCCTGACTTTGTTCCTTCATCATCGCTGGAGCAGTATCCTGGCATCCCCGACCTAACATCAATTTGGGAGCACCTTCACCACAAGGCCTGCAGTGGTTCAAGGAGAAGGTTCACCACCGCCTTCACAAGGCAACTATGGACGGGCAATAAACGTGTCCTCGCCCATCCCAAGAACAAATAACACAACGGTTACTCTTTACGAACAGATAGAGGCAAATAAAATGACTTAGGATAAAGAGGGAAATGCGACGCGCAGTAGGCTCCGGTGCGGACACGGGGGTAAAATTTAGAGACTGCAGTGGAGTGAGACTGTGCTGAAAAGTCCTGTGGATTGGAGAATCGGGTGAGGGGTGCAGTGCTTTAATATTAACGACTAGAACATTGGAAGGGCCACAAGTCAACGCCACACCCGATTCCACCTGCCATTCAAGCAAGACTCCACATGAGGAGCCCAATCTCTGAAAACTCCTTCTCTCCCGTGGCGTTTTAAGTTAGGGCTGAATGCTTTAACAATAAGGGTTTAGGGGTAAAGAATGAAAATTGGAATAAATTGACAATAATGGCATCACCCACATGAGAGTAGAATAGTTTGCACAATTAGATCTATTCAAGTCGGCCAGGAATCTGCATTAATGGGTTGAAACTACCAGTTGGCAAATGGGCTGGAACGGAAGAGGCAGATACAGTTTGAGTAAAAATTAGTAATAGAATTATAGAATGATACAGCACAGAAGGAGGCCAGTCAGCCCATTGTGCCTGTGCCGGCTCTTTGAAAGAACTCTCCAATTAGTCCCACTCCCCCCTGCTCTTTCCCCATAGCCCTGCAATAATTTCTCCTTCAAGTATTTATCCAATTTGCTTTTGAAAGTTACTATTGAATCTGCTTCCACTGCCTTTTCAGGCAGCGTATTCCAGATCACAGCAACTCGCTGAGTAAAAAAAGTCTCCTCAACGCCCCCTCTGGTTCTTTTGCCAATTATCTTAAATCTGTGTCCTCTGGTTATCAAGCCTTCTACCAGTGGAAAGTTTCTCCCTATTTACTGTATCAAAACCCCGCATAATTTTGAACAGTAATGATGAAGGCATCGGTGTAATAAGTGCCAAATGCCACTGACGGGCAGCTCAAGGTAACTGAGTAGAAGGTGGTCTGCTCAGGCAAGTAAGAGCCGCTTCCAAGGAAAGTAATTTGATAACCATTGGTGATGTCAACATTCCAGAGGTAAAGTGGACAGCTCACTGACTGGAGAAGGGAAGGGTTGAAAGTGCAGTCAAGTTCAGACAAGCAAGTACTCACTTCTTAACACAACAGAAGAAGTAAGTTACAAGGGCGGAATCCATCTAGATCCCAAATTTTCAATCAAGTTAAGAACTGGGACTTGACATGATTGTGGTGCTGGTACACACTGCGTTGTATTGGGGGGGTTTAACAGAAACTGCATCACTGAATTTTCCAATCTAAGTCCCTCTCCTAATCTGCCTAGGCTCTCAACACATGGCAAACATGGGTCAAGAAGTCATGTTGACAAGCTGCCAATCACATAACAGGTGAGCCAAGAGCACTTAAAGGGAGGGTGCTCACTCTTAAAGAGCAGCCACTTTTTAAACTGTGAAAAGCTACATCGGAGCTTCAGGATCCTGGTTGGAACTGACAACATGGACAATACATTCCCATTCAATGAAAAAGCCCTGGAGGCCCTTCTGCAGTGTAGGAGGGTGGCTATGTCTAGGGTAGGGGGTTGAATGTCCTGCAAAGGTCACAAGTTGTATGGAAGGAGCTGGTAAACCAGGTCAACACCATCTTTCAGGCCCGCTGGAGCTGGCAGCAAGAGCGACAGAGGTTTGCAGCCATCTGCAGAAGTAACCCCTACCCCAACAACAACTTGCATTTATAGAGCGCTTTTCATGCAGTAAAACATCCCAAGGCACTCCACAGAAGTGATTATCAAACAAAATTTAACACCGAGTCACGTAAGGAGATATTAGGACAGATGAGCAAAAGCTTGGTCAAAGAGGAGGCTTTGAAGGTTCTGGACCCAGACCTTGGACCCAGATACGATGCTTAAACAGCTCTGCCCAAGGTTTATCAAAGTGATTACCTTTTTGTCACTCGCTCCTTCCAGGCTGTTGTTGAGAACCTGTGGAACATCATCCAGCCCGTGCCTGCATTCGTTGGGCCACAGATGCCACCTTCAGGAAAGCTGGGGACGTCATCCATTTTTGGAATGACTCCAAGGCAGCAGCATACAAGGGCCATCCAGTCCACCAATGTTGCTGGGTTCCGCAAGGTTGGACCCACATGCGACCCACATTGTCTTGCAGGCCCCTACCACTGACACAATGAATTTCCTTAACAGATAGAGATACCGATCCTTCAACGTTCAAATAGTTTGCGACGAACATCAACAAATTCTCTACATGAATGTAGGACTTACTGTGAGTTGGCGTGATGCTTTGAGCATGGGGTAGTCCAGCTTACCGGCTCTTTGCAGGTAAGACACACAGGTGTCTCGAAGGCTACTTCCCTTCTTAATGATTCCAATTCGAGTGCAGCTGAACTTTGTTACAACGAGGCATATGCAGCTACCAGAGTGATTATTGAGAGGACTACTGGGTTACAGAAGGAAGGTGATAGGGTACTGTGGTATGTTCCCAAGTGGGTCTCTCATATCACGGTGGCTTTCTGTGCCCTAAGAGACTTTGCCATTCAAGAAGGTCTGGAATTGGAGGCCCTGGTGGGAGAAGGCCCAGCTGCTGCAGTGAAGGATCTGAAGGCCAACATCAGGTGAATTTAACTCAATGGGGCTGGAATACAAAGGGGAGGAGGTTATGCTTTAGTTGTATAAAGCTATGGTTAGACTGCAGCAGTCTGCACTGCAGCAACTCGCCAAGGCTTCTTCGGCAGCACCTCCCAAACCCGCGACCTCTTCCACTTAGAAGAACAAGGGCAGCAGGCACATGGGAACACCAGCACCTCCAAGTCACACACCATCCTGACTTGGAAGTATATCGCCGATCCTTCGTCGTAGCTGGGTCAAAATCTTGGAACTCTCTCCTTAACAGCACTGTGGGAGCACCTTCGCCACACGGACTGCAGCGGTTCAAGAAGGCGGCTCACCACCACCTTCTCAAGGGCAGTTAGGGGTGGGCAATAAATGGACACATTCTTCAGGGACTAACAACTCTCCCCTGTCTACACAATACATTTCCCCAACATTCATGGCTGCTGCACTCCCCTCAAGTGAAAACAACTGTCTTTGGCTCTCTAAACAACCAGGTCAAATGACCCCACCAATTTCCGTTACATTTCATTAATGATTGGCCTCGAAGACACATTCCATATCACTCACTACCTCTTATCACCGTGCATCCCGTGAGTGGCTGGACTTGCTTTCCTATAGCCTACCTTGGTGCTTCTTCCAGATGCAACCTATGGGCCAGTGTTACAAGAGTTAGTTGGCTATAAACATGGACCAAGAGCCACATGGGATTGAGGTGGACCCCACCTAATGACAGCTGAGTCCTCAGAGAGAGAAAATAAAGTGGGGGACCGTATGTCGTGTGACTGGTACGGGACCTGGGTTCAGGGTGGCCTCTGATCAGCAGGAGGGCTGATCGAATGGTTCCCACTACATCCTGAGAGAAGTTCCCTTGTAAACTGGGTCTCCACATGTCTGAGAGCCAGAAGACAGTGCTCTCTGAAGTCTACCCGCTAGGGCCTCAACGCTGCAGTCCATGCTTCCAACAAGGTGGCACACGTATCCTTGGCATGGAGAGATGGAGAGAGTGGAATGGAGAGTGGAGAGAGGGGAATGGAGAGAGGGAGAGAGGGGAATGGAGAGAGGAGAGAGGGGAATGGAGAGAGGAATGGAGAGAGGAGAGTGGAGAGATGGAGAGTGGAGAGAGGGGAATGGAGAGAGTGGAGAGACGGGAATGGAGAGAGGAGAGAGGGGAATGGAGAGAGTGGAGAGAGGGGAATGGAGAGAGGAGAGAGGGGAATGGAGAGAGTGGAGAGAGGGGAATGGAGAGAGTGGAGAGACGGGAATGGAGAGAGGAGAGAGGGGAATGGAGAGAGGGAGAGAGGGGAATGGAGAGAGGAGAGAGGGGAATGGAGAGTGGAGAGAGGGGAATGGAGAGTGGAGAGAGGGGAATGGAGAGAGTGGAGAGAGGGGAATGGAGAGAGTGGAGAGAGGGGAATGGAGAGTGGAGAGAGGGGAATGGAGAGTGGAGAGAGGGGAATGGAGAGAGGAGAGAGGGGAATGGAGAGGGGAATGGAGAGTGGAGAGGGGAATGGAGAGAGTGGAGAGAGGGGAATGGAGAGTGGAGAGAGGGGAATGGAGAGTGGAGAGAGGGGAATGGAGAGTGGAGAGAGGGGAATGGAGAGAGGAGAGAGGGGAATGGAGAGGGGAATGGAGAGTGGAGAGAGGGGAATGGAGAGAGTGGAGAGACGGGAATGGAGAGTGGAGAGAGGGGAATGGAGAGTGGAGAGAGGGGAATGGAGAGAGGAGAGAGGGGAATGGAGAGAGAGGAGAGAGGGGAATGGAGAGTGGAGAGAGGGGAATGGAGAGTGGAGAGAGGGGAGAGGAGAGAGGGGAATGGAGAGAGAGGAGAGAGGGGAATGGAGAGTGGAGAGAGGGGAATGGAGAGTGGAGAGAGGGGAATGGAGAGAGTGGAGAGAGGGGAATGGAGAGTGGAGAGAGGGGAATGGAGAGAGTGGAGAGAGGGGAATGGAGAGTGGAGAGAGGGGAATGGAGAGTGGAGAGAGGGGAATGGAGAGAGAGGAGAGAGGGGAATGGAGAGGGGAGAGAGGGGAATGGAGAGTGGAGAGAGGGGAATGGAGAGAGGGAGAGAGGGGAATGGAGAGTGGAGAGAGGGGAATGGAGAGAGGGAGAGAGGGGAATGGAGAGAGGAGAGAGGGGAATGGAGAGGGGAATGGAGAGTGGAGAGAGGGGAATGGAGAGAGTGGAGAGAGGGGAATGGAGAGTGGAGAGAGGGGAATGGAGAGTGGAGAGAGGGGAATGGAGAGATGGAGAGAGTGGAACCGTTGCAGACTGCAGGGAAGCTACCACATGCTTCATTGATGTCTGCAATGAAAAATTGCTTCTCTGGTGTTGCCATGCATGAGGGCAGCAGACTCCGCTGTGACACCTGGCAGCTGCTGCATGTCCTGGTGGATGGACCTCAGTGCCTGGATATGGGTGTTATACTTGTCAAACCTTCTTCTTTTCAGAGCTAACCCCATACTGAGTTTGGATGATCAGCCATGATCTCATTGAATGGCGGAGCAGGCTCGAGGGGCCGAATGGCCTACTCCTGCTCCTATCTTCTATGTTTCTATGTCTATAAGATCGGAGTTCCCTGGCTCACAACAACAAGAATAACAACTTGCATTTATATATCGCCTTTAACGTAGTGAAATGTCCCAAGGCGCTTCACAGGAGTGTTATCTGAGCCAAAGAAGGAGATACTAGGACAAGTCAAAGAGATAGGTTTTAAGGAGCTTCTTAAAGGAGGAGAGAGGTAGAGAAGCGGAGAGGTTTTGGGAGGGAATTCCAGAATTCTGAAAGCTCGGCCGCCAATGGCAGGGCAAAGGAAGTGGGGGATGGACAAGAGTTCAGAGCTGGAGGAGTGCAGCGACCTTGGAGGGTTGTAGGGCTGGAGGAGGTTACAGAGATAGGGAGGGGTGAGGCCATGGAGGGATTTGAAAACAAGGATGAAATTTTAAATTGAAGGCGCCGTTGGACCAGGAGCCAGTGTAGGTCAGCGAGCACGGGGGTGATGGGTACACGGGACCTGGTGCGAGTTGGCACACAGGCAGCAGATTTTGGATGAATTCAAGTTGATGGAGGGTGGAAGACCCAAGAGATCGGAGTTTCCTGGCTCTCCAGCCAAGGACAGCCTTCTCTGCAGCTTATACTCAGGAATGGCCGAGTCCGCTCCCCACTCCTCCAGCTCTCTCATGCTGCGTGAATCACCCAGGGCTCAATCCTCACCCACAGTATCTCAAACCCGCTGGGTGAATGTCCCTGGGCTGGTGAGTGTGGAAGAGAGGCAGAATGACCCAAGGAGTAAAACAAAGGGGTGGGGGTCAGAATCTGAGGGACCCGTCTATTCATCAACATCCTCTTCTTCCTCCTCTGGGTCCCTATGCTGTGATTGATCTGCGGAAGAGGAAAGGAGGTAATAATGGATGAATACCAGTGGGAGGAATAAAGGATAAAGACAAAATCCGGAGTTTTCTTGCTGTTTAGTAGGTTGTTGTTGTATATATAATGCTCAGAAGGGCAGCTAAGCTGGGACCATGCCCGGTATACCCGAAACAAGGGAAATTCCAAAAAGTAGCTTCCAAAATAAGATGAAATGCCATTCATACAGAAGCTTAAAGATGCCTGGTAATTGGTTCCATTACTTTGCACAGAATTGAAGTAAGGTTAATGCATCTGTAATCACCTGTGTCTGTGTTGCCCCCCTTTTTGAATACGGCACCATATTAGGCTGTTTCCGATCTACTGGCACCTCCCCAGTGTCCATTGACTCTCTCTTCTTCTCTTCTTAGGCAGTCCCTCGGGAACTGAGGATGACTTGCTTCCACACTAAAAATGAGTTCTCAGGTGACTGATGAGTCCAATGCAGGACCTACAGTCTCTGTCACAGGTGGGGCAGACGGTGGTTGAAGGGGCGGGTGGGTGGTGTGCTTGGGTTGACGTGCGCTCCTTGCGCTTGGCTTCTGCTTGCTTCCGGCGAAGAGACTCGAGGTGTTCGGCACCTTCCCAGATGCTTCTCCTCCACTTTGTGCAATCTTGGGCCAGGGATTCCTAGGTGTCGGTGGGGCTGTTGCACTTTTTCAAGGAGGCTTTGAGGGTGTCCTTGAAGAGTTTCCTCATTGACTCTCTCATCCTGAATAAACAGGAACTTTTCCCCATACGTATACATTTCTTTTGCAAAGCATATTGGGGTAAATATTGACTTTGTGCAACTGTGTAAAATGGGTGATAGCGAGCTGGCAGCCCGTTTTACATCACTCCTGATTTTAATTTCTATTGAAGTCATGGGGAGAGATGGAAAGTGGGCTACTGACTTGCTATCACCCGCTTTACACTATCGCAGAGTCAACATCTACCCCCATTGAGAGTAAATATTGTTCAACTGAGAAGCATTGGCATAATAGCTTGTTCTGCGAGTGGACAATTAAGTCAAAAAGTGATTCGCTAGGACACCAAAAGAACTCCCATGCTGATCTTCGAATAGCGCCATGGGATCATTTACATCCACCCGAGAGGGCAGACGGGGACGCAGTTCATCTGACAAACGGCACCTCCGACAGTGCAGCACTCCCTCAGCACTGCAGCGTCAGCCTAGATTTTGTGCTCAAGTCTCTGGAGTGGGACTGTGAACCCACAACCTTCTGACTCAGAGGCGAGAGTGCTGCCCACTGAGCCATGGCACACCCTGTAGTCAGGTTCAATCTCTGGGTTAGTTAGTCTTAGCTGGAGTGAGGGTAAAGGTGCTACAAACTGTCCTGAGGGATCCTGCCATTGGGACAACACCATCTAGCAACATTTGCTGGCAGATGTTGGCTGAGGACATGACTGAGCTCAGCAGTTATGCTCCCCGTGGTCAAATGGCCTGCTAACACATGTAATTCTATGTGAGTCTATGTAGGGTGGCGAATGTATGGAACAGAAAGGCAGTGGAAGCGGACAGTGTTGGCAAATTTAAGAGGAGCTGGTTCGATTTTTGGAAAGAAGTGATTGAAGGGTGTGAGATCCAGCTTTCCATATGGGAATTTTTGATCTTTGCAACGGGAATGTGCATACACATTCCTGCGTCGCTAATGGAATGATGTTATCTGCAAGAACTGTTCATTCTAATCAGGGTAGATGGACTACTGGATACGTAATGTGTTTACATGGACTGCGTGGGTCCCTGACAGACAAAATAAGCTGATAATATTATCCCGAGCAATCCCGGTATGCTTTCAGTATTTGATCTCTATTCATTGGAATTCTTTCTGAAATGAGCGAAGTACTCTGGGGTTCCTGCAGCACTCCTTTTCACAGTCACTCGGATATCTCTCCATCTCCAGCGCTTCAACCCTTTCCCTCTGATTGCAGTAAACACGCCGGGAGTGTGCTCTCATTAAACCAGCGATGAGTGATGGGGCAGCACAGGGGCTGTATGAATGAGGAATGACAGGTCCCCTGGTTTTCACTGATTGGTGTCGATCAGATGCTTTGGCTGTTCTGCTGTTCTCTGGACCCGGAATCTGGCTGATTGAGAGGAGGCTGATCCCAGTAAAACACTTTGAACAAGCACGGAGAAAATTCTTTCCATTGTTTGTGGTGAGCGGATCAAAAAACGTAGCACGTCCTGCGCGGCCTTCAATGGGGCAGGGTTTAGCAGAACAGGTAGCAGCGTTGAGAGGCTGAGAAATGATAAAGGTTATCATCATGGCAGGGGGTTGGGTACCTGTGCAGGGAGACAGAGGAAAGGGAAGCAAGGATAGAAACAAAAGACAGGAAGGAGAAAAGCAAAAGTGGAAGGCAGAGAAATCAAGGGTGTAAATCAAACAGGGCTACAGTAAATAATAATTCTAAAAGGACTAAGAGTGTTAAAAAACATGCCTGAAGGCTTTGTGTCTTAATGCGAGGAGCATTCGTAATAAGGTGGATGAATTAGCTGCGCAAATAGATGTAAATGGATATGATGTAATTGGAATTACGGAGACATGGCTCCAGGGTGACCAAGGCTGGGAATTCAACATCCAGGGGTATTCAATATTCAGGAAGGACAGGCAAAAAGGAAGAGGATGTGGGGTAGCTTTGCTGGTTAAAGAGGAGATTAACACAACAGTAAGGAAGGATATTAGCTCTGATGATGTGGAATCTGTATGGGTAGAGCTGAGAAATACCAAGGGGCAGAAAATGTTAGTGGGAGTTATATACAGACCCCCAAACAGTAATGCGGAGGTCGGGGATGGCATTAAATGGGAAATTAGAGACACGTGCAATAAGGGCACAGCAGTTATCATGGGTGACTTTAATCTACATATAGATTGGGCTAACCAAATTAGTAACAATACTGTGGACAAGGAATTCCTAGCGTGTATACGGGATGGTTTCCTTGACCAATATGTTGAGGAACCAACTGGAGATCAGGCCATCTTAGACTGGGTATTATAATGGGAAAGGATTAAATACCAATGTTGTTGTGCGAAGCCCCTTGGGGAGGAGCGATCATAATATGATAGAATTCTTCATTAAGATGGAGAGTGAAGTAGTTGACTCAGAAACTAGGGTCCTGAATTTAAATAAAAGAAACTACGATGGTATGAGGCGCGAGTTGGCTAGGATGGATAGGGGAATGTTACTTAAAGGGTTGTTGGTGGATAGGCAATGGCAAACATTTAAAGATCACATGGATGAACTACAGAATTTGTTCATCCCTGTTTGGCATAAAAATAAAACAAAAAAGGTGACTCAACCATGGCTAACAAGGAAAATTAGGGATAGCATAAGATCCAAGGAGAGGACATATAAATTGGCCAGAAAAAGCAGCAAAACTGAGGACTGGGAGCAGGTTAGGATTCAGCAAAGGAGGACAAAGGGATTAATTAAGAGGGGGAAAATAGAATATGAGAGTAAGCTTTCAGGGAACATAAAAACTGACTGTAAAAGCTTCTATAGATATATGAAGAGAAAAAGATTGATGAAGTCAAGCGTAGGTCCCTTGCAGTCAGAGTCAGGGGAATTTATAATGGGGAACAAAGAAATGGCAGACCAATTAAATACATACTTTGGTTCTGTCTTCACAAAGGACACAAATAACCTTCCAGAGATTTTGTGGAACATAGGGTCTAATGAGAGGGAGGAATTGAATGAAATCAGTATTTGTAGGGAAATGGTGTTAGGGAAATTGATGGGATTGAAAGCCGATAAATCCCCAGGGCCTGATAATCTACATCCTAGTGTACTTAAGGAAGTGTACCCTAAGTACTAGGGTACTAGTAATAGTAGATGCATTGCTGGTCATCTTCCAAAATTCGATAGACTTTGGAATAGTTCCCATGGATTAGAGGGTAGCTAATGTAACCCCACTATTTAAAAAAGGTGGTAGAGAGAAAATGGGGAATTATAGACTGGTAAGCCTGACATCGGTAGTGGGGAAAATGCTAGAGTCCTTTATAAAAGATGTAATAGCAGAGCACTTGGAAAACAGTGACAGGATCGGGCAAAATCAACATGGATTTACAAAAGGTAAATCATGCTTGACTAATCTACTGGAATTTTTTGCGGATGTAACTGGTAGAATAGATAAGGGAGAACCAGTGGATGTGGTGTATTTGGACTTTCAGAAGGCTTTCGATAAGGTCCTGCATAAGAGATTGGCATGCAAAGTTAAAGCACATGGGATTGGGGGTAAGGTACTGACTTGGATAGAGAACTGGTTGGCAGACAGGATCAAAGAGTTGGAATAAATGGGTCTTTTCCGAGTGGCAGGCAGTGACTAGTGGGGTACCGCAGGGATTGGTGCTAGGACCCCAGCTATTCACAATATATATTAATGATCTAGACAAGGTAACTAGATGTCATATCTCCAAGTTTGCAGACAACACAAAGCTGGGTGGGCGTGTGTGCTGTGAGGAGGATGCCGAGAAACTCCAGTATGATTTGGACAGGTTGGGTGATTGGGCAGATGCATGGCAGATGCATTATAATGTGGATAAATGCGAGGTTATCCACTTTGGTGGCAAAAACAGGAAGACAGATTATTATCTGAATGGCAATAGATTGGGAGAAGGGGAAGTGCAACGAGACCTGGGTGTCCTTGTGCACCAGTCGCTGAAGGTAAGCATGCAGGAGCAGCAGGCGGTTAAGAAGGCAAATGGTATGTTGGCCTTAATAGCGAGAGGATTCGAGTACAGGAGCAAGGATGTCTTGCTGCAGTTGTACAGGGCCTTGGAGAGACCACGCCTTCAGTATTGTGTGCAGTTTTGATCGCCTTATCTGAGGAAGGATGTTCTTGCCATGGAGGAAGTGCAGCGAAGATTCACCAGACTGATACCTGGGATGGCAGGAATGACATATGAAGAGAAATTGAGTCGATTAGGCTTATATTCGCTAGAGTTTAGAAGAATGAGTGAGGATCTCAATGAAACTTATAAAATTCTAACAGGACTAGACAGACTAGATGCAGGAAGGATGTTCCTGATGGCGGGGGAATACAGGACCAAGGGTCACAGTCTAAGGATAAGGGGTAAGCCATTTAGGACAGAGATGAGGAGGAATTTCTTCTGGTGAACCTGTGGAATTCTTTACCTAAGAAGGCAGTTGAGGCCAACTTATTAAATACTAGCAGGGGAGCCCCGCGGTGCGAGGGCAATTTTGGGGTGCGCGGTCTCCTTGCCCCTGTCTGTCCACCCTCTCGGGCCTGGTCGATGTGTGGGCCGGAAGCCTGGGAGTGGATTTGGGCTGTCGGCAGTTGGAGAAGCCTAGGCCCGTTTTGCACTGTTTATTAAGCTAAACATTTCTAGCTTTTAATACCTTAAAAGATGAAAGTTAAAGTACTTATAAAACATTTTTGGTAAATCTTTTTGAATAAAAATAAGATACTAACCTCGATGAGCATATTTTTAGGTTGAGGCAATGGGGTTTTTAGCTTGAGGCAATGGTGCCAGATCCCTGAGATGAAAACGATGAGTCCCACCCACACACACACTGATTGGTCAACCATCAGGTGACTGAACTGTAGGATTGGTCAATGATGACGGCACAGGATTGGTCGACCTTGACGTCAGTCAATGCTAATGAGTGGATAATGAGTGGAATTTTGAAGGTTTTTTGTATAATGCGCGAACAATTTTTGTCCGACCGAAAAGTAAATATGCTTATGACCATTCTGGAATCGTAAGCTTTCTTTGGATGCAACGCACGTGTAGGTACGCTCTATAACTTTCGAGTGTATAGCCGGACAGACAAACGGATATATATAGATAGAAGAAGATAGATAGAAGATAGATAGATAGATAGATAGATAGATAGATAGATAGATAGATAATAGATAGATAGATAGATAGATATAAGAAAGATAAGAGAATAAGAGATAAGAGAAGATATTCTAGAAGGAGTTAGATATATTTCTTAAGGCTAAAGGGATCAAGGGATATAGGGAGAAAGCAGGGATAGCGTACTGAATTTGGATGATCAGCCATGATCTCATTAAATGGTGGAACAGGCTCGAGGGGCCGAATGGCCTACTCCTGCTCTTATGTTCTATGTTTCTATGTTTCTATGTTTCTACCAGCTGGATGCAGATTTGAGAGAACACTGCACTTCAGAAATGAGCTCAGTAAGAGATACTTAGTAATCAGCGGGCACAGGCACTGGCCTCGCTATTAACCCCCCACGATGGGTGGGAGGTTAAAGGGTTAAATACGGGGAACGCGACCGCAACACGCCGCACCCTATTTTATGGCGGTGGATATCGAGGTGTCCGGGTCTCCCTCCGTGGAGAGGCAAGGAACTTCATTAACATATTTAAATCCGGCTCCCACAGTGCAACTGGTTGACCGATTTATAATTGGCTGATGCTGTGCGGGTTTCCCAGGGGTCGGGAATCCCGGCAGTGTAAGGGAGGCAGCAGCTGCCGACTCCACAATGTATGTGGCTGTTTCAGCACTCCTAGTGGGCCAGAAGGAGCAGGAGTGCTGCCCCCCACCACCCCCCCGCCCCCACCAGCCCCTCAAGGAAGCATTTGTTATCCCGCAGCCCCGAATCCCAGCCTCTCCCCCACAATCCCAATCTCCATCCTCCGCCCAGCCCTCCCAATCGCAGGCCTCTCCCCCACTACCCTAATCTCCAGCCTCTCTGTAACATTTGCATATTGAATTATCATTGGCCTGCAGGCATCTGTAAGGAATACCTTGTGGCGTACCGATCACAGAAAGGACACAATCCGCTTTCCGGTCCATAGACTATAAATCAGGCGTCATGCCTTTAAGAAGGATCACACCTTTAAGAAACTCGATCTGCAACATAGTTAAGCCCAGAGCGGGGGAGGAGGAGTCGAAGCTGTGCACTGATGAAAGGCAGTCGTACTTTGTGTAGTCTCTGACTCCATTTTGTGTTCAGCATGCAGCCTCAATAATTAAACCTTTTCTGTTGAACCTCTCCAAGTTCAGTATTTTTTGCTAGGAGTACGTAGACTCCTACATTGGTGACCCTGACGCGCAGGACGACTCCTAAGCGTAACCATGGCTGACACAAATGCAGTTTCTGTGAAGCTGCCGGAGTTCTGGGAGAACCTGGCCACCGCCTGGTTCCTTCAAGCCGAATCGCAATTCCGAATCGCGGCATCACCGCCGACGCAACAATGTACGACTACCTCCTCACCTCCCTGGGCAGCTCCACAATCATGAAAGTCTGGACAACATTACAAAACCCTCTGAAGGAAGGCAAGTACGCACATCTCAAGGCCGCGCTCATTAAATAATTCACAGCCTCCCAATTCTTGCGCAACTGCCACCTCCTCGACCTCCCGGGCCTCGGTGACTCCACGCCATCAGGCTTGCTCTCACACATGCTTGCTCTGACCGATGAGAAACTGCCCGGCTCCCTCTTCTGCACGCTCTTTATCCGCCAACTACCTCCCAGCATCCGCCCGGCGATCGTGGCGTCCAGCCTCACGGACCTCGAGGCCCTGGCCGACGAAGCCGATAAGCTCCTGTCCGCCAGCTCCAACCACGCCGTCACCCCCGACCTGGCCTCCGCAGCGTCAGCGCGCGCTCCACCCTCTATCGCGCGGTGAAATAGCTCGGCCACGAGGCCCCCCAGGCCCCCACGTCCCCCAAGCCCTCCGACCCAGGGCTACTGCTACTTCCATACCCGGTTCGGCGTACGGGCACGCCGCTGCAGCCATCCCTGCACGTTTCCAACTGCCCCCACACCAACCTACATGATGGCCGTGGGGCAAGCAGGCGCGCTGCTGTACGTTACGGACAGCGCCTCCGGACGCCGTTTCCTATGCGACACGGGTGCGCAGCGCAGCATCATCCCCGCGTCCGCCCTCGAGATCCAGCGAGGCGGCCGCGGCCCTGCACTGGCTGCCGCCAACGGCACCGACATCTGGACGTACGGCACCCGCACCGTCACCATCGACCTCGCAGGCCGCCGCTACCACTGGGAGTTTATCACCGCCAAGGTGCTCTCCCCGCTCCTCGGTGCGGATTTCCTGTGCACCCACGGCCTGTTGGTCGACATGCCTCGGCACCGCCTCGTGGACATGAACACCATGTCACCTATCCCGGGCGCCGTGGCTGCCCCCCAACCCGCCGAAATGGCGTGGCAGTGCTGCGCCCGCTCAACGGACGACCACTCAGCACTCCTGGCTGAGTTCCCAGCCCTCACCAACCCAACCTTCTCCGCGAAGGTTGCTAAGCACGGGGTAGAACACTTCATCCCCACCACAGGCCCACTGGTGTATGCCCACGCCCGCAGGCTGGACCCGGCCAAGCTGGAGATCGCGCGGGCCGAGTTTGCCACAATGGAACAGCTCTGCATCATCCGCCGCTCCAACAGCCCCTGGGCCTCCCCACTCCACATCGTCACCAAACCCGACGGGGGATGGCGCCCCTGCGGGGACTACCGGCGCCTAAACGACGCCACCACGCCGGATCGGTACCCCATACCGCAAATTCAAGACTTCTCGGCTAGACTGGCCGGCCGCTCAGTCTTCTCCAAAGTCGACCTGGTGCGCGGTTACCATCAGGTGCCAGTCCATCCCACGGACGTTCCCAAGACGGCCATAATCACCCCTTTTGGGCTATTCGAGTTCCTCCAAATGCCCTTCGGCCTCAAAAACGCGGCCCAGGCCTTCCAGCGGCTCATGGACTTGGTCCTCTGGGACCTGAAGTTCCTCTTTGTCTACCTGGATGACATCCTGGTAGCTAGTTCCTCCAAGCAGGAACACATCGAGCACCTCCGCACCCTGTTCCAGCGGCTCGGTGAGCACGGGCTCATCATCAGCCCAGCCAAGTGCCAATTCGGCCTCAGCAGGATCGAATTCCTCGGCCACCACATCATGCAGGACGGAGCCATTCCCCTGCCCGCCAAGGTGCAAGCCGTCCAGCAGTTCCCCCGGCCTACCACCATCAAAGGCCTCCAGGAGTTCTTGGGGATGATCAACTTTTACAACCGCTTCATTCCCGGAGCGGCCTCCCTCATCCGGCCCCTATACGAAGCCCTCCAGGGTAAGAAAGACAGAATGGCGATCGAGTGGTCGGCGGACATGTTGACCGCTTTCGACTCGACCAAAAAGTCACTCGCCGACGCCACCATGCTCGCTCACCCACAGCCCAATGCCAGGGTGGCCCTCACCACGGACGCCTCCGACCATGCGGTCAGCGCCGTGTACAAACAGTGGGTCGACGGGGCCTGGCAACCGCTGGCCTTTTTCAGCCACCAACTGCGCCCCCCGGAGGCCAAATACAGCGCCTTTGACCGCGAGCTCCTCGCACTGTACCTGGCAGTCCGCCATTTTAGATTTCTTCTGGAGGGCCGCCCCTTCACCGCGTTTGTCGACCACAAACCCCTGACATTCACGATGGCGAAATCTGCGGACCCGTGGTCAGCCAGGCAGCAACGCCAGCTTGCCGCGGTGTCCGAATTCACCACGGACATCCGACACGTCTCCATCTAAGACAACGTGGTGGCTGACTGCCTATTCCGCCCCGCCGTCCACGGCGCCCACCTGGCAGTGGACTATGCTCAACTGGCAGTGGAGCAACGCACCGACCCCGATCTGCTCTCCGCGCCCACAACCCTCCCAGGGCTGCGACTGACCGACGTCGCCTGCAGCCTGTCCGCCGTTACATTGAAATGCGACACCTCCTTGGCGCAACCCCGCCCCGTAGTCCCGGCGTCCTGGCGAAAACGGGTGTTCGACATCGTCCACGGCCTCTCACACCCCGGCACCCGTGCGTCCATTAGACTGGTGGCCAACTGATTTGTCTGGCGCGGCCTGCGCAAAGATGTGCGCGTCTGGTCCAGATCCTGCATAGCTTGCCAGCGTGCCAAAATCCACCAGCACGTCAAAGCCCCACTGGAGGAGTTCACCGTGCCAGAAAGAAGGTTCGACCACATCCACATCGACCTCGTCGGCCCCCTGCCCCCATCACAAGGTCACATGCACCTGCTGACAATCGTGGACCGTACCACCCGCTGGCCCGAGGCCATTCCACTGATGTCCACCACCACCGCCGACATCGCGAGGGCGTTCATTGGTACCTGGGTCGCTCGGTTCGGCGTCCCCTCCGGCATGACGTCGGATAGAGGCCCGCAGTTCACCTCTGATCTGTGGGCCACCATCGCCCGAAACCTCGGGGTGGCTGTTCACCGCACCACGGCTTACCACCCCCAAGCCAACGGACTGTGCGAGCGATTCCACAGGTCCATGAATGCGTCCCTCTGCGCCAGCCTCGAGGACGAGGCTTGGATCGACCGCCTCCCGTGGTTGCTACTTGGCCTACGCTCTGCGGTCAAGGAAGACTTGCAAGCCTCGGTGGCAGAACTCGTGTACGGCCAGCCGCTGCGCGTACCCGGAGAGTTCCTGCCCACCGCCACGACCCCCTGGTCGGCTGACCAGCAACGCTGCGCTTTCGCCAACCGAGCACAACAGTTCGCTCTGGTACCCACCAGCCGGCACGGCGAACCAGCAACCCGCGTACCACCTAGCCTGCACATGGCCAAATTTGTTTTCGTGCACCATGACGCCCACCGAAGACCTCTACGGCCCCCATACGATGGACCCTACAAGGTACTCCAGACGGTGAACAAGTTCTTCCTCCTCGAAGTGGGCGGCAGAACTGACAAGGTGTCGGTCGACCGGCTCAAGCTGGTGCACCTAGAGCCCGATGAACCCGTTCAAGTGGGCCAACCCCCACCGCGGGGCAGACCGCCTAAGAGCCTGACGCATCCGACCGCCCCGCTCCCGACACCAACCGCCAAGAGCCGTTCTGGCCGTGCCATCAAGCCGCCACGCCGGTTTGTACACTCCCTACTAGCGGATTCTGAGGGGAGCTGTGTGGCGTACCGATCACATAAAGGACACAATCCGCTTTCCGGTCCGTAGACTATAAATCAGGCGTCATGCCTTTAAGAAGGATCACACCTTTAAGAAACTCGATCTGCAACATAGTTAAGCCCAGAGCGGGGGAGGAGGAGTCGAAGCTGTGCACTGATGAAAGGCAGTCGTACTTTGTGTAGTCTCTGACTCCATTTTGTGTTCAGCATACAGCCTCAACAATTAAACCTTTTCTGTTGAACCTCTCCGAGTTCAATATTTTTTGCTAGGAGTACGTAGACTCCTACAATCTATTATATTCACATATGATCACATGCTGAGTTGTCATTGGCCTGCAGGCATCTGTAAGGACTACTATTGTTTGGAAGACCCAGGCTAGGGGTCCTAATGCCAGGCTTTTCCCCACTGTGCTGCTATGAGTAAGATCAGACCTAATGCTTAAAAAAGAGTTAAACTGTAATACTCCGTTGTCCTGCAAGTTATTATTTTTGTACAAAGTGAGCAAAACAAGACATGGTGTCAGAAGTGGGATTTGAAATGGACATCGTTGGAGCTCCCTTGCCTCGAATGGCTTGGGGATCTTTGAACTGACTTGAAGAATGGCGCAAGTTCAAGCAACACGTGGAGTTGATGTTCTCAGGTCTGCTGAAATGCAAAGGGGAGGAAGAAAGATGCAGCTACCTACTCCTGTGGCTCGGAGAAAAAGGGAGAGATATTTTTAACACATGGTCTCTTACCGCGGATGAAGCAAAGGTACTGAAAAGTTATTTTGACCGTTTTGAATCATATGTGATGCCCAAGACAAATATGATATTCGCTAGGTACAAGTTTCAGGAGAAAGTACAAGGAGCTAGTGAGTCATTTGAACAGTTCGTGACTGAGTTAAAACTGCTGGTAAAAGACTGTGAATATGCAGATAAAGATGAGATGGTCAGAGACCGCATCATGTTTGGAATACATTCAGCTAAAGTGAGAGAGAAACTTTTGAATGTTGGGTCCGGGCTAACGCTGGACAAAGCTATTGACATAGCTAGATCGCACGAGATAGCCCAAGCACAGTTGAAAGCCATAACCAGCGCCACGAGCAGCTCACGTGAACAGACAGTGCACGCAATTAATAGACACACACCAAAGAACACCACCCAGAGAGCATGTTTCAGAACAGAAAGAACAGAGAGATTTCTAAAAATGAGCGACACAGATATAAAATGCTTCAAAAACTGTGGATATTGTGGAAACAAGGTGTAGTGTACGTACCCGTCTACCTTTAAGAGAACTATTGTATGTAACCGTTCACCTTTAAGAGAACTATTTTAGGTGTGGCACTACTTTGTTTGGCTTCTGTATACTGTAATACCGACGGTGACCACACCAGTATATAAGTGTTGTGTCAGGATTTATTGGGCAGATTTGCCCTGACCTTCGAATAGTAAAGTCCTGTTTTAAGTTACTCTGGTAGTCTGTGTATTAATTAACTAAACAACCCACAGACTTTACAGTGGCGACGAGTCCGATCGTACCCTGCGGCAACAATACTTCCGAAGCAGTTAACGAGCGTCGAGAAGAGGCAACCGCCCTCGTCGTTCTGCTGGGAGAAAACTCGAGGCTGCAGAACTAGAAAGGAGGAAGAATTTAGAGACAAAGACTTCCATCAGCAACAGGCACTGACTGTCCCTTCTGCCACGGTGAGGAGTGAGCTGATCAGCACGAGAAGCAAGGCGGCCACTGTGACTGTGAGTAAGGGAAAGTAAAAAGAATAACCGGAGGATAAGGGCGGTGCACTCGACCACGGTCGAGGGGGAAAGGAGCCGGACAGAAGTCGGGTCCAGAGGCGCTGAGACTGGGGCAGCATGGAGCAAGGAAGCCGCGGTACAGACAGGCTGGGGGACGCAACAGCGTCGTGAGACAGCTAGACCGCGACCGGCGAAAAAGGCTGGGCAGCGACCAAAGCCACGAAGCGCTGCGACCGGGAACGTAGGCGCGGGAAGAGATAAACTCAGCCGCAGCCGGGGAGGGAAGCACCGGACTGCGAGAGGGCTGGGAGGCGCGATTGGGAGCCGAGCGAGCGGGAGAGGCAGAGCCGACCAAGGGAGACTGAGCGAGAGCCAGTCCAGCGGCTGAAGCTGTTCTCCGTCAACGGGGTGTACCCAACGGCGGTAGAGCTGAGCGAGCGGGAGAGAGACAGAGCCCGAGCAAGGGAGACTGAGCGAGAGCCAGTCCAGTGGCTGAAACTGTTCTCCGTCAACGGGGTGTACCCAGCGCCGGTAGAGCCGAGCGAGCGGGAGAGAGACAGAGCCCGAGCAAGGGGAACTGAGCGAGAGCCAGCCCAGCGGCTGAAACTGTTCGCCGTCAACGGGGTGTACCCAGCGCCGGTTGCCCTGCCGAGAAAAGGGAAAGCACTGAAGCCGCGCGCAGGCTGTGAACCTGAAAGCCAGCGGCCGTCGCCCGTGGGGAAAATGTACCCCTCCCGCCAGGGAAGAAACGCGGGAAGCCGCCATTAGGCGGGGAAGAAGACAGAAGCGGGAAACCGCCATTGAAGTGGGCGGGGAGAGAAGATAAGCGCGGGAAACCGCCATTTTCGCGGGAACCGCCATCTTGAAAAAAAAAAAAATTTTAAAGAAATAATTCGTGGTGTTTATCAGGAAGAGAGGAAGATGCCTAAGCATGGTAACATCAATGATTTTAATTCCGAGGTAGAAGACTGGGCCACGTATGTGGAACGCATTGAGATCTATTGTGAGGCCAATAAAATAGAAGAAGATGACAAAGCTATAACCTTGCTAAACTCGATGGGCGCGAAGACATACGGGCTCTTGAAGCATCTACTATCACCAGCTAAACAGGCGGATCAGACTTTCGATGATATTGTGGCTGTTCTGAAGGATCACTTGAACCCCACACCGTTGATGTTGGCGGAACGATTCAAATTCTATGCGAGAACGCAACGGAAAGACGAAAGCAACGCAGAATACTTGGTCGAACTGCGTAGACTAGCGAAATACTGCCAGTTTGGAGGGAATCTGACAGAGGCATTGCAAGACAAGTTCGTGTGCGGATTGGCAAAGGAAGGAACGCAAAAGCGACTACTCGAAGAGAACGACCTTACACTTGACAGGGCTGTCCTTATTGCAGCATCGCACGAAGCCGCAGCGAAGGGAACTGCGGAAATGCAGCTAAAGACAGCGGCACTCAGTGTGGATCAAATTACCTCGACAACAACAAAATGTTATCGTTGTGGGAAGACAACACACGACCAGAACCAATGCTGGTTTAAGAACCAGGAATGTAGGAAATGTGGCAAACTGGGTCACATAGCTAAGGTATGCCGGTCAGGGAAGAAGACCAACCAAAGGACCAACAACCAAAGGAAGCCATCACAGGAAAAGTACAAGGTACACAAGGTGGCTGAGAAGAGTTCAGACGAACAGAATTCGGACTCAGACCCAAACGGCCAGGAGCTGGGTAGTCTGAGAATTCACAATGTGAGTAAGGAAGCTGACCTACAAACTATCTGGGTCATGCTAAAAATAGCTGGAGTCCAAGTGAAAATGGAGTTGGACACTGGATCAGCTCTATCAGTCATAAATCGAAGGGATTACCACCAGCTATTCTCACATATACCCTTAAGAGATACCAAGTTCGTATTGCAGACATATACGGGGCATAAAGTATACCCCATGGGAAAGATAAGAGTCAAGGTGAGAGATAGGGGTAAAGAACACCCAAGAATGAACTTATACGTACTACCTGAGGGAGGACCACCACTTCTAGGGCGGGAGTGGATCAAGAAAATAGACATGGAATGGCACTATCTAAAAGCCATAATGAGTGAGGACTCGGTGCAGACAATCAGCTCAGATTCTGAATCGGATGACGATAAGACCAACCCAAATGTGAAAAACAAGGCTAAAATGGACTTGCCGACTAAGGTTGGAAAAACGAAGGCATGCAGAAAGGCTTATGCTCCAGAGAAGAACAAAGTTTCAGAACAGATCTCCACCGAACAACGACAACATAGTTTGACAGAGAATTCTGAGTCTGTTCAGTTTAAGGAAATATCCATGACGGAAGAACACCGAGCTCGGACTCAACTTTATTTCAAATTACGACAACAATTAGAACAATTGAGTTACCGTCTCGTACAAGAGATGAAAACAATGAAAAAGTTCTATGACACCGAATGGGAGAATCTGGAAAGACAACAGAAGCAGCTAGCTCAAGCAGGGAGCGACCATAGAGCCATCGTGACCAATTACCGCTCACATCTCCCTTATGATGTTCAGGAGTTAGAATATTTGCAGAAAGAAGCAAATGAAGAGGAATCTTCAGGAAGCCAGGATTTTATTCCAGTTCTTCTCTACGACTCCTTACAAGCAGAGTTTGAGAAGTTGAAGGAACAGTATGAACAGGCCCAGGCTACAATCCTGGAGGGGGTTAACTCGGCAACCTCCGAAAAGCTAGTTTCAGTGGAAGCTTATGAGCAACTAAAGGTTGAACATGAGCAAGAAGTCCAAAGGCTGCAGGAAATTCTTGATGAGCTCAAGGCCAAGACAGACTCATCGGTAGAAGTTCCATCCATAGATGAGAAATTAGAGGTGAAAGACATGGCAGAACATGAAAGTCAAGATGTCCAAGAACTCATAAAAATATTGAAGGAAACCCAAGACAAATATGAGGCGGCAATGACCGAGGTTCAACAACTTGAAGAACAGATTCAACTGGGAATTCTTTCAGTGAAAGAAAAGGCAACTGTAAGAAACACAGAGACCGTAAGAATGGCCCCTGAACATGAGCTAGAGAGCATCAAGGCGCAACTTCTCCGAGCGCTTAAAGCCAAAGTACAAGAGGAAAAAAAGGTGAAAGCATTGGAGGAAAAGATGGATGAAATGGAGAAGACTCTGATCCACAGGGTCCCCGTGGAAGAGTTAACGGTCAGCCAACTCCTTCATATGCTGAGAGACAAGACTCTGCAATGGGAACCATTTGAACACGAGCTTCAATCTGCAAAGGGAAGGGGTTCGGAGCTCTCAAAAGTTTGGGGAATAGTTGAGGTTGCAACACAGATTTTACGGGGCTGCCGAAAGTACGCTGAATCACGTCAATGTGAACTACAGAATGTTGAAACAGCTGCTCCAGTAGAAGGATTGAATAGCCCGATCAATCAATCCCCGATGGAAGGGGAAGTATTGGAATCACAAATGAGGTCATTAGTGAAGGATTGGCAGGAAACCCAGGAAGAGTGGGATGAATAGGAACGCATGAAGAAGTCTCTTCAGGAAAGATGTCTAGGGAGGGAACAACAGTCGGCTAACGTCCAGTTGGGTAAGGAAGAAGTAGCAGGCCCTCTCGCTAGACTAGCTCAGGACGACACCGAATATTACCATGACCTGTTGAGTGACACGGAATATTACGATGACTTGGTCTGCCCAGCTTGTGATGAAAACTCCCAAAGTGCAGAAATCAGGATGAAGCACTTAAAGTCTAAGGAACATAGGGAGATGGTGGCGCTACAGCTGGCAGCGGATAAGGGAGCCCCGAGAGTCTCCAAGAAGCAGAAAAGAAAAAGACGAAGCAGAAGACGATAACCATCTAAATCATTATCACTTCTATCAGATCATGCACGTGGGCCCTACGAAGGGGGCCAAATCAGTTGGAAAGTAGGAAAAAAATTACCAAGGCAGTCCAGCTGTTTGTAAAAGTCAGCATTGCTGGTTCAGCAGGACGGAAGTTCAAGCTGTTAAGCCATGGGAAAGACTATTGGATGAGTCACGCTAGAAATGTGAACCGGCTACACCACAGAGATGTTGTTCGGACTGAGTCAAGACCAGAGACTGAATCTGTGAACTGTTCCTGCAGAGACTGAATCTGTGAACTGTTTCCCGCAGAGACTATATCTGTGAATTGTTTTACATGAAGTTGATTATATGTTATGTTTAATGGGGAATAAGTATGTTGTAAGCTAAAAAGGGAGGATTGTAGTGTATGTACCCGTCTACCTTTAAGAGAACTATTGTATGTAACCGTTCACCTTTAAGAGAACTATTTTAGGTGTGGCACTACTTTGTTTGGCTTCTGTATACTGTAATACCGACGGTGACCACACCAGTATATAAGTGTTGTGTCAGGGTTTATTGGGCAGATTCGCCCTGACCTTCGAGTAGTAAAGTCCTGTTTTAAGTTACTCTGGTAGTCTGTGTATTAATTAACTAAACAACCCACAGACTTTACACAAGGTGCATGGGGAAAAGGAGCATTGCCCTGCCAAAGGAAGGTAATGTGCTAAATGTGGTAAACGGAACCACTTTGCTAAAGTTTGCAGGACTGTTTTTGGAAAAACAGTACACACAGTGTGTGACAGTCAAATGCCAGATAGAGAGCCAAATGCAGAGGAACTGTTTATTGATTCAGTGTCACAGAAAAAACAGATTTCAGAGACTGAGCAAGCCTTTGCAGATATTGAGATAGGAAAACAGGGCACAGAGCTTAGGTTTAAACTAAACACTGGAGCTCAGGTTAATGTAATTCCTCTGAGTGAGTATCACAGCTTGAAGGATGAGTGTGAGCTACAGCCCACCTCACACAGACTGACCAGCTATGGGGGTGAGCAGCTCATTGTAAAAGGCACATGCGTGATGAAATGCAAGAACAAAGAAAGCGACATGATGTTGGACTTAAACATTGTTGACACCGAGCACCTCTAGTGCTAGGTCTAAAGGCATGTTTAGACATGGACCTCGTCAAGCTAATGCTATCATTGACAGCACCAGTTGAGAAGCAGTCATGGAGGAGTTTGCTGATGTTTTCAAAGGAATCGGACTATTCCCAGGTGAATGCACTATTCACCTGGACACAGCAGCAACCCCTGTGGTTTGTCCACCGAGAAGGATACCCCTTGCTCTATGTAGTCACCTGAAGGAGGAGCTGCAGAGCATGGAGAACACAGAAATCATCATCCAGGAAACAGAACCGACAGAGTGGGTCAACGCGGTAGTAGTGGTTGAGAAACCACGTACAGGCAAGCTCAGAGTCTGTCTCAACCCCAGAGATTTGAACAAGGCTATCAAATGCCCTCACTACATAAGAACATAAGAAATAGGAGCAGGAGTAGGCCAATCGGCCCCTCGAGCCTGCTCCACCATTCAATAAGATCATGGCTGATCTGATCCTAACCTCAAGTCTTCTATCACTCTCCATCCCACCCGAACCCATGTGATCTCCTGGGAGAGGCGAAAAACCAGATAAAAAACCCAATGGCCAATTTGGGAGAAAGAATCTGGGAAATTCCTCTCCGACCCATCTAGGTGATCGAAACTCGTCCAGGAGTTCACTCTGTCCCTATATTTTCTACAGTACTTACCCTCTACCAACGCTAGATGACATCACACCCAAGCTAGTGGGAGCACGTTACTTCAGTGTAATGGACGCACAATCAGGATACTGGACTATCAAGCTCACGGAAGAGTCATCTAAGCTAACAACGTTCAACACACCATTTGGGCGCTACTGATTTCTGTGTTTACCATTTGGTCTTCTCTCAGCTCAGGATGAATTCCAGTGGAAGATCGACGAAACCTATGAAGGCCTCGACGGAGTAGTCACAATCGTAGACGACATCCTCATCTATGGAATAGAGAGGAACATGACAGGAACCTCTGTGCGATGCTACAAAGATCACGGGAGAAAGGTATCCGGCTCAACCCCGAGAAAAGCATAATCGGATCCACCGAGATCAGTTATTTCGGGCATCGCCTCTCAACTGATGGCATTAAGCCGGATCCAGAGAAAATCTCCGTCATCAAGAAGATGGAGCCGCCGAAGAACCACGCAGAGCTAGAGACAGTACTAGGCATGGTTAACTACATAGCCAAGTTTGCCCCAAGCCTCTCCGAAATCAACGCACCCATGCGTCAGTTGCTCAAACAATCCAATGAGTTCCTGTGGGACAAACAACATGACACAGCATTTCAGAAAATGAAAGACCTAATCACCAGAGAACCAGGACCAGTTCTTGCCTACTTCAACCCCAACAAAGAGCTCAGACTACAAGTGGACGCGTCAAAGTATGGACTAGGTGCAGTATTACTGCAAGAAGGAAAGCCCATCGGCTACGCTTCCAGATCTCTCACAGACAGTGAAATCAACTATGCTCAAATCGAGAAAGAGCTATATGCAATTCTGTTCGGATGTAAGCGTTTCCACCAGTACGTCTATGGCCGACAAGTCATTGTGGAATCCGACCACAAGCCCCTCGAGTCAATCATGAGGAAACCACTAGCCACAGTCCCACCAAGGCTACAGAGAATGATCCTTCAGCTACAGAAGTACGACTTCACAATCATTCACCATCCAGGCTAGGACATTCCTGTCGCAGACACGCTCTCCAGAAAGTCTCTTAGCTACCAGGACAGCAGCCTCAGTGAAGGCATGGATGTGCAGGTGCACATGGTGTACAACAGCTTACCTGTGAGTGACTCAAAACTGAAGGAGATCCAAGCAGGAACAGAGAAAGATGCACAACTCACACTGCTGAGCAAAGTCATACATGAAGGATGGCCTGAGGAAAGGAGGAAATGCCCTCAGAGCATATCTGAATTCTGGAACCACAGAGATGAACTGTCACAAATCAACAGAATTGTCTTCAAAGGGGAGAAAATCATCATTCCCAGCAGTCTCAGAGAAGAGATGTTGACAAAAATTCATGCTGGACATATGGGCATGGAAAAATGCAAACAAAGAGCATGTGACATTATGTTTTGGCCCGGAATGTGCAAACACATTGAGGACATTGTTGGAAAATGTTCCATTTGTCTAGAACACCACCCATCAAATGTCAAAGAGTCCATGATACCTCACCGTATCCCAGACAGGCCCTGGCAGGTCACGGCAATGGATCTGTTCACATGGAACAACGAGGACTACATAGTAACTGTTGATTACTACAGCAGATTTTTTGAACTGGACAAGCTTCACAGCACCACATCTGCAGCTGTGATCCACAAGCTAAAGGCAGCCTTTGCCAGGCATGACATGGTAGAGACTTTAGTCTCAGACAATGGGCCCCAATACAAATCAAAAGAGTTTGAGTCATTTACCAAGGCATGGGATTTCACACATGTCACATCAAGCCCACATTACCCTCAAAATAATGGCCTTGCTGAAAAAACTGTCCATATTGCAAAAACACTCATGGACAAAGCCAAAGTGGACAAAAGAGACTCCTACATCAGTCTCCTTGAGTACCGCAACACTCCGGTTGACAACTTCAAGTCACCAGCACAGCTGTTGATGAGCCGCAGACTTCGCTCAATCCTTCCAAGCATCAACCAGCAGCTGCAGCCAGAGGTCGTCAGCTGCAAGCAAGTGCATACAAAACGTGTACAGAGACAGCAACACCAAAAGAGATACTATGACAGGTCAGCTAGACTACTGCCGCCGCTGCACAATGGAGAATCCGTCAGAATCCAGGAGCATGACTACTGGAAGCCAGCAGTCGCCATCCAGCCAGCTGACACTGAGCGATCGTATCACGTCCGCACCCCAGAAGGACAGGTGTACCGCCGCAATCGCAGGCACCTCCGGAACACCAAGGAACAACACCGTCATTCCGACGAGAGGATCAGTTCAACAGAGTGTGATGAACAGAGCAATACACAAAACACATCATACTTACCTGAACCTGAATTGTTGACCGATTCAGGAGCATGCTCAGTTTCATACCACACAAGGTCGGGACGAGAGGTCAAGCCTAGAGTTATCCTTGACTTGTGAACTGCCAAAGGGTGTAGGCGGATCGCTGCCCTAAAAAAAAACTGTACATCGTTATCGAAACATTGAGATGTTTTCAGTGCTAGTTAAATGCTGAGTTTACTTATATGTTTATGCTACTGAGAACATTATGTAGAAGAAAGGTTTAAAAGTAATGCATAACATTTTTCTTTTAAAAGAAAGGGGATGTAACATTTGCATATTGAATTATCATTGGCCCGCAGGCATCTGCAAGGAATACTTATTATATTCACATGTGCTCACATGCTGAGTTGTCATTGGCCTACAGGCATCTGTAAGGACTGCTATTGTTTGGAAGACCCAGGCTAGGGGTCCTAATGCCAGGCTTTGCCCCACTGTGCTGCTATGAGTAAGATCAGACCTAATGCTTAATAAAAGAGTTAAACTGTAATACTCCGTTGTCCTGCAAGTTATTATTTTTGTACAAAGTGTGCAAAACAGGACACTCTCCACCCTGATTGCCGAGGACAGTCCCCATGGGTCCCCGGCTGCGGCCTCCTGCCCCCAGCGTTCCCTCCTCCATACCCGCAGGCCAGGCTGTCCATTTGGTCGGGTGCTGAGCGGGAGGCAGATCTACAAAATGTTAATGAATTCCTACCATTAAGATCAGAAGGACTTCAGCATCCTCGGATTTGCCAGGCAGGTTTTTCGGCCTCACCTGCACCCACACCATCCCCGTAAATATCAGAGCCAATGTTAGTGTTTGCAGATACTTTGTATATAATAGGAAGGAAGCCATCTCTATGGAAACTGGAGTTGGGAATCGGCTTCAAATCTTTACACCATGACTTCAGCACACTCACACACAGTTACACTCACACAATCACACACACACACACAGACACACTCACACAGTCACACACACACTAACACACACAGTTATACACACACAGTCACACACTCACTCACACAGTCACACACACACTGATACACACTCACACACACACTAACACACACTCACACACACAGAGTCACACTCACACAGTCACACACACACTAACACACACTCACACACACACAGTCTCACACACACACAGTCACACACACACACTCACAAACACACAGTTACACACACCCAGTCACATACGCAGTCACACACACAGTCACACACAGTCACACTCACACTAACACACACCGTCACACACATACAGTCACACACAGTCTCACACACACACTAACACACAGTCACACACACACAGTCACACTCACACTAACACACACTCACACACACAGTCACACACACAGAGTCACACACACACAGTTACACACACACTAACACACAGAGTCACACACACACACTCACACACACACAGTCACACACAATCACACACACACATAGTCACACACAGTCACACACATAGTCACACACAGTCACACACACACTAACAGACAGTCACACACACACACATTCACACACACACAGTCACACTCACACACACAGTCACACACACACAGTCACACTAACACACACAGTCACACACACACACAGTTGCACTCACACTAACACACACAGTCACACATACAGTCACACACACGTAGTCACACACAGTCACACACACAGTCACGCAGTCACACACACACTAACACACAGTCACACATACACTAACACACACAGTCACACATACACACAGTCACACTCACACTAACAAACACAGTCACACACACAGTCACACACACACTAACACACACAGTCACACACACAGTCTCACACACACAGTCACACTCACACTAACACACAGTCACACTCACACAGGCACACAGTCACACTCACACTAACACACACAGTCACACACACACTAATACACAGTCACACACACAGTCACACACACACACTAACACACACAGTGACACACACAGTCATGCACACAGTCACACACACACACAGTCACACACACACAGTCACGCAGTCACACACAAAGAGTCACGCAGTCACACACAGTCACACACACACACACACACACACACACACACACAGTCACACACACAGTCACACACACAGTCACACACACACTAACACACACAGTCACAAACACAGTCACACACACTAACACAGCCACACACACACACACACACACACACACAGTCACACACACACTAACACACAGTAATTCACATGCTTGAAGGGATAATTACAAGTCCTAGCCCTTTTTGGGCTACCCCAGATCAGACGTATTCCCCAGACGTTCACCTTCAACTAAAGTTAGAGATAGCCAAATTTTATAAGACACTTAAATGAGTCTAAATGTTCAGGCCATCTCTCCTAAAGGAAAGGAATGACTGAAGATGTTACCATCCTCCGGATAGTACATTTAATAAGTTTAACTAGAGTGTAACCTTCCAGATATTATGAGGGTCCGGAATACCCCCCAGAATTCTGCAACTCCTTACAAAAGAGTGTACAGAAATTGGGTTCGTGAGATTGATACAGAAATACTCTGTGAGACAATTCTAAAAATATATAGATTTATTTAAGAGCCGACATTCATTTAACAGCTATTGAGTCAGTCGCAACATTAACAATTCAAAATACAAATAGCTTACATTTCTTATCAGAGATCCTTATTCTCAAATCTTAACTTCATTACATTTCCACACTTCTACTTATTTTTAATCCAGAATATCCACCAAAATCAAATACCTTGATTACCCGAGACTCAAAGTTGTAGGCTTACAGAGTGGTTCTGAAGCCGAGAATCGCTTGCCCGTTTCCAGCGACTTCTGTTTTCCCATTTGAAAATCCTATCTTTTATACACTTTTTTAGTGGTTTATTCTTTGAAGTTTTCTGCTGATGTAAGCGAATTATCTTATTCATTCTCTCTGTTGAATTCTTACTGATCTTATTGTCAATTTAGCTGCTGCATGCATAATTATGTCTCTACCTTTAGGTGTTCCAAAAACCATCATAAAATGGCTACAACAGATTTATCTCTTTGATGTCATTCTTATCGAAGGTCTTTCATTCAATTCTTAATATTGGCTTAAATGGTTATAACCACAGACGTTGTGACTCCATGGTGTTACAAGTTCAATACAAACACAATGTAATTGCTTGGTGTATCTATTGAAGTCATATCTTCAAAGTGTTCTGCAGGTATCATATTTACAATATGTAAATCAAAACCACTTTAACCAGGGTGTTTGCTTATTTTCTAGCTATCTCAATTGGTTGCATATTTAATCTTATGTTTACTGTCTTCCAAGGTTAACATAAAAACTATTTGACCAGCATGTGTTTCTTTTACTTGATGTCATCTTTTCAAAGGCTCATGCCTCTTTTAATATCCTGTTTCTGTTCAATGTGTTAGTTTATAACAGCTTACTTGGGTCATTCCATTGTGTTTCTCCCAAACTCCAGGCATTTTGGAAGTGCCAAAACTGCTATTTCAATAGGGTCATTGTTTTAGCATTAACAATCAATTCCCAGTTCAAAGCTTGTTGTGTTTACAACTTGTGTTATCAAACCATCCCATCTCAGAAGCCTGTTTTCAGTTTGCAGCCTGTGTCTCCGAGGCTTTAGATTTTTAAACCCAGTATATCATGTATTAACAAAATCAGAATTCTGTTCATATTATGGTGTATCTCCTGAAATATGGCTTATTCCGTCACACCCTCTTCTTGACCAAAAGATGAGCTCATAACATCAGGGCAGAGTTTGGTCAATGATCCTCATGAGGTTACAATAGCATATTAATTTCACGAGATGCACAATCATGTGCTACATGAAAATTCCTTTGAAGTCATCCTAGGACAATGTTTTGTCATGTTTTAAATTGAACACAATTAAAATGGATGATAAGTACATAGTCATGCTATGAGCGAAACAACATGTACTTAGAATGTCCAATCGGCAGATGTACGTTCCGTAGAGGTGAGTTATTCATACGAGTCAAGGAGACGTCAGTTGAAACTAGCTGAAGCTTGACACACTGTTCCTTCGATCCGGCGTGTGTACAAATGCATGTTTTCATTAAGGCCTTACCAGGCACTCAGTAGATTCATTCTTTATCCACGGTGTCTTCCTCCTTCGTTGAAGTAACTCATTGATCTTTCCTCGTTTCGGTTGTTGCTTTTCGCAAATCCAATTCCTGATGCGTTGCCAAGCAATGTGTGGAAGAGCCAGTGGCACCTTCTGACTGACCGTCATCAGTAATTCGATCGCATCCATTTCCTGTGTCGTGCTCCAAGCTGGGTCTTTAAAGACAAGTGTACGACTGCACCTTATATTGTTCCTCCTTTTCGGTATCCCGCAGGACATCTTTTGATATTGTCTATGGAGACAGTTGTAAAAATATGCTTGCCATTCGACTGTTTAATATGTATTTGAACTGTTCTTTCATTAATAACAGACTGTATTTGAACAGGTTTTTTCCACTTCGGTCCTAAACCAGGTTTTTGCTTGAACTTCTTTTCCTGTACCCATTCTCCCACTATGGGTTGCCATACTTTATTTGTCAATTTTTTCTGCCTATTTGCTTCCCTTATCCTCTGATCAATTCAATGAATCTCCTCTGTTACTTCTTTTTTTTTCTAACTGTCGCTGTCGGGTCAAGGACTCAGAGTGTGTAGAGGCAATAAAAGAACTATGGGTAAGCGGTGTATGCATCTCAACCCCATACATCAGATAATATGGAGGTTCTTAGGGGACACTGTCCCTGATGCAGATGTGGGCCTTTATTGAGTGATAGCTGTACTTCCGGAATGCTGGTGGTTCACTTATTCCCCCTGATTCTCAACAGTTTGACCAATAGCTTTATTACTTCCTGGTTTTTACGTTCCACCAGCGCCGCTGATTGCGGATGACGTGGCGTGCTGTGCTCTAACCCAATCCCCTTTGTTCGCAGTAGTCTTTGAAGACCTTAGGTACAAAGGCTCCACCTTAATCGGAGTGTAAGATTTTGGGTGCACCAGCTACAGTAATTATATCAGAAATAGCCCTGGCGAGTGTGTTTTCTGAAACAGTTTTTGTGGGGATCAGTCAGCAGAAGGAAGTGCATCCATCTACACAAGCGAGAACATGTCTATATCCCAAAGATGGGGGAAATGGTCAAATAAAGTCAATAAAGAATTTTCCCATTTGCTCATTAGCTTAATTTAGTGATGACTTATTGGTCAAATAGCATGGCTCACAATTTGCCACGTATGTTTTACAGGTTTTAAGCATGCCTGGCCATCAATATAAGGGGGTCAATTTGTAGAATGTTATTCTGGCACTACAATGTGATTGACTTATGCCCTCATGAGCTTCTTTTACAAGCTGTTCTCGTTTGTGGCTCGGGGGTACTTCACGGTTTCCCTTGAACAACTTAACTAGTACAATACCCATAGGGGTTTCCGAGTAAAAGTACTTTCGTGGATATTCTGGTGGATTCTCTGTTATTGGGTCTAATAGCTGAATAAGTTCCTCATCCTGATTAGCTGCCCGTTTTGCCCTAGTGATTACACTAACATTGGCAGGCCCCTCTCAAAGGGGTCATGCAGACCGAACATTTCGCTTGTTCGTCTGTAATGCTGTTTCCTTTTGAGTGTACTGTTCCAGTGGTATGCCCATTTACATGAATCACCTGACAATTCTTTTTCTCCATTCTCGAACAGTGAATATTTTCCCACTGTGTGGGTTTAATAAGGTCTGCTTTCTTTAAAACATACTGCATTGCTGTGGCTTCAGCATATTGTGCTGTCTTATGGCCAAGGGGTATAGACAGTAATTCTTCTGGATAAAAATAATAGGAATCTCAAAAAGTCCCTACTACTATCCCCATCCCAGCTGAGGATTGTTGGGATGTCTCTTTTTTAATCGTCATTGATGATCCATCACAGTAAATAACTTGATGGTATTCTGTAAGCGGTCTCATAGGTATTTGTCTGATACCCTCCTCTGTATCATCATCCTCCATGATGGGGAGATACTCTATCTTTCCACATTGATTTGGATGGCGTTGTAGATAAGAATATATTTATTAATTATTTTCTCGAGGAGGTCTTTGCCTCCCCCTTCTGGACAAGTTCAATCAAGTTGTGTTTGTTTGTGGGCAAGGTTGTGTGTTTGTGGGCAAGGTTGCCAAGACATAGGGGAATTGAAGAGGTCCTGGCTGGGTGCCAGGCCTTCAATTCCGGGATTGTTCATCCTCAGGATCCTGAGCTTCATTTGCTGCTTTATCTTTAATTATTTTAACTGATTTTTGTTCCTCCCTCTTGGGGATTTCATGTTTTCCAGATCCCTGAAGGGGTTTGTCGGACCATTTATTTTCTTGATGATCCTCCTGTTGAGGTGGACGTTGGTTCTGCCGGGAATCTTTTTGATCCCAATTTCGGTTTTCTTGGTACCCTCCCATGGCTCTTTGATAGTTTTGGCCAGTGCAAAAGCTGGCCCCATAGGGATTCCACTGTCCTTCGCTTTCCTTTCGAGGTCTAGCCCCTCGTCTATCCCATCTTTTTGGGGAAAAATCTGTGTCATATTGTGGGTGGGTTGGGGGTGTAAACCTTTTGGAATAACCTCTTGGGGGTCCCGAGCCATGAGTTTGTGTCTGGGCAGGGTGGACTTGAGACTTGGGTCTATACAGTCCTTCTTTCTGAGTACCAAAGGTACCTTCTCCATTTTTTTATCCCTAGTTTCTGATCTCATGATAGGTTTACGTATCGAAGGAGTGTTTTACTGACCTAAGAGGTCATGATTTAATTGGATAATGCGATTGACATTATCCCATATTTGTTGGTTATCTCGATAATCATTTAGAGCACCCTCACAGGCAAGTTTGAGGGCTATATTTTAGTATCAATTGGCCAGGCAACCATGAACAATGTCCCAATTATCCTGAGTAAGTACTTTGCCTAATCTGTAGGCAGCTACCAGCCCTTTAGTTGTGGCTGTATTAGTGAGTATTTCCTTGATGGAACCCATTACATGCCCCCCCTGAGTTGCCGTGAGAACATAGGCGTATATTTGAACCCAGTTGTTGCACTGGTTTAATGGGGGAATTAAGTCTGAATTAGTATCATTTGCAGTAGTTGCCTCAGGTGTTGGGCATTCCAATCTTGGCAACAGGTTTCCAATTTATCAAGGTTAGTTAGAATCCAGCAGGTTTTTTCCTGGCTGGTGTTTCCTGGTCTACCACACATTGTGTAGATAGCGCTCAGGTTTACTTGACCTAGGGGTACAATTTGTGGTTGCTGGGGTTGGTTTACTGGACCAGCAATCATTGCGCCTCCAGCATTTAGATAAGAGTGAGCTAGTGCCTGTCGGCATTTATTATAATGGATTCTAAGCTGTCTATAGTTTTCTCGAAGATTGTTGTCTTTTAGTTCACCATGAGCTTGCCACCTTAACCGGAATCCATGGACACCAGGAGCATAGGCTGCTCCGGGTCCTGCTATTTGGCCATGGTTGCCACCACCTTGTTGGGCACCGTTCATTAGGCCTCCGAATTGTGCAGGTGTGCACTTTATCATTAAGGAATTTAGTGGATTTGGAGTATTTGCTTGATTATCCCACAGGATATTCTGTATCCCCTGGTTCTGGGGATCTACATTAATCGTGCCATGAGTTCTAACGGCTCCTTCGGCATCAAAGCCTTCTATTTCAAAAATTATCACTTGGTTTTGTGGAGGCACAGGGCTAGGATTATTTCCCCTAATAAAGCAATCGTTTAAATTTTCTAATAAGAAGACTTGGCCAATTCCGACAGGGTTTGCCATTTTGTCAAGATCTAACCTCGGTTAGGGTTTAATATTTCATCAAGACCTAACCTCGGTTAGGGTTTAAAATGAACTTTATAAGAAGCTTCTAGACCTCAATGGTATTTTGAGGGAGATCAGATTTGAGTTCTACAAGGCCTGATCAGGGTCTTGTCATCTCTAGAGACTTAAATCTAGGTCTTAGAACCAGTGTCAGTAAAACACTCCTTCTATTCTTAACAATCTACAAGATGGATATAGATATAAATATAAGTATAGGTTCTGTATCACCTTGTTAACACACTCATTGGGCACCAACTGAAGGGATCATTACTAGTCCTAGCCCTTTTGGGCTACCCCAGATCAGGCATATTCCCCAGATGTTCACCTTCAACTAAAGTTAGAGATAGTTGAATTCTATAAGACGCTTAAATGGGTCTAAAGGTTCAGGCCATCTCTCCCTAAAGGAAAGTAACGACTGAAGATGTTACCATCCTCCGGATAGCACTTTTCATAAGTTTAACTAGACTGTAACCTTCCGGATATTATGAGGGTCCGGAATACCCCCCAGACTTCTGCTACTCCTTACAAAAGGAGGAACCAGTAGATGTCGTGTATTTGGATTTCCAAAAGGCATTCGATAAAGTGCAAAATAAAAGGTTACTGCACAAGATAAGAGCTCATGGTGTTGGAGGTAACATATTTGCATGGATAGAGGATTGGCTAACTAATAGAAAACAGAGAGTCGGGATAAATGAGTCATTTTCAGATTGGCAAACTGTAACTAGTGGTGTGCCACAGGGATCAGTGCTGGGGTCTCAACTATTTACAATCTACATTAATGACTTGGATGAATGAGTTTGACAGGGTGGATGCTGGGAGGATGTTTCCCCTCATGGGGGAATCTAGAACTAGGTGGCATAGTTTCAGAATAAGGGGTCGCCCGTCTAAGACGGAGATGAGGAGGAATTTCTTCTCAGAGGGTTGTGAATCTTTGGAATTCTCTACCCCAGAGAGCTGTGGAGGTGGAGTCAGTGAATATATTCAAGGTGGAGATTGACAGATATTTGAGCTACAGGGGAGTTGAGGGTTACGGGGAGAGAGCGGGAAAGTGGAGTTGAGGCCAAGATCAGATCAGCCATGATCTTATTGAATGGCGGAGCAGGCTCGAGGGGCCGAATGGCCGACTCCTGCTCCTATTCCTTATGTGCTTATGTTTATCATTAAAACAGATGATCTGATCATTATCACATTGCTGTTTGTGGGATCTTGCTGTGCACAAATTGACTGCTACATTACAACAGTGATTACGCTTCAAAAGTACTTCACCGTCTGTAAAGCGCTTTGGGACGTCGTGAGGTTGTGAAAGGCGCTATATAAATGCAAGTTCTCTCTTTTCTTTCCATATTTTAGATCACTCTTATGGGTGAGTCCCAACTCACTCATCCTTTGAGAATGTCTACCCCTGCCTTGAAATTTAGATCAGGTTTGGTAATGTGCCCGGGAAATATACAGGAAACCCTGTCTGGAGATTGCTTTCATCGCCTGGACTCATCCGAGGCCCCCATAAGATCTCACTGCAGTCTTCGAATACAACAGAGGAACACATCAGATCTCATTTTAAGTTTAAAATATCAAACAATTGTATGCTACAAAAGATAAACAAGCAAAAAATTAAAACCCACCCATCCCCCTAACTCCCCGAGTGGACAACCTAATAAAAAGATCACTTTTCTAAGAAAACTAACACTTTATAAATAACTTTTAGAGTTATTTTCTTAGAATTTCTCACCACTAATCAATCTAAATTGTTTCCTCAAAATTCAAACTGAATTAAAATAAAATGTTTCTAGCGTTTCAGCTGCCTGGTTCCTTTCCGTAGATTTTCAGATTGAATCGGTCTTTTAGATTCCAGAAAGGAGTTACTGGGATTTCCTGGATTTTGAATATCGAACCACTCAAATTTTTAAATGGACTGTCCATCTTATACAAACTGAGCCGTGAACACATGCAGCCTTTCCATTTGGATTATTCCTCTCTCCAGACTATAATTTGCAAAGTTAGCTTGGTGCAGGAATCTAATCTGCAGCTGGGTTTTCCGAACTGCTTGTACTCTGATTGGATTTAATGGCACAGCCACTAACCGCAAAATAGACTAAATTACCTCATTTTGCTCGCATGGCATGAGATGAATGTAATGTTCAAGCAAGACTCCATGTCAAGCACAGATCTCTTGCTTGAGTCCAATGGTACAGTACTGCAATCACCTTATCTGAGGAAGGATGTCCTTGCCATGGAGGGAGTGCAAAGAAGATTCACCAGACTGATACCTGGGATGGCAGGAATGACGTATGAAGAGAAATTGGGTCGATTGGGCTTATACTTGCTGGAGTTTAGAAGAATGAGAGGGGATCTCATTGAAACTTATAAAATTCTAACAGGACTAGACAGACTAGATGCAGGAAGGATGTTTCTGATGGTCGGGGAGTCCAGAACCAGGGGTCACAGGCTAAGGATAAGGGGTAAGCCATTTAGGACTGAGATGAGGAGGAATTTCTTCACCCAGAGAGTGGTGAACCTGTGGAATTCTCTACCACACAAGGCAGTTGAGACCAATTCATTAAATATATTCAAGAAGGAGTTAGATATATTTCTTAAGGCTAAGGGGATCAAGGGATATGGGGAGAAAGCAGGGACAGGGTACTGAATTTGGATGATCAGCCATGATCTCATTAAATGGCGGAACTGGCTCGAGGGGCCAAATGGCCTACTCCTGCTCCTATCTTCTATGTTTCTATGTATCACCATGTGTCAGCTGTGGCTCAGTGGGTAACACTCTCTCTCTCGCCTCTGCGTCAGAATGGTTGTGGATTCAAAGTCCCACTCCAGAGATTTGAGCACAAAACTGACACTCCAAAGCCGTGCTGAGGGAGTGCTGCACTGTCAGGGGTTCTGTCTTTTGGGTGAGATGTTAAATCGAGGCCCTGTCTGCCCTCTCAGGTGGATGTAAAAGATCCCACGGCACTATTTCGAAGAAGAGCAGGGGAGTTATCCCCAGTGTCCTGGGGCCAATATTTATCCCTTAATCAGCATAACAAAAACAGATTATCTGGTCATGATCACATTGCTGTTTGTGGGAGTTTGCTGTGTGCAAATTGGCTGCTGGGTTTCTTACATTACAACCGTGACTACACTTCAAAAATACTTCATTGGCTGTAAAGCGCTTTTGGATGTCCTAAGGTTGTGAAAGGCGCTCTAAAAATGCAACCTTTCTTTCTTCTATCAAAGCTGTTTGCCAACTTGTTGGTAATAAAGATGAGTGAGCTGATCTCCGCCAGGCCAGCAGATGGGATATCACAACTGGCTTCAGCTATTTTGTACTTGGGAGGGTAAAAATCAGCCAAGGTTCCTGCTCCTGACTGCTGTCCGGTGATCGCCCCCCCTTGCTGGAAATTGCAGGTATGTGGACATCAGGTGAGGCTGGAAGGTGATGCCCCCCACAGTCAAATAGCACACCAGCACCAGTACGATAGCAAAATACTGCGGATGCTGGAAATCCGAAATAACAACAGAAAATGCTGGAAAAACTCAGCAGGCCAGGCAACGTCTGTGGAGAGAGAAATAGAGTCAACGTTTCAGGTCGAAACCCTTCGTCAGGACTGAGAAAACACAGGAAATGAAACAGATTAAAAGGCCAGTTTGGGGGCTGGGAAATGGGGATGAAAGAACAAAAGAAGTGAAGAGACATTAAGAGGTATTCAAAACGAGACCAGATGGTGATAGGACTAGTGGAGACAAAAGACGGCTCTAGATGAGGTGTGAAATGCGCTGGGAGAATGGGAGACAGCTGCCATGTGGGAGAGAGGAAAAAGGGGGAAGGGCACAAAACAAAGGTGTGGATAAAAAATATTATAAAAATGTAATAGGGGCCGAGGTTATGATCTGAAATTGTTGAACTCGATATTGAGTCCGGAAGGCTGTAAAGCGCCTAATCGGAAGAAGATCAGCACACCAACACTGTGCAGGCTCACTCACAAAGCATGGCCACTTGGGCCGGGGTACCAGAAACCTGCCGACAGCCGTGGAACAATACACCCCACGCCCCAGGGAGAAGGGAAATACCAAATCCTCGCTGGACTTGATGTGTGTGCTGAAGTCATGGGTCGGTTTCAAATGTCGCCCCTCCCAAAGAGAATAATGTTGCTGTGCAATTCCTCAGGCGGACAAACCTCTACAAAAACAGGAGAACGCGTCACTATCTGGTAACAAAAGTCAGAGGAAGTTCACGGGACAGCGATAAACTCAAACTCACTAATAATGTATTTCCCTGCAGCCTGAGTGAGGTACAAAGCGAGCCCAGTCACAGGGCGGGGCTGGGGCAAGTTGCGCTGTGTGCTGATGGGATATTTCATTGGAAGGCCTGTGGGGCTGGCTGAGTTTCCAAAGAAAGAAATCGGCGCTTGAGAAAACAAAGTAAAATAGTGCAGCATATATAAAATAATAAAAATGACGTGAGCAGCACATAATGGTTAAAGGATGGTCTTATTGATTGACCAGGAATGTGAGATAGTCTGTACACACACACAGGGAATGTTCCTGTTGTGGTTTGTAAGGGACGCGTTTCCCCGGAAACACAATACAAAGTTTAGATTGCGAGAAGATTATTATTGTTATATATGCATGACAGGGGATACACGTAAGATTGCTGTTTAACACGGCAAGTGGCCTTTCAAACATCTTGAGTTGATTTTTTGCAGCATTGCTGTCCTTATCAGCCCCTGGAAATCTGCATAAGCGTTCAATGCAAATGTTGGGAACTGGGTGAGGGAGATCTGTCCCCTTGTAGTCTCGTGGAGCAGAATTGAAAACTTTATTATATATATATATATAATAAATAAAAAGAAGATCGATCTTTAGTGAAGGGGCGTGGGTACAGCGCTGGACTGAGAGGAGGCGGTCCCGGAGTGCAAACACCATACAAGGCAACAGGGCGAGGGACTGGCTGACGTAAGTTGGCCGCACACAATAAAACACACACCAACCTTGGGAATTACTCCACTCCTTCACAGTTTAACCCAAATCCCCAGCAGCAGGAGCGAGCTGTGGTCCGGGACAAGGCAGTGATTGCAGCCCCTCACTCCCAGACCCCCGGCTCCCCTCCACAATGTCCCAATTTCGGATCAATCTGTTTGGCCCGGCGCCCTGGGGTTTCAGGCTGGTCGGAGGAAAGGACTTCGAGCAACCGCTGACCATCTCCCGGGTAAGGCACAGGCCGCCGTCTGGTCATTTCATTGTTTTGGTTTAAATTCTTGTCAATTTCGGAAATTGACCGGGGGGGGGGGGTGGTGGGAATGGGCTCGGCTGCCTCTCCCCGGGGCTAATTCTTTCCAAATGGGAAGACCCGAGACTTTCTAAGCTCCAACAAAGGAGGCCCTTGAGACTAAAGTACACTTGGTCTCGGCTCGGTGAGACTGCAGCTTGGCTGCCCGCTCTGGGTGTGAGAGCTGAGACTCACAGGTGATACTGAAGCTCACTGACTGTGTACAGGATGTACCTCTGTCTCCCATCCAATCAAGTACAGAGGGGGGGCGCATCAGGCCATTCCAAAATTGTGCACAGAGTAGAGGTGGACTGAAGATTTTTATTCATTCTCGGGCTGTGGGTGTTGTTGGCAAGGCTGGCATTTATTGCCCTTCCCCAGTTGCCCTTGAGAAGCCGCCGCCTTGAGCCGCTGCAGTCCATGGGGTAAAGGTGCTCTCGTGGCGCTGTTCGGTACGGAGTTCCAGGATTCTAACCCAGCGATGATAAGGGCTCATTCACAGAGCAAGAACATTATTGTGGGGGTGGCTGATTGTGGCCAGGGAGCGAACATTCCACTGCAGTTGTTAATTGACATTGATGTACTGGTGGCTTCCCCACCCTCCCAGATACTGTTGAAGTTTGAAGTCGAGCTGAACACCACTATTATTTAATGACACAGGACTGGGAGGATTTTGGAGACTGTTGATGGTGCTGTTTGAGTTTATTGCAGATTACAGGCTAACCTTGTGCATATGGGGAAACTAGAACGACTTACTTCTCCCAGTAAAATACTATTGTCTGACTGACGTTGGGAGGTTTATGTGTAATTTTAACCATGAACCGAGTGGTTCCTGGGCAATAACCTGACTAGGTTAGACTTGAGGACAGTCTTCCGAAAGGCTGAGAAGGTGCGTTGAAGGGAGAACCAGCACACTTTCAAAAAGGAATTGGATAAATACTTGAATGGGGGAAAAAAATTGCAGGGCTGTGGGGAAAGAGCGGGGGAGTGGGACCAATTGGCGAGCTCTTTCAAAGAGCCAGCACAGGCATGATGGGCTGAATGGCCTCCTTCTGTGTTGTACTTGGGCAAACAGACTGAGCTCTCCTGCTGCTGATCTCAGCCCTCTAGGGAGGGCACTGAGTAAGAGGCCAGGTGCTTCCCGACAAGAGGGAGGAAGGAAAATCAAAGGAAGAGTCCTCCTAATGCGATAGCAAAATACTGCGGATGCTGGAAATCCGAAATAACAACAGAAAATGCTGGAAAAACTCAGCAGGCCAGGCAACATCCGTGGAGAGAGAAACAGAGTCAATGTTTCAGGTCGAAACCCTTCGTCAGAACTGAGGAAAAAAAGGCAGGAAATGAAACCGATTAAAAGGCCAGTTTGGGGGCTGGGAAATGGGGGAGGGGATGAAAGAACAAAGGGAAGGTCAGTGAGAGGTGAGGAGACATTAAGAGATATTCAAGGTGAGACGAGATGGTAATAGGACAGGTAAAGAAACAAACAATGGCTCTAGATGAAGTGTGAAATGTGCTGGCAGAGTGAGAGACAGCTGCCATGTGGGAGAGAGAAAAAGGAAAAGGCACAAACCAAAGGTGTGGATAAAATATATAAAAATATAATAGGGGCCGAGGTTATGAACTGAAATTGTTGAACCTGATATTAGAAACATAGAAACATAGGAGCAGGAGTGGGCCATTCAGCCCTTCGAGCCTGCTCCGCCATTCAAGGAGATCATGGCTGATCATCCAAACCCTAGCACCTGGTCCCACCCAAGCCCTATCCCCGTAACCAATCCCCCCTAACACTAAGGGTCAATCTTTATCATGACCAATCAACCTAACCCGCACATCTTTGGATGAGTCCGGAAGGCTGTAAAGTGCCTAATCGGAAGATGAGGTGCTGTTCCTCGAGTTTACGCTGAGCTTCCGTGGAACAATGCAAGAGGATGCGGACGGTGAGGCCCGAGTGGGAATGGGGTGGTGAATTGAAATGACAGGCGACCGGAAGCTCAGGGTCACCCTTACGGACTGAATGGAGGTGTTCGGCAAAGCGGTCACCCAATCTGCGTTTGGTCTGTCTCGGCGAATACAGTATACTAGATTGCAAGAAGTACAAGTAAATCGCTGTTTCACCTGGAAGGGGTGTTTGGGGCCCTGCACAGTGGGAAGGGGGGAGGTATAAGGGCAGGTGTTGCATCTCCTGCGCTTGCACGGGAAGGTGCCGGGGGAAGGGGTGCTGGGGGTGATAGAGGAGTGGACTAGGGTGTCTCGGAGGGAGCGGTCCCTATGGAATGCTGGGAGGGGAGTGGGAGGGAAGTTGCGTTTGGTGGTGGGATCACGTTGGAGGTGGTGGAAATGGCGGATGATGATCTGTTGAATGTGGAGGCTGGTGGGGTGAAAGGTGAGGACAAGGGGAACCCTATTGTGGTTCCGGGAGGAAGTGGCAGGGGTGAGGGCAGAAGTGCGGGAGATAGAACAGACATGGTCGAGGGCCGTGTCAACCACGGTAGAGGGGAATCCTCGGTTGCGGAAAAAGGAAGACATGTCGGAAGCACTGGTGTGGAAGGTGGCATCGTCGGTGCAGATGAGACGGAGAAACTGGGAGAATGGAATAGAGTCCTTACAGGAAGCGGGGTGGGAGGAAGTGTAGTCCAGGTAGCTGTGGGAGTCAGTGGGCTTGTAGTGAATGTTGGTCAATTAGTGTGTAGACACGATAAGAAGACCTATCCCCAGAGATGGAGACGGAGAAGTCGAGGAAGGGATGAGTTGGCGATGGACCGTGTGAAGGTGAGGGAAAGGTGGAAATTGGAGGCAAAGTGAATGAAATTGTCTAGTTCAGGGCGAGAGCAGGAAACGGCACCGATAGTCATCAATGTACCGGAAAAAGAGGGAGGGGTCCCGAGTAGGACTGGAACAAAGAGTGTTCCACATATCCCACGAAAAGGCAGGCATAGCTAGGACCCATGCGGGTACCCATAGCAACACCTTTTAATTTGGAGGAAATGAGTGGAGTCAAAGGAGAAGTTGCTCAATGTGAGAACAAGTTCAGCCAGGCGGAGGAGGGTGGTGGTGGATGGGGACTGGTTGGGCCTCTGTTCAAGGAAGAAGCGGAGCCTTAGCTCACAGCACTGGCTGAGTCCTGGGGATAGCTTGCTCGCCTATCCCTGGTGACTGATGTACAAAGACTAAGAGAAAACACAGATTTGTACTGAGCAAAGCAGATCCTGTGAAATCCAGAGCTCCTAGAAAGAAAGACGTGTATTTATATAGCGCTTTTCACGACCTCAGAACATCCCAAAGTGTTCTACAACCAAGTACTTTTGAAGTGTAGTCACTGTTGTAATGTAGGAAACGCGGCAGCCAATTTGCGCACAGCAAGCTCCCACAAACAGTAATGCGATAATGACCAGATAATCTGTTTTAATGATGTTGATTGAAGGATAAATATTGGCCCCAGGACACCGGGGATATCTCCCCTGCTCTTCGAAATAGTGCCGTGGGATCTTTTACTTCCACCTGAGAGCAGACGAGGCCTCGGTTTAACTTTTCATCTGAAAGATGGCACTTCTGACCATGCAGCACTCCCTCACTGGTGTGTCAGCCTAGATTTTTTGCTCAAGTCCCTGGAGTGATACTTGAACCCACAACCCTCTGACTCAGAGGCGAGACTGCTACACACTGAGCCAGAGCTAGGTAGGTGGCTTATATATTTGGGACAAATTTTGCTTTGTGGAGAGTGTGGCCTGGAGTGATGCGAGGCTGATGTTTGAAATGGTGGCCCGGCCTGGTGTTCCAGGTGCTGCTTCCGTAACAACGACTTATCTTGAGCCTCACGCTTGTGATTATGGTGGTGAATTGTCCAGTAATATGCTTCATAGTTGTAAACTGCATGTTCATAGAGTCGGTGAGTGATGCGCTATCAATTACTCAAAAGACTGAGGTTAAGCGAGTAACTAACAGGCTTTTATTAACAAGAGAATGAAGGTGTGCCTCGAGTGGTCGACCAGTCCAGAATACAGAGGGACTGTGGAGCAGTCACCTTTATACCTGGACTCGTGGGAGGAGTCAGCCGAGGCATGTACAGACATGTACACAGTGGAATACAAACAGTGGTTTACCACAGTGAGGAATTGCATTGTGAAGTTGCACGGTTTGGGGGACTGGGTGCCATGGTGTTGGCATGCTTTTCTTTCCAGTCTGGGACTTGGGGTTGGATCCAGTCAGTCTCGTGGAACCGAAAGGCTCCTGGGCTACGATAACCCTCCATGAAATGAGATTGAACAATCTGATCCCAGTTCCTCCTGGATTTGAAACCACCGCACAAAACTGGTCCTAAAACTGGCGTCTTATTGAGAAGCCAGAAAGATGCTGATGTCAACAAGGAGAATGTCTCGCTGGTGTTCCCATGGGCTTGCAGCTACAACTAAATGTGCTAGACCTTATTTGAGGTGCTTGATGCTGATGCTGGCTGCCTGAAATGATGAGCACAGGATGACTAACCTCCCGGGTTCTAGCCTGGGATGGAGGGTTGCCTAGTTTAACTGCATGTCTATTACCTAAACTACCTGCAATAAAATAACATTCTCTGTGGATGTGCCTTCAACACCTTCATATGTACTATAAACTGCCAACACAAATTTACTGCTGTTTGACTGCATCTTTTGTCTAGGCCCTAAGCTCTGAACTTCCTTCCTTAAAGCTCTCTCTGCTTTTGATCACCTGTCCTAATATTTCTTCAGGTCTGACATCCAGAATTGGATGAGCAGACATTTTCTCCAATTCCCCACCATCTCTCTCTCTCTCTCTCTCTCTCTCTCTCTCTCTCTCTCTCTCTCTCTGTCCCTCATCCATGCCTTTGTTACCTCCAGTCACCTTCCACCCTTTTGTAAACTTGAGCTTATCCAAAACTCTGCTGCCCGTACCCTAACTCACACCACAACCCCTGTGCTCACTGATCTACCTTGGCTCCCGGTCCGGCAAAGAATTGAATTTACAATTCTCATCCTTGTGTCCAAATCCTCCATGGCCTTGCCCCTCCCTCCCTCTGTAACCTCTTCCAGCCCTACGACCCTCTGAGATCTCCGCGCTCCTCTAATTCTAGTCTCTTGCACATCCCTCATTTTCATCACTGCACCATTGGTGGCTGTGCCTTCAGCTGCCTAGGCCCTAAGCTCTGGAATTCCCTCCCCAAACTTCTTAAAAATTCTTAAACTAAAAAAAAAAAACCTGGTTTCAGTAAAAGTGGCCATTAAGCTATTGGATTCTTGTAAAAACCCAACTAGTTCACTGATGTCCTTTTTAGGGAAGGAAACCTGCCATCTTTACCCGGTCTGGGTCTATATGTGACTCCAGTCCCACATCAACTTCCCTCTGGAATGGCCGAGCAGGCCCCTCCATCACATCAACATTGACTCAACCCCCACCTTCTCAGGGATGCACAATAAAATCCGGCCTTGCCAGCGATGCCCACATCTCAAATTAATTTATTTTTAAAACAGAAAGAAGGTGTCAGCTTGTAGTTTGGTTGTGAGCTGTGCCTGGCCCTGTCCTCCACTTAGTTTGCACTAATTGGCACAAAATTGGTCATCACACTAAATAGCTGGTGTGGGAAATGTAGGAGAAAGAAAGGAACAACTCTCATTTGTATAGCGCCTTTCACAACCCAAAGCGCTTTACAGCCAATGAAATACTTTTGAAGTGTAGTCACTGTTGTAATGTCGGAAAAGCGGCAGCCAATTTGCGCACAGCAAGCTCCCACAAACCGCAATTTGATAAATGACCAGATAATCTGTTTTCGGTGTTGGTTGAGGGATAAATATTGGCCAGGACACCGCGGAGAACTCCCCTGCTCTTCTTCAAAATAGTGTCCTGGGATTTTTTACATCCTCCTGAGGTCCACCTTGGTTTAACGTCTCATCCGAAAGATGACAGCTTGAACAGTGTAGCGCTCCCTCAGTACCGCACTGGAGTGTCAGCCTGGATTATGTGCTTGAGTGGGACTTGAAGCCAAACCAACTTGACTCTGAGGCGAGAGTGCTACCCACTGAGGTAAGGCTGACAAAACAAAGATCACACTGCAGAATGGGATGCTGGATTTTAAAATGTTGTTTATGGGATGTGGGCATCGCTGGCAAGGCCGGCATTTATTTCCCATCCCTAATTGCCCTTGAGAAGGTGGTGGTGAGTCGCCTTCTTGAACCACTGCAGTCCGTGTGGTGAAGGTGCTCCCACAGTGCTGTTGGGGAGGGAGTTCCAGGATTTTGACCCAGCGACGATGAAGGAACGACTGATATATTTCCAAGTCAGGATGGTGTGTGACTTGGAGGGGAAGTTGGAGGTGGTGGTGTTCCCATGCGCCTGCTGCCCTTGTCCGTCTAGGTGGAAGAGGTCGCGGGTTTGGGAGGTGCTGCTGAAGAGGTTGAGGTGGGACGGGTGGGGGGCATGGTGGGAGGGGGAAGAAGAGTTTGAGACTGTGCTGATGGCGGGGAGCCTCACCCACTGGCATCATGTATTTGTAATTTGGATGCGTACAGCCAAAACTGCCCAATCATTACTCCTGGTAAATGGTGGTCAGGTTTCCTGTGTACACGCCCAGCAGGCAAGACCCCCTGTTGGAATACAAAAGCAAAATACCGCAGATGCTGGAAATCTGAAATAAAACCAGAAAATGCTGGAAATACTCAGCAGGTCAGGCAGCATCTGTGGAGAGAGAAACAGAGTTAACGTTTCAGGTCGGTGACCCTTCCTCAGAACTGGAAAAAGTTAGAGATGTAGCAGATTTTAAGCAAGTGCAGGGGGGAGGGGAGGAAAGAACAAAAGGGAAGGTCTGTGATAGGGTGGAAGGCAGGAGAGATTGAGAGACAAAAGGTGTGATTGTACAAAGCAAAAGGAGATGGTAATGGGACAAGTAAAGAAACAAAAGATGAGTCTAGATGAGGTGTAAATGGGAATGGCAGAATCATCAACCGCTGCCATGTGAAACAATAGGGGCCGAGGTTATTGTCTGAAATTATTGAACTCGATGTTGAGTCCAGAAGGCTGTAAAGTGACTAATCGAAGACGAGGTGCTGTTCCTCGAGCTTACGTTGAGCTTCGTTGGAACAGTGTAAGAGTCAGAGGTCAGAGTGGGAGTGGAGCGGAGAATTAAAGTGACCGGCAAAATCACTGACTTAGAAAATTGGCTCTGTTAGTGAGGAAGAATAGGGGAGCATTACCTCGTAATGAGATGCACAATACCTGACCTGGGGTGCTTGGTGACGGGAACTAAAAGTGTTGTATTGACTAGCACTAAATTCAGGAAAAAGTGTGAACAAACCTCCACATCGTACGATGTTCATTTTAAAATAAATTGAAATGACATAGAATCCACAGCACAGAAACCAAGCGGCCCAATTGGTCTATGCCAGTGTTTATACTCCACACAAGCCTCCTCCCACTCTAATTGCCTCTTTCTACCCTGCCCGTTACCCTCTATTCCTTCTCCCTCATGTCTGCATCAAGCCTTCCCTTCAGTGTATCAGTGCTCTCTGCTTCACCCACTCCGTGCGGCAGTGAGTTCCACATTCTCACCACTCTGTGTAAAGAACTTCCTCCTAAATTCTTCATTTGATCTGTTAGTGACTATCTTATATTCATGCTCCCTTGTTCGGGACTCTTCCACAAGCGGAAACAGTGTCTCCACATCCACCCTATCTGTAACGTTTGCATATTGAATTATCATTGGCCTGCAGGCATCTGTAGGGACTGCTATTGTTTTGGAGGACCCAGGGTCCTGACTCCATCTTGTCCACACGGTGCTGTACTGCTGTGAGTCAGAACAAACCTAATGCTTCATTAAAAGAGTTTAAACTAATACTCCGTTGTCCTGCAAGTTATTAATTTTGTACAAAGTGTGCAAAACAAGACACTATCGAACGCCTTCATAATTTGAAAGACCTCTATCAGCTCTCCGCTTAGTCTTTTCTTTTCCAGAGAAAAGAGCCCCAGCCTGCTCTATCTTTCCTAATAGTTGCATCCTCTCAATTCTGGTAACATTCTTGTGACTCTTTTCTGCACTTTTTTCTGTGTTTCAATATCCTTCTTTGTGGTATGGAGACCAGAACTGTGCACAATACTCACAACCTGAGTGTGGTCTAACCAAAGTGCTGTATAAATGTAACATTATTTCCTACTTTTGTATTCTGTTCCTCTGGAACTGAACCCCAATACTTTGTTTGCACTCTATGAACTTATCAACTTGTGTTGCAATTTTTAGTGATTTATGTATCTATTCCCACATCTCTCTGCTCCTCTACTCATTTAGTTTCTTACATTCCAAGGAATAAGTGGCCTCTTTATTCCTCCTAAACCACCCCACAATTCGCTACATTGAATTTAATTTGTCATTTATCTGCCCAATTCACAAGCCTGTTCATGTCTTCCAGTATTTTAGTGCAGTATCCACGTTATTAGCATTTTTTTTATTAGTTCATAGGATGTGGGCGTCGCTGGCAAGGCCAGCATTTATTGCCCATCCCTAATTGCCCTTGAGAAGGTGGTGGTGAGCCACCTTCTTGAACCGCTGCAGTCCGTGTGGTGAAGGTGCTCCCACCGTGCTGGTAAGGAGGGAGTTCCAGGATTTTGACCCAGCGACGATGAAGGAATGGCAATCTATTTCCAAGTCAGGATGGTGTGTGACTTGGAGGGGAACTTGGAGGTGGCGGTGTTCCCATGCACCTGCTGCCCTTGTCCTTCTAGGTGGTGGAGGTCGCGGTTTTGGGAGGTGCTGCCGAAGAAGCCATGGCGAGTTGCTGCAGTGCATCTTGTAGATAGTACACACTGCAGCCACGGTGCGCCGGTGGTGGAGGGAATGAATGTTTAAGGTGGTGGATGGGGTGCCAATCAAGCGGGCTGCTTTGTTCTGGATGGTGTCGAGCTTCTTGAGTGTTGTTGGAGCTGCACTCATCCAGGCAAGTGGAGAGTATTCCATCACACTCCTGAATTGTGCCTTGTAGATGGTGGAAAGGCTTTGGGGAGTCAGCAGTTGAGTCACTCGCCGCAGAATACCCAGCCTTTGACCTGCTCTTGTAGCCACAGTTTTTATGTGGCTCGGCCAGTTAAGTTTCTGGTCAATGGTGACCCCCAGGGTCAAGGGGTAGTGATTAGACTCTCTCTAGTTGGAGATAGGCATTGCCTGGCATTTGTGTTGTGCAAATGTTACTTGCCACTTAACAGCCCAAGCCTGAATGTTGTCCAGGCCTTGTTGCATGCGGGCATGGACTGCTTCATTATCTGAGGAGTTGCGAATGGAACTGAACACCACAATCATCAGCGAACATCCCCACTTCTGACCTTGTGATGGAGGGAAGGTAATCGATGAAGCAGCTGAAGATGGTTGGGCCTAGGACACTGCCCTGAGGAACTCCTACAGTGATGTCCTGGGGCTGAGATGATTGACCTTCAACAACCACAACCATCTTCCTTTGTGCTAGGTATGACTCCAGCCAGTGGAGAGTTTTCCCTCTGATTCCCATTGTCCCGTTATTAGCTGTTCCCCAAATTTTGTATCATCTGAAAATCTTGACATTTCCTGAATCCAAATCATTTAAAGACTTGCATTTCTATAGCGCCTTTTATGGCCTCAGGATATCCCAAAGTGCTTTGCAGCCAATGAAGTCCTTTTGAAGTGCAGTCACTGTTATAATATAGGAAAAGGCGGCAGCCAATTTGCGCATAGCAAGATCCCACCAACATCAATGTGATAATGACCAGATAATCTATTTTAGTGTTGGTTGCGGAATAAATATTGGCCAGGACACCGGGGAGAACTCCTCTGCCTTTCTTCAAAATAGTGCCGTGGGATCTTTTACATCCACCTGAGAGAGCAGACAGGGGCCTCCGTTTAGCAGCTCATCTGAAAGACGGCACCTCCGACAGTGCAGCACTCCCTCAACACTGCACTGGGAGTGTCAGCCTGGAATTTTGTGCTCAAGTCTCTGGAGTGGGACTTGAACTCGCAATATTCTGACTCGGGCAAGAGTCCACTGAACCACAGCTGACTATTTATTTATTTATTTATTTATTTATTTATTTATATGGCGAACACCAGTGGTCCCATCGCGGATCCCTGCAGGACACCACTTTCTGCCAGTCTGAAATATGTCTCAACTCCTACTTTCTGTTTATGGCTATCTTTCAATCCATTCCGCTACCTGCTCCCTGACTGCACACACCTGAACTTTGCCTCTTGTGCAACACCTTCTGAAAGTCCATGTATCCCACATCCATTTCATTGTCTACTCTTTCTGTTACTTCCTCAAAGAGCTCAGTAAGGTTGGTTAAATGATCTGCCTTTTCGAGAACCATGTTGACTATTTGTGTGTCTAGATGTTTTGTTTTAGCAAAGATTCTGATGTCTTTCCAACCGCTGACATTAGCTAACTGGTCTATAGTTCCTGGGATTATATTCTATCTCACTTTTTGAAGATAGGAATTACATTTGGTGTTTGCCAGTCCTCTGGTCCTATTCCTTTTACTACTGAATGTTTCTGTCTGGATACTAGTGCCACTGCTATTTCCTTGCTAGTTTCCTTGAATATCGCTCAGTCCAATCCAGCTGGACGTGGAGTTCTGTCCTCAAGTTTGGCTAGTTTGTTTAGTATCTCCTTTCTTTTATATCTTAATTATTGTAATGTCCATCTTTAATTCTACGGTCGTCAGTTTCCCCCGTGTTAGCCTCTTCAGTGAAAACTCAGGCAATATATCTATTCAGTATCTCTGCCATTTCAATATCTTCTCCTGTGAATTTATCTTGCTCTTCCCTCAGTGGCCCTGTCCCTCTCTTAATTCTTGTTATTTATGTGCCTGTAGAGTATTTTACTATTTTTATATTCTTTGATATTTTCATTGCATATTTCCTCTTTGCCTTCCTAATTGTCTTTTTTTAACTCTTTCCTAACCTCACCATATTCCCTTTTGTCATCCTCTTTATTGTTTATGTACCTCACATATACGTTTTTCTTTAGATTCAATTTCATCCTTCCCTCTCTATTTAACCATGGCATCCCATACATCGCTAGTTTGTTCTTAATTTTAGTGGAATATATTTCCCTTGAACGCTATCAATCTCTCCTTTTAAATATTATTGTTCTGCCTCTTTGTCTCCAGTTTACCTTCCTTAACTCCATCCTCATTCCCTCATAGTTGACTTTTTTTTTCCAATCTGTTACTCTGGTTTTTTTTTCCAATCTGTTACTCTGGTCTTTGTACTATCTATACCTCTCTCAATCATTATCTTAAACCTTAAGATCGCTACTCCCTAGATGGTCTCCCATCACTAGGTCTAGCAGTGCTTCCTCCCTTGTTATGCTTCATGCATGTTGGATCAGAAAGAAGTCTTGTACACAGTGCTGGTTTTTTTTGTTGTTGAAGTAAATCTGAAGTTACTGCTTTCATCTAATTGTTTCTTACTTGTGGATCTTCATTAAGGTTTTATAATGGCCTCCAGCAAGAGAAATACTTACGACAATTGTAATACAGGATGTGGTTTAGGGCTGGAATGTCGAGCCTTTGAAGCACTCATTTGTTTGCCGTGTGTCCTGAAGGCAATGATTGTTGTAGAGGTGCAGTGGACACAGTCAGCTCTCCTGTACCTCCATGGCTGCTCTTCACGTGACAGTTGGTACGTTTTCTGACTGCGGCAGTTCAGCTGACCCCCCTCCAACCCTGTCTGAATTCCATACACGCGCACTTTTTCAGCAGGATGCGTACTGGTTGAAAGCAGGTACCCTAGGTGACCGACGTCATGGAATCGTACAATGTTCCATCACAGAACTGGGTCATTCAGCCCATCGAGTTTGTGCCAATATTTTTCTCCGCTTGTGTAGCCTAGCCTAATCCCACTCTCCTCACTCCCTAAAATCCTCTCTTTCAAGCAACTATCCAATTCCCTGCTGAAAGAATTTATGGATTCTGCTTCGACAACAGTTTGTGACAGAGAATTCCACATTTGGACTCCGCGCTGTGGCGTTTTAAATCTCCCCTTTAATTCTATGAGATTAAATTTGTAGCCATCCCATTGCCCAGTGGAAACACTCTCTCGTTATTTACCCTCTAGTGGCTCTTCATAATCTTGAAGGCCTCCTATTAGGTCACCCTTTAACCTTCTCAGCTTTTGTGAAAAGGCTGTAACTTCTCAAGTTCCTCTTCATAACTGTAACCCCTCATTCCTGGCAACATCCCAGTAAATCTACACTGCACCTTCTCCATTGCTTTTCTATCCTTATAATGGGATTCTCAAAACTGTACGCAATACTCAACTGCAACCCAAGATCTTGTACAAGATCAATATTGCCTCCTTAGTTTTAGTATTTTCTCTTTATAGGCACAAACCAAGGATTTTGTTTGCCTTTTTATGGTTTTATCTCCCAGTACTATGAGCTGTGTGTCTGCACACCAAGGGGATGGCCAGATACACACATTTTGTGTTGACTTTATGTTTTGATTGGGGTCACTTTTACCATTGTCTCGCTGAGAGACTCTTTTTCCTGTTGAAATTTCTTGTATTCATTCGAGGTCTAAAATACGTGATTGAGACAGAATGAATGTTTTTCAATACAATACCAAGTTAAAGGCACATGACACCGCCAAATGTGAAAGGAGGGTGAGGGAAATCGGGAAATAGTGATTAGTACATAGCAAGTTTAGGATTGAAAGTCTGTAAGAAAGAAGGATTTGCATTTCCACAGCACCTTTCGTGACCTCAGGATGTCCCAAAGTGCTTTACAGCCAATGAAGTACTTTACAACAGTGACTAGAATTTTTTTTTTTAATGTAGGAAACGCGGCAGCCAATTTGCACACAGCAAGCTCCCACAAACAGCAATGAAATAAATGACCAGATAATCTGTTTTAGGTGTTGATTGAGGGATAAGTGTTGGCCAGGATGCCGGAGCGAACTCCCCTGCTCTTCTTTGAATAATGCCTTGTAATTCGAAACGCCCACCCGAGAGGGCAGACGTCTCAACCTGCAAAATGGCAGCTCCGACAGTGCAGTGCTCCCTCAGCACTGCACTGGAGCATCGGCCTGGATTTTGTGCTTGAGTCTCTGGGGTGAGGCTTGAACCCACAACCGTTCTGACTCCTATGCGAGTGTGCTACCCACTGAGCCACAGCCGTTGGTGAAAGAATCAGTTGGAATTATTCACTGTTTTGGTCAGAAGGTGTGAGCTTTAAACTCTGGGATGATACGACGATGGTTCAAGTGCAGTCAAATCCAGTCATGTTCCAACAGTTAAACATTGGGCCCAGCCCTGTTGTGGCTGCATTAAATTATCTTGCCGTAAGCTGGGAAGATGCAAACTCTTTTTGTGCCATTTCCCTTCTGGGTAGGGATTGCGAGTGGCTAATTGCCAGGTTACATCGCCCTCCATGCTCATTAGCTGCTTGTTTATAACCGGCAATTCTGGATCTCCTGTTAATTGAAGCAGTCGAACAGTTTAACCGCAGGTAAAAGGTCAAAGAGCAGAAAGTCAATGAACGCTTGTACATGGGAGGTACGCAATGTGGGCCAGCCTTTTTCTGGAATGAGGTGAAGTCATAGGGTGAGGTAATCTTTTAGCCTTTTATTTTTTGCCATTTTTCTACCCCCTCCATTTCCTGAATGAAAGAACTTGCCTTTATAACGCAGTCCACAGTGCTTCACAGTCAATGAATTACTTTAGAAGTGTAGTCACTGTTATGTAGCCGAACATTTTTTAAAATTCATTTATGGGATGTGGGCGTCACTGGCAAGGCCAGCATTTATTGCCCATCCCTAATTGCCCTGGAGAAGGTGGTGGTGAGCCGCCTTCTTGAACCGCTGCAGTCCGTGTGGTGAAGGTACTCCCACAGTGCTGTTAGGGAGGGAGTTCCAGGATTTTGACCCAGCGACAATGAAGGATCAGCGATATACTTCTAAGTCCGGATGGTGTGTGACTTGGAGGGGAACTTGGAGGTGGTGATGTTCCCATGCGCCTGCTGCCCTTGTCCTTCTAGGTGGAAGAGGTCGCGGGTTTGGGAGGTGCTGCCGAAGAAGCCTTGGTGAGTTGCTGCAGTGCATCTTGTAGATGGTACACACTGCAGCCATGGTACGCCGGTGGTGGAGGGAGTGAATGTTTAAGGTGATGGGGGGGTGCCAATCAAACGGGCTGCTTTGTCCTGGATGGTGTCGAGCTTCTTGAGTGTTGTTGCAGCTGCACTCATCCAGGCAAGTGGAGAGTATTCCATCATGCCCCTGACTTGTGCCTTGTAGATGGTGGAAAGGCTTTGGGGAGTCAGGAGGTGAGATACTCGCCGCAGAATACCTAGCCTCTGACTTGCTCTTGTAGCCACAGTATTGCCATGGCAACCAATGTACATGCAGCAACATCCCATAAACAGAAAATGGCATGGACTTGAGCCCATAATCCAGGCTGACACTCCAGTGCAGTGCTGAGGGAGTGCCGCACTGTCGGATGAGATGTTAAACCGAGTCTGCCCTTTCAGGTATGTATAAAAGATCCCACAACGCTATTTCGAAGAAGAGCAGGGGCGTTCTCCCCGGTTTCCTGGCTGATATTTATCCCTCAACCAATACCTTAAAACAGATTATTAGGTTATTTTCACATTGCTGTTTGTGGGAGCTTGCTGTGTGTAAATTGGGACTGTTGTTCACTACAAAGAAGACTGTAAGTCAATTTGGAAAAAGATCGATCGGTTAGTTAATTGAATGGATAGGTCAGTTGAAAATTAGTGGAGAAAAGCTAGGTGATGCAATTTGAGAGGCCGACTAGGGAGAAGAGAGATACACTGAGCGATAAAACTTTAAAAAGGAGCAGAGAGACTGAGTGGGTCAGATACACCAATCTCTCTAAGTTGGGAGGGCAAGTTGATAAGACTGTTGAAACCCTGGGTTTTATAAATAGGGGCATCAAGTAAAAAGCAAAGAGTTAATGCTAAACCTGGACAAGTCCTTGGTTAGGCCACGGTGAGAAACCTGTAAAAACAGAAAATGCTGGAAATACCCAGCAGGTCAGGCAGCATCTGTGGAGGGAGAAACAGAGTTCACGGGCTGAATTTTGTCAATGGGGAGCTTTTGGAGGCGGGACTCCCACTTGTCGGGTTTTAGTCCCGTCTCCATCGACTTGTGGTCAACCCACGCTATTTTCCCTTGATTGACCTTGTTAAGCCCACCCAGCGGGCTTAGGCCAATTAAGGGGAAGCCGGTTATAGAGAACGTCAATGTATGACGTTTCAACTGTCAAATGTTTGGACATGCAGTGTTTTTATCTTTTCACCATTTAGAAAGTACCCTGTTCTATCCTTTTTAGGTCCAAAGTGGATGACCTCACATTTGCTTACATTGAAATCCAGTTTTGCCCATTCACTTAATCTATCAATGTCCCTTTGCACTTTTATGCTTTCATCTACCCTGCCTACAATGCTGCTTATCTTTGTGTAATTGGCAAATTTGGATATATGACTTTCTATGCCATCCTCTAAGTCGTTAATAAATGTTGTGAATAGTTGAGGCCCCAAAACAGATCCCTGCAGGACACCACTAGTCACACCCTGCCAATTTGAGTACCTACCCATTATCCCCACTGCCTGTCTCCTGCCGTTCAGCCAATTTCCTAACCAGGTCAATAATTTGCCCTCCATTCCATGGGCTTCTATCTTAGTTAACAGTCTCTTATGTGGAACTTAATCAAATGGCTTCTGGAAGTCCATATAAATAACATCCATAGACATTCCTCTGTCTACTACTTTAGTCACCTCTTCAAAAAAACTCAATCAGGCTTGTCAGTCATGACCTACCTTTCACAAATCCTCTCTCTCTGATCAACTGAAAATTTTCGAGGTGTTCAGTCACCCTATCTTTAAGTATAGACTCTAGCAATTTCCCCACAGCAGATGTTAGGCTAACTGGTCTATAATTCCGTGGTTTCCCTTCTTAAATAGCGGAGTGACATGCACAATCTTCCAATCTAAAGGGGTGGTTTCTGAATCTAGGGAACTTTGGAAGATTATAGTTAGGGCATCTGCAATCTGCTCCCCTTTAAAACCCTGGGCTGGAAACTGTCTGGTCCTGGGGATTTGTCACTCTTTAGTGCCATTATTTTTTTCATTACTATTATTTTACTTATGTTAATTTTATTGAGTCCCTGATTTCAATATTAGTTTCTTTGGGAGTTCTGGCATGCTATCCTCTTCCTCTACTGTAAATACTGACACAAAGTAATTATTCAACATGTCCACCATTTCCCCATTGTCATTGACAATATCACCACTTTCAGTATTTAAGGGGCCAACATTGCTCCTGACCACCCTCTTTTTTTCCTAATGTAACTGTAAAAATTCTTCGTATTGATTTTGATATCCCTTGCAAGTTTCTTTTCATACTCCCTTTTTGTAGTTCTTGCTATCGGTTTTGTGACCCTTTGCTGTTCTTTGTATTTTTCCCATTCCCAATCTGTGCTATTTTTGTATGCCCCTTCCTTTAGTTTTATGCTGTCCCTCACCTCTTTAGTTGTCCATGGATTTTTTTTTGGGCAAGTAGAACTCTTGCCCCTCAGGGGTATAAACTGGTTCTACATCGCATTAAATTCTTTTTTAAACATCTCCCACTGATCTTCTGTCATTTTACCCAGTAACAGATTTGCCCAGTTTACTGTGGACAGTCTCTGCCTCATCCCGTTGAAGTCGGCCTTACCTAAATCTAGAATCTTAGTACTGTAGCTGTTTCCCCCTTTCAAACACTACACTGAACTTGATCATGTTATGATCGCTATTGGAAAAATGTCACCAATTTTTTTTGTTTCAAAAATATACTTTATTCATAAAAATTTATTCAAATACATTACAGTACAATCCACAGATCATATTTTACATCGTATAGTCCAGGTTGAATACATTACATGGCAGTTTCGTTTGTTTCATTCCAGTTACATTTCAAATGTTATGTACATTTACATTCGGACAATTTGGTACATACGGCCCGAGGGTTTTTTTTATACTGGTTCCAGCCCCTTGGTGTACACCGGTGGGAGGGCCTTAAACTGTGGCCCTTCCCCATCGTGCCTTTGCAGCGGCGGCACCAACCTTTAGTGCGTCCCTCGGCACGTGCTCCTTGACCTTGGAGTGTGCCAGTCTGCAACACTCGGTCGTGGACAACTGTCACCATTTGCGAAGGCAAATATTCCAGAGATATAAAGATCAGACGAGCGAGCATGGGGAAAGGGCTAATTCAGTTGTTGTAGAGGCTGCTGCTCCGTATAACTGGGGCGGTTGGAACATTAACTGGAGCTACAGTGGGAGGTGTTGAACCTCCTTCTGAAACAGTTCAGCATTTTCAGGCAGGAGGGGGAGATTGGGCGGGCCGGGCACGTCCGACTTCGGAGAGCACAGTACTGTTGAAAGTTGAAGGGATCTGAAGTTTGGTCTGGTCTACAAATGGATTATCGGAAGTTTGATAGAATCTTGGTTCCATACTTTGAATTGCTATCTGCTGTGTGTACTTGTGTTCATAGTGGAAGATCTATCCCATTGCTTCAGCGTCCCAACCTGATGCAATAAATCCTGACTGTGTGATACTGCACAGTGTTTACTTTCATCTGGTGCTATTAGAAGGCCCAGTTGAAAATTAACACTGTCAGACAAGAACATTACGTAGTATGCAGATTGCTGAAATTTATCTTTTTATTGTCCTTTATCAGCAACTTTAATGTAGTAAAATGTCCCAAGGCACTTCACAGGAAAGTAATCAGAAAAAAAATTGACGCCAAACCTTGGTCAAAAAGGCCGGTTTTAAGGAGCGTCTTAAAGGAGGAGAGAGAGGCGGAGAGGTTTAGGGAGGGAATTCCAGAGTTCAGGGCCTTGGCAGCTGAAGGCACGGCCGCCAAAGGTAGAGCGATGATAATCGGAGATGCTCAAGAGGCCAGAATTGGCGGGCTGGAGGAAATTACAGAGCTCAAGATGGACGAGGCCATGGAGGAATTTTAAAATCGAGGCATTGGTGGACTGGTAGCGAGCACAGGGGTGATGGGTGAACGGGACTTGGTGCGAGTTAGGATACGGGCAGCAGAGTTTTTTTTTCTATTTTCACAAGTGACATCAGTGCTGGGAAATGCAACCTCCGATACTCCCAGGGCAGGTATAGCACGGGTTAGATACTGGCTTGGAGTTTCCATTCAATTCCACTTTTCTTTCTGGCGCAGTTCCCCCAATATTGGCAGATCCGGTGCAAAAGATCGCAGAATTTTAACCGCAGATTTCATTCAGCGCAACTCTGGGTTCTGCGATATTTTGCGCTAGTTTTAAAAACATCATGCTAGAAGCAGGCCCTGCCCACAAAACTGGCCGCACCCCCAGGATGAATGAATCACCTTTTGGGAGTTTCTCTAATTGTGCTCGTTTGCGGGCCTTTGCGGAGGCTCTAAAAAATTAAGCTGGAACTTTTGGGTGCAAGAACACTAAAGTTTTGAATGGTTTTGAATTTTTTTTAAAGGAACTCCCACAAGTCATTTTCAGTCATTTAAAATCAGGTTAATCCCAGCTGGTGGATTGACACTGTGATTTAAAATGCTTATTCTTTGTGATAAACCCATTTTCAGCTGTATTAATCAGCCTGCACCAAGTTACCGCTCTTAATTATTTCAAGGAATATTTTTAAAGCAAATTATAAAAAATAAAAAAACTTTTTTAAAACGCTGCCTGATTGCGCTGGTTCATGGCAGATTTTGCGTTCGGTGATATGCAAATAGGTTTGAGCGGAAACCTGAGAGGGTTGGGGTGGGGTGGGGGAAAATACACTTCCCAAAACGGGCCCCAATTTTGGGCGCACTCTGCGCCGGAATCGCCAACTGTGCCCAAAGCAGAAACGTTACCCCAGAGCGACGTTCCTGTTTAGCTGCGCATCCGCACAGTGATCTGCTGGTCCTGTGTAACCCACTCCGGGCGTTCTAATGTCAAAAACCACGCATATGCAGTAATTTGAATGGGCCGCGCACCAAAAAAAAATGACCGGGCACATTGCCCCAGAGTAAGTCTCTCTACACTGTCCCAACAATGCATCTCAACCACAACTCCAGAAGTCTGTTCCCTATATCACTTTTCTCTCGTCCGCTATCCTGTGGCCTCCCTGATTGGAATCGCCAATTTAGTGAATTTTTCTTTCTTTCTTCTTTCTTTCTCTCCTTTTCTCTCTTTTTCTCTCTCGCTCTCTCTCCTTTTCGCTCTCTCTCCTTTTCTCTCTCTCTCTCTCTCCTTTTCTCTCTCTCTCTCTCTCCTTTTCTCTCTCTCTCTCCTTTTCTCTCTCTCTCTCTCTCTCTCTCTCCTTTTCTCTCTCTCTCTCTCTCTTCTCTCTCTCTCTCTCTCCTTTTCTCTCTCTCTCTTTCTCTCTCTCTCCTTTTTTCTCTCTCTCCTTTTCTCTCTCCTTTTCTCTCCTTTTCTCTCGCTCCTTTTCTCTCTCTCCTTTTCTCTCCTTTTCTCTCTCTCTCTCCTTTTCTCTTTCTCTCTCTCCTTTTCTCTCTCCTTTTCTCTCTCCTTTTCTCTCTCTCTTTTTCTCTCTCTTTTTCTCTCTCCTTTTCTCTCTCCTTTTCTCTCTCTCTCCTTTTCTCTCTCTCTCTCTCTCCTTTTCTCTCTCTCTCTCCTTTTCTCTCTCCTTTTCTCTCTCTCTCTCTCTCTCCTTTTCTCTCTCTCTCTCTTCTCTCTCTCTCTCTCTCTTTCTCTCTCTCTCCTTTTCTCTCTCTCCTTCTCTCTCTCCTTTTCTCTCTCCTTTTCTCTCTCCTTTTCTCTCTCTCCTTTTCTCTCTCCTTTTCTCTTTTTCTCTCTCTCTCCTTTTCTCTCTCCTCTTCTCCCTC